>NC_139516.1:101723608-102139108 GCF_947247035.1 Vipera ursinii | reverse complement strand
TTGCAGTTCTGATGTCTCCTTGCGGAGATATCCCATGTTATATCTTGCATTTGTTAGGAAAAACTGCTTTTAGCAAGAAAAGTGCCCTTTGCAGATAGAGCTCAAATTCGAAAAACAAACACATATTCACGTTCTCCGGGCTCACCGAAGACCAAAAAACCATGAGTTATGCAGATCTGATGTCTCCTTGAGGAGATAGCCCATGTTATATCTTGCATTTGTTATGAAAAACTGCTTTTAGCAAGAAAAGTGCCCTTTGCAGATAGAGCTCAAATTCGAAAAACAAACACATATTGACGTTCCCCCGGCTCACCGAAGACCAAAAAACCATGAGTTATGCAGATCTGATGTCTCCTTGCGGAGATAGCCCATGTTATATCTTGCATTTGTTAGTAAAAACTGTTTATAGCATGAAAAGTGCCCATTGCAGATAGAGCTCAAATTCGAAAAACAAACACGTATTCTTGTTCCCCCGGCTCACCGAAGACCAAAAAAAGATGAGTTATGCAGATCTGATGTCTCCTTGCGGATATAGCCCATGTTATATCTTGCATTTGTTAGGAAAAACTGCTTTTATCAAGAAAAGTGCCCTTTGCAGATAGAGCTCAAATTCGAAAAACAAACACATATTCTTGTTCCCCCGGCTCACCGAAGACCAAAAAACCATGAGTTATGCAGATCTGATGTCTCCTTGCGGAGATAGCCCATGTTATATCTTGCATTTGTTAGGAAAAACTGCTTTTAGCAAGAAAAGTGCCCTTTGCAGATAGAGCTCAAATTCGAAAAACAAACATGTATTCATGTTCCCCAACCTCCCCGAAGACCAAAAAACCATGCGTTTTGCAGTTCTGATGTCTCCTTGCGGAGATAGCCCATGTTATATCTTGCATTTGTTAGGAAAAACTGCTTATAGCATGAAAAGTGCCCTTTGCAGATAGAGCTCAAATTCGAAAAACAAACACGTATTCATGTTCCCCAACCTCCCCGAAGACCAAAAAACCATGCGTTTTGCAGTTCTGATGTCTCCTTGCGGAGATATCCCATGTTATATCTTGCATTTGTTAGGAAAAACTGCTTTTAGCAAGAAAAGTGCCCTTTGCAGATAGAGCTCAAATTCGAAAAACAAACACATATTCACGTTCTCCGGGCTCACCGAAGACCAAAAAACCATGAGTTATGCAGATCTGATGTCTCCTTGCGGAGATAGCCCATGTTATATCTTGCATTTGTTATGAAAAACTGGTTTTAGCAAGAAAAGTGCCCTTTGCAGATAGAGCTCAAATTCGAAAAACAAACACATATTGACGTTCCCCCGGCTCACCGAAGACCAAAAAACCATGAGTTATGCAGATCTGATGTCTCCTTGCGGAGATAGCCCATGTTATATCTTGCATTTGTTAGTAAAAACTGTTTATAGCATGAAAAGTGCCCATTGCAGATAGAGCTCAAATTCGAAAAACAAACACGTATTCTTGTTCCCCCGGCTCACCGAAGACCAAAAAAAGATGAGTTATGCAGATCTGATGTCTCCTTGCGGAGATAGCCCATGTTATATCTTGCATTTGTTAGGAAAAACTGCTTTTATCAAGAAAAGTGCCCTTTGCAGATAGAGCTCAAATTCGAAAAACAAACACATATTCTTGTTCCCCCGGCTCACCGAAGACCAAAAAACCATGAGTTATGCAGATCTGATGTCTCCTTGCGGAGATAGCCCATGTTATATCTTGCATTTGTTAGGAAAAACTGCTTTTAGCAAGAAAAGTGCCCTTTGCAGATAGAGCTCAAATTCGAAAAACAAACATGTATTCATGTTCCCCAACCTTCCCGAAGACCAAAAAACCATGCGTTTTGCAGTTCTGATGTCTCCTTGCGGAGATAGCCCATGTTATATCTTGCATTTGTTAGGAAAAACTGCTTATAGCATGAAAAGTGCCCTTTGCAGATAGAGCTCAAATTCGAAAAACAAACACGTATTCATGTTCCCCCGGCTCACCGAAGACCAAAAAACCATGAGTTTTACAGATCTGATGTCTCCTTGCGGATATAGCCCATGTTATATCTTGCATTTGTTAGGAAAAACTGCTTATAGCATGAAAAGTGCCCTTTGCAGATAGAGCTCAAATTCGAAAAACAAACACGTATTCATGTTCCCCCGGCTCACCGAAGACCAAAAAACCATGAGTTTTACAGATCTGATGTCTCCTTGCGGATATAGCCCATGTTATATCTTGCATTTGTTAGGAAAAACTGCTTATAGCATGAAAAGTGCCCATTGCAGATAGAGCTCAAATTCGAAAAACAAACACGTATTCATGTTCCCCCAGCTCACCGAAGACCAAAAAAAGATGAGTTATGCAGATCTGATGTCTCCTTTTGGAGATAGCCCTTGTTATATCTTGCATTTGTTAGGAAAAACTGCTTTTAGCAAGAAAAGTGCCCTTTGCAGATAGAGCTCAAATTCGAAAAACAAACACGTATTCATGTTCCCCAACCTCCCCGAAGACCAAAAAACCATGCGTTTTGCAGTTCTGATGTCTCCTTGCGGAGATAGCCCATGTTATATCTTGCATTTGTTAGGAAAAACTGCTTATAGCATGAAAAGTGCCCTTTGCAGATATAACTCAAATTCGAAAAACAAACACGTATTCATGTTCCCCAACCTCCCCGAAGACCAAAGAACCATGCGTTTTGCAGTTCTGATGTCTCCTTGCGGAGATAGCCCATGTTATATCTTGCATTTGTTAGGAAAAACTGCTTATAGCATGAAAAGTGCCCATTGCAGATAGAGCTCAAATTCGAAAAACAAACACGTATTCATGTTCCCCCAGCTCACCGAAGACCAAAAAAAGATGAGTTATGCAGATCTGATGTCTCCTTTTGGAGATAGCCCATGTTATATCTTGCATTTGTTAGGAAAAACTGCTTTTAGCAAGAAAAGTGCCCTTTGCAGATAGAGCTCAAATTCGAAAAACAAACACATATTCATGTTCCCCAACCTCCCCGAAGACCAAAAAACCATGCGTTTTCCAGTTCTGATGTCTCCTTGCGGAGATAGCCCATGTTATATCATGCATTTGTTAGGAAAAACTGCTTTTAGCAAGAAAAGTGCCCTTTGCAGATAGAGCTCAAATTCGAAAAACAAACACAGATTCACGTTCTCCCGGCTCTCCGAAGACCAAAAAACCATGAGTTATGCAGATCTGATGTCTCCTTGCGGAGATAGCCCATGTTATATCTTGCATTTGTTAGGAAAAACTGTTTATAGCATGAAAAGTGCCCATTGCAGATAGAGCTCAAATTCGAAAAACAAACACATATTCATGTTCCCCCGGCTCACCGAAGACCAAAGAACCATGAGTTATGCAGATGTGATGTCTGCTTGCGGAGATAGCCCATGTTATATCTTGCATTTGTTAGGAAAAACTGCTTTTAGCAAGAAAAGTGCCCTTTGCAGATAGAGCTCAAATTCGAAAAACAAACTCGTATTCATGTTCCCCAACCTCCCCGAAGACCAAAAAACCATGCGTTTTGCAGTTCTGATGTCTCCTTGCGGAGATAGCCCATGTTATATCTTGCATTTGTTAGGAAAAACTGCTTTTAGCAAAAAAAAAAGTGCCCTTTGCAGATAGAGCTCAAATTCGAAAAACAAACACATATTCATGTTCCCCCGGCTCACCGAAGACCAAAAAACCATGAGTTTTACAGATCTGATGTCTCCTTGCGGAGATAGCCCATGTTATATCTTGCATTTGTTAGGAAAAACTGCTTATAGCATGAAAAGTGCCCATTGCAGATAGAGCTCAAATTCGAAAAACAAACACATTTTCATGTTCTCCCGGCTCACCGAAGACCAAAAAACCATGAGTTTTGCAGATCTGATGTCTCCTTGCGGAGATAGCCCATGTTATATCTTGCATTTGTTAGGAAAAGCTGCTTATTAGCATGAAAAGTGCCCATTGTAGATAGAGCTCAAATTCAAAAAACAAACAGATATTCTTGTTCCCCCGGCTCACCGAAGACCAGAAAACCATGAGTTTTACGTATCTGATGTCTCCTTGCAGAGATAGCCCATGTTATATCCTTGCATTTGTTAGGAAATGCTGTTTATAGCATGAAAAGTGCCCATTGCAGATAGAGGTCAAATTCGAAAAACAAACACATATTCATGTTCCCCCGGGTCACCGAAGACCAAAAAACCATGAGTTTTGCAGATCTGATGTCTCCTTGCAGAGATAGCCCATGTTATATCCTTGCATTTGTTTGTAAAAACTGCTTATAGCATGAAAAGTGCCCATTGCAGATAGAGCTGAAATTCGAAAAACAAACACATTTTTATGTTCCCCCGGCTCACCGAAGACAAAAAAACCATGAGTTTTACAGATCTGATGTCTCCTTGCAGAGATAGCCCATGTTATATCTTGCATTTGTTAGGAAAAGCTGCTTATAGCATGAAAAGTGCCCATTGCAGATAGAGCTCAAATTCGAAAAACAAACACATTTTCATGTTCCCCCGGCTCACCGAAGACCAAAAAACCATGAGTTTTACAGATCTGATGTCTCCTTGCGGAGATAGCCCATGTTATATCTTGCATTTGTTAGGAAATGCTGTTTATAGCATGAAAAGTGCCCATTGCAGATAGAGCTCAAATTCGAAAAACAAACACATATTCATGTTCCCCCGGCTCACCGAAGACCAAAAAACCATGAGTTTTGCAGATGTCATGTCTCCTTGCGGAGATAGCCCATGTTATAACTTGCATTTGTTAGGAAAAACTGCTTATAGCATGAAAAGTGCCCATTGCAGATAGAGCTCAAATTCGAAAAACAAACACATTTTCATGTTCCCCCGGCTCACCAAAGACAAAAAACCATGAGTTTTGCAGATCTGATGTCTCCTTGCGGAGATAGCCCATGTTATATCTTGCATTTGTAAAAACTGCTTATAGCATGAAAAGTGCCCATTGCAGATAGAGCTGAAATTTGAAAAACAAACACATATTCATGTTCCCCCGGTTCACAAAAGACCAAAAAACCATGAGTTTTGTAGATCTGAGGTCTCCTTGCGGAGATAGCCCATGTTATATCTTGCATTTGTTAGGAAATGCTGTTTATAGCATGAAAAGTGCCCATTGCAGATAGAGGTCAAATTCGAAAAACAAACACATATTCATGTTCCCCTGGGTCCCCGAAGACCAAAAAACCATGAGTTTTGCAGATCTGATGTCTCCTTGCGGAGATAGCCCATGTTATATCCTTGCATTTGTTAGGAAATGCTGTTTATAGCATGATAAGTGCCCATTGCAGATAGAGCTCAAATTCGAAAAACAAACACATATTCATGTTCCCCCGGCTCACCGAAGACCAAGAAACCATGAGTTTTGCAGATCTGATGTCTCCTTGCAGAGATAGCCCATGTTATATCTTGCATTTGTTAGGAAAAACTGCTTTTAGCAAGAAAAGTGCCCTTTGCAGATAGAGCTCAAATTCGAAAAACAAACACATATTCATGTTCCCCAACCTCCCCGAAGACCAAAAAACCATACGTTTTCCAGTTCTGATGTCTCCTTGCGGAGATAGCCCATGTTATATCTTGCATTTGTTAGGAAAAACTGCTTTTAGCAAGAAAAGTGCCCTTTGCAGATAGAGCTCAAATTCGAAAAACAAACACAGATTCACGTTCTCCCGGCTCTCCGAAGACCAAAAAACCATGAGTTATGCAGATCTGATGTCTCCTTGCGGAGATAGCCCATGTTATTTCTTGCATTTGTTAGGAAAAACTGTTTATAGCATGAAAAGTGCCCATTGCAGATAGAGCTCAAATTCGAAAAACAAACACATATTCATGTTCCCCCGGCTCACCGAAGACCAAAGAACCATGAGTTATGCAGATGTGATGTCTGCTTGCGGAGATAGCCCATGTTATATCTTGCATTTGTTAGGAAAAACTGCTTTTAGCAAGAAAAGTGCCCTTTGCAGATAGAGCTCAAATTCGAAAAACAAACTCGTATTCATGTTCCCCAACCTCCCCGAAGACCAAAAAACCATGCGTTTTGCAGTTCTGATGTCTCCTTGCGGAGATAGCCCATGTTATATCTTGCATTTGTTAGGAAAAACTGCTTTTAGCAAAAAAAAAAGTGCCCTTTGCAGATAGTTAGTTTAGTTAGTTAGTTTAGTTTATTTGATTTATATACCGCCCTTCTCCTTGGTGGGACTCAGGGCGGTTCACAGGGCATACATAAGAAACACTATACAAAAATTAAAAAAGAATTAAATCCATGCCCAATTAAAAACAAAAGTACAGATTAAAAACAATTAAAAGCCCATAATCCCCCATCAGGCCAGACCAGCTAATTCGAACAGATGGGTCTTCAGGCCCCGACGGAAAGTTCGAAGGTCTGGTGCCATCCGGAGCTCCACCGGCAATTGATTCCATAAAGCCGGAGCCCCCACAGAGAAGGCCCTCCCCCTGGGGGCCACCAGTCGACATTCCCTGACTGGCGGCACCCTGAGGAGGCCCTCTCTGTGGGAACGCACAGGGCGGAGGGGAGTCGATGCCGGCAGCAGGTGGTCCCTGAGGTAACCCGGACCCATGCCATGTAGGGCCTTAAAGATCGTAACCAACACCTTGAACCTCACCCGAAAGACAACTGGTAACCAATGCAGCTCGCGGAGCAAAGGTGTAACATGGGAGTACCGGGAAACTCCCAAGACAACTCTCGCGGCCGCATTCTGTACCAGTTGGAGCCTCCGAGTGGTCTTCAAGGGAAGCCCCATGTAGAGAGCATTACAGTAGTCAAGGCGAGAGGTCACGAGCGCATGAGTGACTGTACACAGGGCATCCCGGTTCAGATAGGGCCGCAACTGGCGCACCAGGCGAACCTGGGCGAAAGCCCCCCTAGTCACGGCCACTATATGCTCTTCCAAAGTAAGCCGTGAATCTAGAAGGACTCCCAAGTTGCGAGCCCTATCCACGGGGGGTAAGAGCTCACCCCCCATAGAAATAGATGGAACATTTGGAATGTCCCGGGATGCCGGAATGCACAGCCACTCAGTCTTGTCAGGGTTGAGCTGAAGTCTGTTCCTCCCCATCCAGACCCGAACCGCCTCCAGGCAACGGGACATCACGGCGAGGGCATCACTGGGGTGGTTTGGGGTCGAAAAGAAAAGTTGGGTATCATCGGCATACTGATGATACCCAACTCCAAAACCACGAATGATCTCACCCAGCGGTTTCATATAGATGTTGAACAGGAGAGGCGAGAGAACCGACCCCTGAGGAACTCCACAAACGAGAGACCTAGGGGCCGATCTCTGCCCCCCTGCCAACACCGACTCCAAGCGTCCCAGGAGATAGGAGGAGAACCACTGAAGAACTGTGCCTCCCACTCCCAATCCCCTGAGACGCCGCAGCAAGATACCATGGTCGATGGTATCAAAAGCCGCTGAGAGGTCTAATAGGACTAGGACAGAGGAATGTCCCCTATCCCGCGCCCTCCAGAGATCATTCACCAGAGCGACCAATGCCGTCTCCGTGCTGTACCCGGGCCTGAAACCCGATTGGTAGGGGTCCAGATAATCCGCTTCATCCAGGACCAGAGGGAGCTGATGCGCCACCACACTCTCAACAACCTTCGCAAGAAAGCGAAGGTTGGAGACTGGACGAAAGTTGTTCAAAACGGCTGGGTCCAGGGCAGGCTTCTTGAGGAGAGGTCTCACCACCGCCTCCTTCAAGACGGTGGGGAAATAACCCTCACTCAAAGAAGCAGATATAACCGCCTGGAGCCAGCCTCGTGTCCTCTCCCTAGCTGCATAAACCAGCCAGGAAGGGCACGGGTCCAACAAACATGTGGAGGAGCTCAGCCTCCCCATAATCCTGTCCACTTCATCAGGGGTCACAGAATCAAACTCTTCCCAGATAACATTGACAAGACCGCCCGTGTCCTGATCGCCTGACTCTGCCCAGCTGGAGTCCAAACCGGTCCGAATCCGAGCGATTTTATCCGACAGATGATGACTAAATTCCTCGGCACGACCTTGCAAGGGATCCTCCCTCACCTCCTGATTGAGAAGTGAGCGAGTCACCCTAAACAAGGCGGCCGGGCGATTATCTGCGGACGCGATGAGGGTGGAGAAGTAATTACACCTCGCCACCCTCATCGCTGCGAGATAAGACCTAATATAGGTTCTTAACCGCAACCGGTCGGGTTCGGATCGGCTAGACCTCCAGCAGCTCTCTAGGCCCCGTTTCCGGCGCTTCATCTCCCGGATCTCCGCGGAAAACCATGGAGCTCGCTGGGATCTGCGCCGTGTCAGGGGCCGCAAGGGTACAACCCGGTCAAGTGCCTCAGTGGCTGCCCTTCCCCAGGCTTCCACTAAGGCATCAGCCGAGCTGTGAGCAGTGGAGGCAGGTGGGGACCCCAGCGCCGCTTGGAATCTATCAGGATCCATTAAGCGTCTGGGGCGGTACCATCTAATTGGCTCCGTACCCCCACGGCGGGGGGTGGCAAAGCGGAAGACCAGCCGCAGGAGATGATGATCGGTCCATGACAGGGGCATAATAAATGGAGAGCCCCCACCTAGATCATCCAACCACCGTCTAGATAAAAAAATCAGGTCAAGGGTGTGGCCTCCCTCATGAGTTGGCTCTGAAATTACTTGCGTCAGGTCCATGGCCGCCATGGAAGCCATGAACTCCCGAGCTAGCTCAGATGAACCTCCCAGGGATGGTAGATTGAAGTCTCCCAAAACTATAAGTTTGGGAAACTCAACCACCAAACCCGAGAGGATATCGAGCAGCTCGGGCAGGGCTGCCGCTGTGAGACTAGGCGAAATGTACACCAGCAGCAAGCCCAACTGCGCCCCAGGACCAAATCTCATGAAGAGAGACTCACACCCGACTATCTGAGAAACGGTGGCCTCCCGCGGACATAAGGTCTCCCTAATGGTAACCGCCACTCCCCCACCCCTACCTTGAGCACGTGGCCGGTGTAGCACCCGGAAACCTGGTGGGCAGAGGTCAACCAAAGGGACCCCACCCTCTGGGCCCAACCAAGTCTCCGTGATGCAAGCCAGGCCCGCATGCTCACCCTCAACTAAATCCCTAACGAGGGGAGCTTTATTAACCACGGACCTGGCATTCAGGTACACCAGCCGGAGCTCAGGAGGCTGCACATCCCCGCTCCCGGGACCTCGGGGAAGAACCAGAGGGTCGGAGCGCCTCACCGCTTGAAGACAGCGGAGACGGCCCTCCCGGTAACGATATGGCCCCCTGTCTATCCGCCTGCTGCCTTTCCCCGTCGTGGGAATTGGTAGTCCCACGACCCGCTCAAGAGCCCCAGATGTAACCACAACCCGCTCCCCCCGAACGCCGTCAGACCCAGGCCTGGCCTGCAACAAAGTTGTTTGGCTACCCCCCACCGCCAGACAACCACTACCCCCCACCCCCCTCCCCAACCCCCTAAAAAATTTAGCTAAAAAATTAACCAGGGGCCTCTTATTAGGTTTATATCGAGAGCCCCTGGCCTTTCCCGGCCATCTCTCAGGGTCCCAACAATTGGGCCCCTCATCGAGATTAGGGAAAGAAAAGAAGGCGGGAGGCACCCAGGAGAGGGGGGCACCCCTGAGGGCGAACAAGTCCGTGTCGGAATATTGATGCATCCAGTCAGCAAGTCCAGAGAGGGCAGTCCAATGATTGAAACCAACAGGAGGATCAAAGGAAAGGAGTGGGACATTTGGGCCATCCACCAACCACTGCCACTTGATTGGATGCTCCCAGAGGCACACCACAACCCGTCCTCTCACAACGGGATGCGAGTCTGCCTCCGGGGATGGTCCAAAATGCCCACCCTGGGTGGGGCAGCACCCACAGAGCTCCCACCTCTATGGGGCTGCCGATGTAAAACAGGCCACTCTCCCACTGTGGCCTGTACCCAGGTCCGTCCCAGTCCAAAGGGGAAAGAAGGAGGCAAATGGAAGTTAATAAATAAGATAATAAATAAGTGAATAAATAAGTTGGCAGTCCGTTGTATCGCCATCGTTGTCACAAATGTCGTTGCTGCTGCCATCATCTCAAGCAGCCAAAAACCAACGAATCGCTGTCGCCATGGTCGTCCTCTCCACCGCCCAAAGCAGCCCGAGGACGCCGCTGCCATCGCCACTTCCATCGTCAGCAATAACTCAGAACCCGCACAAAGGGCAGCCCTATCAGTAAAATAACAAGCAGCTGTCTTCTCCGCCGCCAAACGGCCCGAAGACGCCGCAGCCGCCAACAAAACGGCACAAGCAGGTCCAACAATAAAATGTCTCCACCGCCGCCGCTAGATAGAGCTCAAATTCGAAAAACAAACACATATTCATGTTCCCCCGGCTCACCGAAGACCAAAAAACCATGAGTTTTACAGATCTGATGTCTCCTTGCGGAGATAGCCCATGTTATATCTTGCATTTGTTAGGAAAAACTGCTTATAGCATGAAAAGTGCCCATTGCAGATAGAGCTCAAATTCGAAAAACAAACACATTTTCATGTTCTCCCGGCTCACCGAAGACCAAAAAACCATGAGTTTTGCAGATCTGATGTCTCCTTGCGGAGATAGCCCATGTTATATCTTGCATTTGTTAGGAAAAGCTGCTTATTAGCATGAAAAGTGCCCATTGTAGATAGAGCTCAAATTCAAAAAACAAACAGATATTCTTGTTCCCCCGGCTCACCGAAGACCAGAAAACCATGAGTTTTACATATCTGATGTCTCCTTGCAGAGATAGCCCATGTTATATCCTTGCATTTGTTAGGAAATGCTGTTTATAGCATGAAAAGTGCCCATTGCAGATAGAGGTCAAATTCGAAAAACAAACACATATTCATGTTCCCCCGGGTCACCGAAGACCAAAAAACCATGAGTTTTGCAGATCTGATGTCTCCTTGCAGAGATAGCCCATGTTATATCCTTGCATTTGTTTGTAAAAACTGCTTATAGCATGAAAAGTGCCCATTGCAGATAGAGCTGAAATTCGAAAAACAAACACATTTTTATGTTCCCCCGGCTCACCGAAGACAAAAAAAACCATGAGTTTTACAGATCTGATGTCTCCTTGCAGAGATAGCCCATGTTATATCTTGCATTTGTTAGGAAAAGCTGCTTATAGCATGAAAAGTGCCCATTGCAGATAGAGCTCAAATTCGAAAAACAAACACATTTTCATGTTCCCCCGGCTCACCGAAGACCAAAAAACCATGAGTTTTACAGATCTGATGTCTCCTTGCGGAGATAGCCCATGTTATATCTTGCATTTGTTAGGAAATGCTGTTTATAGCATGAAAAGTGCCCATTGCAGATAGAGCTCAAATTCGAAAAACAAACACATATTCATGTTCCCCCGGCTCACCGAAGACCAAAAAACCATGAGTTTTGCAGATCTGATGTCTCCTTGCGGAGATAGCCCATGTTATATCTTGCATTTGTTTGTAAAAACTGCTTATAGCATGAAAAGTGCCCATTGCAGATAGAGCTGAAATTTGAAAAACAAACACATATTCATGTTCCCCCGGTTCACAAAAGACCAAAAAACCATGAGTTTTGTAGATCTGAGGTCTCCTTGCGGAGATAGCCCATGTTATATCTTGCATTTGTTAGGAAATGCTGTTTATAGCATGAAAAGTGCCCATTGCAGATAGAGGTCAAATTCGAAAAACAAACACATATTCATGTTCCCCTGGGTCCCCGAAGACCAAAAAACCATGAGTTTTGCAGATCTGATGTCTCCTTGCGGAGATAGCCCATGTTATATCCTTGCATTTGTTAGGAAATGCTGTTTATAGCATGATAAGTGCCCATTGCAGATAGAGCTCAAATTCGAAAAACAAACACATATTCATGTTCCCCCGGCTCACCGAAGACCAAAAAACCATGAGTTTTGCAGATCTGATGTCTCCTTGCAGAGATAGCCCATGTTATATCTTGCATTTGTTAGGAAAAGCTGCTTATAGCATGAAAAGTGCCCATTGCAGATAGAGCTCAAATTCGAAAAACAAACACATATTCATGTTCCCCCGGCTCACCGAAGACCAAAAAACCATGAGTTTTGCAGATCTGATGTCTCCTTGCGGAGATAGCCCATGTTATATCTTGCATTTGTTAGGAAAAGCTGCTTATAGCATGAAAAGTGCCCATTGCAGATAGAGCTGAAATTCGAAAAACAAACACATATTCATGTTCCCCCAGCTCGCCGAAGACCAAAAAACCATGAGTTTTGAAGATCTGATGTCTCTTTGCCGAGATAGCCCATGTTATATGTTGCTTTTGTTTGTAAAAACTGCTTATAGCATGAAAAGTGCCCATTGCAGATAGAGCTCAAATTCGAAAAACAAACACATATTCATGTTCCCCTGGCTCACCGAAGACCAAAAAACCATGTATTTTGCAGATCTGATGTCTCCTTGCGGAGATAGCCCATGTTATATCTTGCATTTGTTAGGAAAAGCTGCTTATAGCATGAAAAGTGCCCATTGCAGATAGAGCTCAAATTCGAAAAACAAACACATTTTCATGTTCCCCCGGCACACCAAAGACCAAAAAACAAATGAGTTTTGCAGATCTGATGTCTCCTTGCGGAGATAGCCCATGTTATATCTTGCATTTGTTTGTTAAAACTGCTTATAGCATGAAAAGTGCCCATTGCAGATAGAGCTGAAATTCGAAAAAAAAACAGATATTCATGTTCCCCCGGTTCACAAAAGACCAAAAAACCATGAGTTTTGAAGATCTGATGTCTCTTTGTCGAGATAGCCCATGTTATATGTTGCTTTTGTTTGTAAAAACTGCTTATAGCATGAAAAGTGCCCATTGTAGATAGAGCTCAAATTCGAAAAACAAACACATATTCATGTTCCCCCGGCTCACCGAAGACCAAAAAATCATGAGTTTTGCAGATCTGATGTCTCCTTGCGGAGATAGCCCATGTTATATCTTGCATTTGTTAGGAAAAGCTGCTTATAGCATGAAAAGTGCCCATTGCAGATAGAGCTGAAATTCGAAAAACAAACACATTTTCATGTTCCCCCGGCTCACCGAAGACCAAAAATCCATGAGTTTTACAGATCTGATGTCTCCTTGCGGAGATAGCCCATGTTATATCTTGCATTTTTTTAAGAAATGCTGTTTATAGCATGAAAAGTGCCCATTGCTGATAGAGCTCAAATTCCAAAAACAAACACATATTCATGTTCCCCCGGCTCACCGAAGACCAAAAAACCATGCGTTTTGCAGTTCTGATGTCTCCTTGCGGAGATAGCCCATGTTATATCTTGCATTTGTTAGGAAAAGCTGCTTATTAGCATGAAAAGTGCCCATTGTAGATAGAGCTCAAATTGAAAAAACAAACAGATATTCTTGTTCCCCCGGCTCACCGAAGACCAGAAAACCATGAGTTTTACATATCTGATGTCTCCTTGCAGAGATAGCCCATGTTATATCCTTGCATTTGTTAGGAAATGCTGTTTATAGCATGAAAAGTGCCCATTGCAGATAGAGGTCAAATTCGAAAAACAAACACATATTCATGTTCCCCCGGGTCACCGAAGACCAAAAAACCATGAGTTTTGCAGATCTGATGTCTCCTTGCAGAGATAGCCCATGTTATATCCTTGCATTTGTTTGTAAAAACTGCTTATAGCATGAAAAGTGCCCATTGCAGATAGAGCTGAAATTCGAAAAACAAACACATTTTTATGTTCCCCCGGCTCACCGAAGACAAAAAAACCATGAGTTTTACAGATCTGATGTCTCCTTGCAGAGATAGCCCATGTTATATCTTGCATTTGTTAGGAAAAGCTGCTTATAGCATGAAAAGTGCCCATTGCAGATAGAGCTCAAATTCGAAAACCAAACACATTTTCATGTTCCCCCGGCTCACCGAAGACCAAAAAACCATGAGTTTTACAGATCTGATGTCTCCTTGCGGAGATAGCCCATGTTATATCTTGCATTTGTTAGGAAATGCTGTTTATAGCATGAAAAGTGCCCATTGCAGATAGAGCTCAAATTCGAAAAACAAACACATATTCATGTTCCCCCGGCTCACCGAAGACCAAAAAACCATGAGTTTTGCAGATCTGATGTCTCCTTGCGGAGATAGCCCATGTTATATCTTGCATTTGTTTGTAAAAACTGCTTATAGCATGAAAAGTGCCCATTGCAGATAGAGCTCAAATTCGAAAAACAAACACATATTCATGTTCCCCCGGCTCACCGAAGACCAAAAAACCATGAGTTTTGCAGATCTGATGTCTCCTTGCAGAGATAGCCCATGTTATATCTTGCATTTGTTAGGAAAAGCTGCTTATAGCATGAAAAGTGCCCATTGCAGATAGAGCTGAAATTCGAAAAACAAACACATATTCATGTTCCCCCAGCTCGCCGAAGACCAAAAAACCATGAGTTTTGAAGATCTGATGTCTCTTTGCCGAGATAGCCCATGTTATATGTTGCTTTTGTTTGTAAAAACTGCTTATAGCATGAAAAGTGCCCATTGCAGATAGAGCTCAAATTCGAAAAACAAACACATATTCATGTTCCCCTGGCTCACCGAAGACCAAAAAACCATGTGTTTTGCAGATCTGATGTCTCCTTGCGGAGATAGCCCATGTTATATCTTGCATTTGTTAGGAAAAGCTGCTTATAGCATGAAAAGTGCCCATTGCAGATAGAGCTCAAATTCGAAAAACAAACACATTTTCATGTTCCCCCGGCTCACCAAAGACCAAAAAACAAATGAGTTTTGCAGATCTGATGTCTCCTTGCGGAGATAGCCCATGTTATATCTTGCATTTGTTTGTTAAAACTGCTTATAGCATGAAAAGTGCCCATTGCAGATAGAGCTGAAATTCGAAAAAAAAACAGATATTCATGTTCCCCCGGTTCACAAAAGACCAAAAAACCATGAGTTTTGAAGATCTGATGTCTCTTTGTCGAGATAGCCCTTGTTATATGTTGCTTTTGTTTGTAAAAACTGCTTATAGCATGAAAAGTGCCCATTGTAGATAGAGCTCAAATTCGAAAAACAAACACATATTCATGTTCCCCCGGCTCACCGAAGACCAAAAAATCATGAGTTTTGCAGATCTGATGTCTCCTTGCGGAGATAGCCCATGTTATATCTTGCATTTGTTAGGAAAAGCTGCTTATAGCATGAAAAGTGCCCATTGCAGATAGAGCTGAAATTCGAAAAACAAACACATTTTCATGTTCCCCCGGCTCATCGAAGACCAAAAATCCATGAGTTTTACAGATCTGATGTCTCCTTGCGGAGATAGCCCATGTTATATCTTGCATTTGTTAGGAAAAACTGCTTATAGCATGAAAAGTGCCCTTTGCAGATAGAGCTCAAATTCGAAAAACAAACACGTATTCATGTTCCCCAACCTCCCCGAAGACCAAAAAACCATGCGTTTTGCAGTTCTGATGTCTCCTTGCGGAGATATCCCATGTTATATCTTGCATTTGTTAGGAAAAACTGCTTTTAGCAAGAAAAGTGCCCTTTGCAGATAGAGCTCAAATTCGAAAAACAAACACATATTCACGTTCTCCGGGCTCACCGAAGACCAAAAAACCATGAGTTATGCAGATCTGATGTCTCCTTGCGGAGATAGCCCATGTTATATCTTGCATTTGTTATGAAAAACTGCTTTTAGCAAGAAAAGTGCCCTTTGCAGATAGAGCTCAAATTCGAAAAACAAACACATATTGACGTTCCCCCGGCTCACCGAAGACCAAAAAACCATGAGTTATGCAGATCTGATGTCTCCTTGCGGAGATAGCCCATGTTATATCTTGCATTTGTTAGGAAAAACTGCTTTTAGCAAGAAAAGTGCCCTTTGCAGATAGAGCTCAAATTCGAAAAACAAACACGTATTCATGTTCCCCAACCTCCCCGAAGACCAAAAAACCATGCGTTTTGCAGTTCTGATGTCTCCTTGCGGAGATAGCCCATGTTATATCTTGCATTTGTTAGTAAAAACTGTTTATAGCATGAAAAGTGCCCATTGCAGATAGAGCTCAAATTCGAAAAACAAACACGTATTCTTGTTCCCCCGGCTCACCGAAGACCAAAAAAAGATGAGTTATGCAGATCTGATGTCTCCTTGCGGAGATAGCCCATGTTATATCTTGCATTTGTTAGGAAAAACTGCTTTTATCAAGAAAAGTGCCCTTTGCAGATAGAGCTCAAATTCGAAAAACAAACACATATTCTTGTTCCCCCGGCTCACCGAAGACCAAAAAACCATGAGTTATGCATATCTGATGTCTCCTTGCGGAGATAGCCCATGTTATATCTTGCATTTGTTAGGAAAAACTGCTTTTAGCAAGAAAAGTGCCCTTTGCAGATACAGCTCAAATTCGAAAAACAAACATGTATTCATGTTCCCCAACCTCCCCGAAGACCAAAAAACCATGCGTTTTGCAGTTCTGATGTCTCCTTGCGGAGATAGCCCATGTTATATCTTGCATTTGTTAGGAAAAACTGCTTATAGCATGAAAAGTGCCCTTTGCAGATAGAGCTCAAATTCGAAAAACAAACACGTATTCATGTTCCCCCGGCTCACCGAAGACCAAAAAACCATGAGTTTTACAGATCTGATGTCTCCTTGTGGATATAGCCCATGTTATATCTTGCATTTGTTAGGAAAAACTGCTTATAGCATGAAAAGTGCCCTTTGCAGATAGAGCTCAAATTCGAAAAACAAACACGTATTCATGTTCCCCCGGCTCACCGAAGACCAAAAAACCATGAGTTTTACAGATCTGATGTCTCCTTTTGGAGATAGCCCTTGTTATATCTTGCATTTGTTAGGAAAAACTGCTTTTAGCAAGAAAAGTGCCCTTTGCAGATAGAGCTCAAATTCGAAAAACAAACACATATTCATGTTCCCCAACCTCCCCGAAGACCAAAAAACCATGCGTTTTGCAGTTCTGATGTCTCCTTGCGGAGATAGCCCATGTTATATCTTGCATTTGTTAGGAAAAACTGCTTATAGCATGAAAAGTGCCCTTTGCAGATATAGCTCAAATTCGAAAAACAAACACGTATTCATGTTCCCCAACCTCCCCGAAGACCAAAGAACCATGCGTTTTGCAGTTCTGATGTCTCCTTGCGGAGATATCCCATGTTATATCTTGCATTTGTTAGGAAAAACTGCTTTTAGCAAGAAAAGTGCCCTTTGCAGATAGAGCTCAAATTCGAAAAACAAACACATATTCACGTTCTCCGGGCTCACCGAAGACCAAAAAACCATGAGTTATGCAGATCTGATGTCTCCTTGCGGAGATAGCCCATGTTATATCTTGCATTTGTTATGAAAAACTGCTTTTAGCAAGAAAAGTGCCCTTTGCAGATAGAGCTCAAATTCGAAAAACAAACACATATTGACGTTCCCCCGGCTCACCGAAGACCAAAAAACCATGAGTTATGCAGATCTGATGTCTCCTTGCGGAGATAGCCCATGTTATATCTTGCATTTCTTAGGAAAAACTGCTTTTAGCAAGAAAAGTGCCCTTTGCAGATAGAGCTCAAATTCGAAAAACAAACACGTATTCATGTTCCCCAACCTCCCCGAAGACCAAAAAACCATGCGTTTTGCAGTTCTGATGTCTCCTTGCGGAGATAGCCCATGTTATATCTTGCATTTGTTAGTAAAAACTGTTTATAGCATGAAAAGTGCCCATTGCAGATAGAGCTCAAATTCGAAAAACAAACACGTATTCTTGTTCCCCCGGCTCACCGAAGACCAAAAAAAGATGAGTTATGCAGATCTGATGTCTCCTTGCGGAGATAGCCCATGTTATATCTTGCATTTGTTAGGAAAAACTGCTTTTATCAAGAAAAGTGCCCTTTGCAGATAGAGCTCAAATTCGAAAAACAAACACATATTCTTGTTCCCCCGGCTCACCGAAGACCAAAAAACCATGAGTTATGCATATCTGATGTCTCCTTGCGGAGATAGCCCATGTTATATCTTGCATTTGTTAGGAAAAACTGCTTTTAGCAAGAAAAGTGCCCTTTGCAGATAGAGCTCAAATTCGAAAAACAAACATGTATTCATGTTCCCCAACCTCCCCGAAGACCAAAAAACCATGCGTTTTGCAGTTCTGATGTCTCCTTGCGGAGATAGCCCATGTTATATCTTGCATTTGTTAGGAAAAACTGCTTATAGCATGAAAAGTGCCCTTTGCAGATAGAGCTCAAATTCGAAAAACAAACACGTATTCATGTTCCCCCGGCTCACCGAAGACCAAAAAACCATGAGTTTTACAGATCTGATGTCTCCTTGCGGATATAGCCCATGTTATATCTTGCATTTGTTAGGAAAAACTGCTTATAGCATGAAAAGTGCCCTTTGCAGATAGAGCTCAAATTCGAAAAACAAACACGTATTCATGTTCCCCCGGCTCACCGAAGACCAAAAAACCATGAGTTTTACAGATCTGATGTCTCCTTTTGGAGATAGCCCTTGTTATATCTTGCATTTGTTAGGAAAAACTGCTTTTAGCAAGAAAAGTGCCCTTTGCAGATAGAGCTCAAATTCGAAAAACAAACACATATTCATGTTCCCCAACCTCCCCGAAGACCAAAAAACCATGCGTTTTGCAGTTCTGATGTCTCCTTGCGGAGATAGCCCATGTTATATCTTGCATTTGTTAGGAAAAACTGCTTATAGCATGAAAAGTGCCCTTTGCAGATATAGCTCAAATTCGAAAAACAAACACGTATTCATGTTCCCCAACCTCCCCGAAGACCAAAGAACCATGCGTTTTGCAGTTCTGATGTCTCCTTGCGGAGATATCCCATGTTATATCTTGCATTTGTTAGGAAAAACTGCTTTTAGCAAGAAAAGTGCCCTTTGCAGATAGAGCTCAAATTCGAAAAACAAACACATATTCACGTTCTCCGGGCTCACCGAAGACCAAAAAACCATGAGTTATGCAGATCTGATGTCTCCTTGCGGAGATAGCCCATGTTATATCTTGCATTTGTTATGAAAAACTGCTTTTAGCAAGAAAAGTGCCCTTTGCAGATAGAGCTCAAATTCGAAAAACAAACACATATTGACGTTCCCCCGGCTCACCGAAGACCAAAAAACCATGAGTTATGCAGATCTGATGTCTCCTTGCGGAGATAGCCCATGTTATATCTTGCATTTCTTAGGAAAAACTGCTTTTAGCAAGAAAAGTGCCCTTTGCAGATAGAGCTCAAATTCGAAAAACAAACACGTATTCATGTTCCCCAACCTCCCCGAAGACCAAAAAACCATGCGTTTTGCAGTTCTGATGTCTCCTTGCGGAGATAGCCCATGTTATATCTTGCATTTGTTAGTAAAAACTGTTTATAGCATGAAAAGTGCCCATTGCAGATAGAGCTCAAATTCGAAAAACAAACACGTATTCTTGTTCCCCCGGCTCACCGAAGACCAAAAAAAGATGAGTTATGCAGATCTGATGTCTCCTTGCGGAGATAGCCCATGTTATATCTTGCATTTGTTAGGAAAAACTGCTTTTATCAAGAAAAGTGCCCTTTGCAGATAGAGCTCAAATTCGAAAAACAAACACATATTCTTGTTCCCCCGGCTCACCGAAGACCAAAAAACCATGAGTTATGCAGATCTGATGTCTCCTTGCGGAGATAGCCCATGTTATATCTTGCATTTGTTAGGAAAAACTGCTTTTAGCAAGAAAAGTGCCCTTTGCAGATAGAGCTCAAATTCGAAAAACAAACATGTATTCATGTTCCCCAACCTCCCCGAAGACCAAAAAACCATGCGTTTTGCAGTTCTGATGTCTCCTTGCGGAGATAGCCCATATTATATCTTGCATTTGTTAGGAAAAACTGCTTATAGCATGAAAAGTGCCCTTTGCAGATAGAGCTCAAATTCGAAAAACAAACACGTATTCATGTTCCCCCGGCTCACCGAAGACCAAAAAACCATGAGTTTTACAGATCTGATGTCTCCTTGCGGATATAGCCCATGTTATATCTTGCATTTGTTAGGAAAAACTGCTTATAGCATGAAAAGTGCCCATTGCAGATAGAGCTCAAATTCGAAAAACAAACACGTATTCATGTTCCCCCAGCTCACCGAAGACCAAAAAAAGATGAGTTATGCAGATCTGATGTCTCCTTTTGGAGATAGCCCTTGTTATATCTTGCATTTGTTAGGAAAAACTGCTTTTAGCAAGAAAAGTGCCCTTTGCAGATAGAGCTCAAATTCGAAAAACAAACACATATTCATGTTCCCCAACCTCCCCGAAGACCAAAAAACCATGCGTTTTGCAGTTCTGATGTCTCCTTGCGGAGATAGCCCATGTTATATCTTGCATTTGTTAGGAAAAACTGCTTATAGCATGAAAAGTGCCCTTTGCAGATATAGCTCAAATTCGAAAAACAAACACGTATTCATGTTCCCCAACCTCCCCGAAGACCAAAGAACCATGCGTTTTGCAGTTCTGATGTCTCCTTGCGGAGATAGCCCATGTTATATCTTGCATTTGTTAGGAAAAACTGCTTATAGCATGAAAAGTGCCCATTGCAGATAGAGCTCAAATTCGAAAAACAAACACGTATTCATGTTCCCCCAGCTCACCGAAGACCAAAAAAAGATGAGTTATGCAGATCTGATGTCTCCTTTTGGAGATAGCCCATGTTATATCTTGCATTTGTTAGGAAAAACTGCTTTTAGCAAGAAAAGTGCCCTTTGCAGATAGAGCTCAAATTCGAAAAACAAACACATATTCATGTTCCCCAACCTCCCCGAAGACCAAAAAACCATGCGTTTTCCAGTTCTGATGTCTCCTTGCGGAGATAGCCCATGTTATATCTTGCATTTGTTAGGAAAAACTGCTTTTAGCAAGAAAAGTGCCCTTTGCAGAGAGAGCTCAAATTCGAAAAACAAACACAGATTCACGTTCTCCCGGCTCTCCGAAGACCAAAAAACCATGAGTTATGCAGATCTGATGTCTCCTTGCGGAGATAGCCCATGTTATATCTTGCATTTGTTAGGAAAAACTGTTTATAGCATGAAAAGTGCCCATTGCAGATAGAGCTCAAATTCGAAAAACAAACACATATTCATGTTCCCCCAGCTCACCGAAGACCAAAGAACCATGAGTTATGCAGATGTGATGTCTGCTTGCGGAGATAGCCCATGTTATATCTTGCATTTGTTAGGAAAAACTGCTTTTAGCAAGAAAAGTGCCCTTTGCAGATAGAGCTCAAATTCGAAAAACAAACACATATTCATGTTCCCCAACCTCCCCGAAGACCAAAAAACCATGCGTTTTGCAGTTCTGATGTCTCCTTGCGGAGATAGCCCATGTTATATCTTGCATTTGTTAGGAAAAACTGCTTATAGCATGAAAAGTGCCCTTTGCAGATATAGCTCAAATTCGAAAAACAAACACATATTCATGTTCCCCAACCTCCCCGAAGACCAAAGAACCATGCGTTTTGCAGTTCTGATGTCTCCTTGCGGAGATAGCCCATGTTATATCTTGCATTTGTTAGGAAAAACTGCTTATAGCATGAAAAGTGCCCATTGCAGATAGAGCTCAAATTCGAAAAACAAACACATTTTCATGTTCTCCCGGCTCACCGAAGACCAAAAAACCATGAGTTTTGCAGATCTGATGTCTCCTTGCGGAGATAGCCCATGTTATATCTTGCATTTGTTAGGAAAAGCTGCTTATTAGCATGAAAAGTGCCCATTGTAGATAGAGCTCAAATTCAAAAAACAAACAGATATTCTTGTTCCCCCGGCTCACCGAAGACCAGAAAACCATGAGTTTTACATATCTGATGTCTCCTTGCAGAGATAGCCCATGTTATATCCTTGCATTTGTTAGGAAATGCTGTTTATAGCATGAAAAGTGCCCATTGCAGATAGAGGTCAAATTCGAAAAACAAACACATATTCATGTTCCCCCGGGTCACCGAAGACCAAAAAACCATGAGTTTTGCAGATCTGATGTCTCCTTGCAGAGATAGCCCATGTTATATCCTTGCATTTGTTTGTAAAAACTGCTTATAGCATGAAAAGTGCCCATTGCAGATAGAGCTGAAATTCGAAAAACAAACACATTTTTATGTTCCCCCGGCTCACCGAAGACAAAAAAACCATGAGTTTTACAGATCTGATGTCTCCTTGCAGAGATAGCCCATGTTATATCTTGCATTTGTTAGGAAAAGCTGCTTATAGCATGAAAAGTGCCCATTGCAGATAGAGCTCAAATTCGAAAAACAAACACATTTTCATGTTCCCCCGGCTCACCGAAGACCAAAAAACCATGAGTTTTACAGATCTGATGTCTCCTTGCGGAGATAGCCCATGTTATATCTTGCATTTGTTAGGAAATGCTGTTTATAGCATGAAAAGTGCCCATTGCAGATAGAGCTCAAATTCGAAAAACAAACCCATATTCATGTTCCCCCGGCTCACCGAAGACCAAAAAACCATGAGTTTTGCAGATGTCATGTCTCCTTGCGGAGATAGCCCATGTTATATCTTGCATTTGTTAGGAAAAACTGCTTATAGCATGAAAAGTGCCCATTGCAGATAGAGCTCAAATTCGAAAAACAAACACATTTTCATGTTCCCCCGGCTCACCAAAGACAAAAAACCATGAGTTTTGCAGATCTGATGTCTCCTTGCGAAGATAGCCCATGTTATATCTTGCATTTGTTTGTAAAAACTGCTTATAGCATGAAAAGTGCCCATTGCAGATAGAGCTGAAATTTGAAAAACAAACACATATTCATGTTCCCCCGGTTCACAAAAGACCAAAAAACCATGAGTTTTGTAGATCTGAGGTCTCCTTGCGGAGATAGCCCATGTTATATCTTGCATTTGTTAGGAAATGCTGTTTATAGCATGAAAAGTGCCCATTGCAGATAGAGGTCAAATTCGAAAAACAAACACATATTCATGTTCCCCTGGGTCCCCGAAGACCAAAAAACCATGAGTTTTGCAGATCTGATGTCTCCTTGCGGAGATAGCCCATGTTATATCCTTGCATTTGTTAGGAAATGCTGTTTATAGCATGATAAGTGCCCATTGCAGATAGAGCTCAAATTCGAAAAACAAACACATATTCATGTTCCCCCGGCTCACCGAAGACCAAAAAACCATGAGTTTTGCAGATCTGATGTCTCCTTGCAGAGATAGCCCATGTTATATCTTGCATTTGTTAGGAAAAGCTGCTTATAGCATGAAAAGTGCCCATTGCAGATAGAGCTCAAATTCGAAAAACAAACACATATTCATGTTCCCCCGGCTCACCGAAGACCAAAAAACCATGAGTTTTGCAGATCTGATGTCTCCTTGCAGAGATAGCCCATGTTATATCTTGCATTTGTTAGGAAAAGCTGCTTATAGCATGAAAAGTGCCCATTGCAGATAGAGCTGAAATTCGAAAAACAAACACATATTCATGTTCCCCCAGCTCGCCGAAGACCAAAAAACCATGAGTTTTGAAGATCTGATGTCTCTTTGCCGAGATAGCCCATGTTATATGTTGCTTTTGTTTGTAAAAACTGCTTATAGCATGAAAAGTGCCCATTGCAGATAGAGCTCAAATTCGAAAAACAAACACATATTCATGTTCCCCTGGCTCACCGAAGACCAAAAAACCATGTGTTTTGCAGATCTGATGTCTCCTTGCGGAGATAGCCCATGTTATATCTTGCATTTGTTAGGAAAAGCTGCTTATAGCATGAAAAGTGCCCATTGCAGATAGAGCTCAAATTCGAAAAACAAACACATTTTCATGTTCCCCCGGCTCACCAAAGACCAAAAAACAAATGAGTTTTGCAGATCTGATGTCTCCTTGCGGAGATAGCCCATGTTATATCTTGCATTTGTTTGTTAAAACTGCTTATAGCATGAAAAGTGCCCATTGCAGATAGAGCTGAAATTCGAAAAACAAACAGATATTCATGTTCCCCCGGTTCACAAAAGACCAAAAAACCATGAGTTTTGAAGATCTGATGTCTCTTTGTCGAGATAGCCCATGTTATATGTTGCTTTTGTTTGTAAAAACTGCTTATAGCATGAAAAGTGCCCATTGCAGATAGAGCTCAAATTCGAAAAACAAACACATATTCATGTTCCCCCGGCTCACCGAAGACCAAAAAATCATGAGTTTTGCAGATCTGATGTCTCCTTGCGGAGATAGCCCATGTTATATCTTGCATTTGTTAGGAAAAGCTGCTTATAGCATGAAAAGTGCCCATTGCAGATAGAGCTGAAATTCGAAAAACAAACACATTTTCATGTTCCCCCGGCTCACCGAAGACCAAAAATCCATGAGTTTTACAGATCTGATGTCTCCTTGCGGAGATAGCCCATGTTATATCTTGCATTTTTTAAGAAATGCTGTTTATAGCATGAAAAGTGCCCATTGCAGATAGAGCTGAAATTCGAAAAACAAACACATATTCATGTTCCCCCGGCTCACCGAAGACCAAAAAACCATGAGTTTTGCAGATCTCATGTCTCCTCGTGGAGATAGCCCATGTTATATCTTGCATTTGTTAGGAAAAACTGCTTATAGTATGAAAAGTGCCCATTGCAGATAGAGCTCAAATTCGAAAAACAAATGCATATTCATGTTCCCCCGGCTCACCAAAGACCAAAAAACCATGAGTTTTGCAGATCTGATGTCTCCTTGCGGAGATAGCCCATGTTATATCTTGCATTTGTTAGGAAAAGCTGCTTATAGCATGAAAAGTGCCCATTGCAGATAGAGCTCAAATTCAAAAAACAAACAGATATTCATGTTCCCCCGGGTCACCGAAGACCAGAAAACCATGAGTTTTACAGATCTGATGTCTCCTTGCGGAGATAGCCCATGTTATATCTTGCTTTTGTTTGTAAAAGCTGCTTATAGCATGAAAAGTGCCCATTGCAGATAGAGCTCAAATTCGAAAAACAAACACATATTCATGTTCCCTCGGCTCACCGAAGACCAAAAACCATGAGTTTTACAGATCTGATGTCTCCTTGCGGATATAGCCCATGTTATATCTTGCATTTGTTAGGAAATGCTGTTTATAGCATGAAAAGTGCCCATTGCAGATAGAGCTCAAATTCGAAAAACAAACACATATTTATGTTTTCCCGGGTCACCGAAGACCAAAAAACCATGAGTTTTACAGATCTGATGTCTCCTTGCGGAGATAGCCCATGTTATATCCTTGCATTTGTTAGGAAATGCTGTTTATAGCATGATAAGTGCCCATTGCAGATAGAGCTCAAATTCGGAAAACAAACACAGATTCATGTTCTCCCAGCTCACCGAAGACCAAAAAACCATGAGTTTTGCAGATCTGATGTCTCTTTGTCGAGATAGCCCATGTTATATCTTGCTTTTGTTTGTAAAAATTGCTTATAGCATGAAAAGTGCCCATTGCAGATAGAGCTCAAATTCGAAAAACAAACACATATTCATGTTCCCTCGGCTCACCGAAGACCAAAAACCATGAGTTTTACAGATCTGATGTCTCCTTGCGGAGATAGCCCATGTTATATCTTGCATTTGTTAGGAAAAACTGCTTTTAGCAAGAAAAGTGCCCTTTGCAGATAGAGCTCAAATTCGAAAAACAAACATGTATTCATGTTCCCCAACCTCCCCGAAGACCAAAAAACCATGCGTTTTGCAGTTCTGATGTCTCCTTGCGGAGATAGCCCATGTTATATCTTGCATTTGTTAGGAAAAACTGCTTTTAGCAAGAAAAGTGCCCTTTGCAGATAGAGCTCAAATTCGAAAAACAAACACGTATTCATGTTCCCCCGGCTCACCGAAGACCAAAAAACCATGAGTTTTACAGATCTGATGTCTCCTTGCGGATATAGCCCATGTTATATCTTGCATTTGTTAGGAAAAACTGCTTATAGCATGAAAAGTGCCCTTTGCAGATAGAGCTCAAATTCGAAAAACAAACACGTATTCATGTTCCCCCGGCTCACCGAAGACCAAAAAACCATGAGTTTTACAGATCTGATGTCTCCTTTTGGAGATAGCCCTTGTTATATCTTGCATTTGTTAGGAAAAACTGCTTTTA
This sequence comes from Vipera ursinii, assembly GCF_947247035.1. Taxonomy (NCBI): domain Eukaryota; kingdom Metazoa; phylum Chordata; class Lepidosauria; order Squamata; family Viperidae; genus Vipera; species Vipera ursinii. The sequence goes on along the minus strand of NC_139516.1, from coordinate 102,113,004 downwards.
GCAAGAAAAGTGCCCTTTGCAGATAGAGCTCAAATTCGAAAAACAAACACATATTCATGTTCCCCAACCTCCCCGAAGACCAAAAAACCATGCGTTTTGCAGTTCTGATGTCTCCTTGCGGAGATAGCCCATGTTATATCTTGCATTTGTTAGGAAAAACTGCTTATAGCATGAAAAGTGCCCTTTGCAGATATAGCTCAAATTCGAAAAACAAACACGTATTCATGTTCCCCAACCTCCCCGAAGACCAAAGAACCATGCGTTTTGCAGTTCTGATGTCTCCTTGCGGAGATATCCCATGTTATATCTTGCATTTGTTAGGAAAAACTGCTTTTAGCAAGAAAAGTGCCCTTTGCAGATAGAGCTCAAATTCGAAAAACAAACACATATTCACGTTCTCCGGGCTCACCGAAGACCAAAAAACCATGAGTTATGCAGATCTGATGTCTCCTTGCGGAGATAGCCCATGTTATATCTTGCATTTGTTATGAAAAACTGCTTTTAGCAAGAAAAGTGCCCTTTGCAGATAGAGCTCAAATTCGAAAAACAAACACATATTGACGTTCCCCCGGCTCACCGAAGACCAAAAAACCATGAGTTATGCAGATCTGATGTCTCCTTGCGGAGATAGCCCATGTTATATCTTGCATTTCTTAGGAAAAACTGCTTTTAGCAAGAAAAGTGCCCTTTGCAGATAGAGCTCAAATTCGAAAAACAAACACGTATTCATGTTCCCCAACCTCCCCGAAGACCAAAAAACCATGCGTTTTGCAGTTCTGATGTCTCCTTGCGGAGATAGCCCATGTTATATCTTGCATTTGTTAGTAAAAACTGTTTATAGCATGAAAAGTGCCCATTGCAGATAGAGCTCAAATTCGAAAAACAAACACGTATTCTTGTTCCCCCGGCTCACCGAAGACCAAAAAAAGATGAGTTATGCAGATCTGATGTCTCCTTGCGGAGATAGCCCATGTTATATCTTGCATTTGTTAGGAAAAACTGCTTTTATCAAGAAAAGTGCCCTTTGCAGATAGAGCTCAAATTCGAAAAACAAACACATATTCTTGTTCCCCCGGCTCACCGAAGACCAAAAAACCATGAGTTATGCAGATCTGATGTCTCCTTGCGGAGATAGCCCATGTTATATCTTGCATTTGTTAGGAAAAACTGTTTTTAGCAAGAAAAGTGCCCTTTGCAGATAGAGCTCAAATTCGAAAAACAAACATGTATTCATGTTCCCCAACCTCCCCGAAGACCAAAAAACCATGCGTTTTGCAGTTCTGATGTCTCCTTGCGGAGATAGCCCATATTATATCTTGCATTTGTTAGGAAAAACTGCTTATAGCATGAAAAGTGCCCTTTGCAGATAGAGCTCAAATTCGAAAAACAAACACGTATTCATGTTCCCCCGGCTCACCGAAGACCAAAAAACCATGAGTTTTACAGATCTGATGTCTCCTTGCGGATATAGCCCATGTTATATCTTGCATTTGTTAGGAAAAACTGCTTATAGCATGAAAAGTGCCCTTTGCAGATAGAGCTCAAATTCGAAAAACAAACACGTATTCATGTTCCCCCGGCTCACCGAAGACCAAAAAACCATGAGTTTTACAGATCTGATGTCTCCTTGCGGATATAGCCCATGTTATATCTTGCATTTGTTAGGAAAAACTGCTTATAGCATGAAAAGTGCCCATTGCAGATAGAGCTCAAATTCGAAAAACAAACACGTATTCATGTTCCCCCAGCTCACCGAAGACCAAAAAAAGATGAGTTATGCAGATCTGATGTCTCCTTTTGGAGATAGCCCTTGTTATATCTTGCATTTGTTAGGAAAAACTGCTTTTAGCAAGAAAAGTGCCCTTTGCAGATAGAGCTCAAATTCGAAAAACAAACACATATTCATGTTCCCAAACCTCCCCGAAGACCAAAAAACCATGCGTTTTGCAGTTCTGATGTCTCCTTGCGGAGATAGCCCATGTTATATCTTGCATTTGTTAGGAAAAACTGCTTATAGCATGAAAAGTGCCCTTTGCAGATATAGCTCAAATTCGAAAAACAAACACGTATTCATGTTCCCCAACCTCCCCGAAGACCAAAGAACCATGCGTTTTGCAGTTCTGATGTCTCCTTGCGGAGATAGCCCATGTTATATCTTGCATTTGTTAGGAAAAACTGCTTATAGCATGAAAAGTGCCCATTGCAGATAGAGCTCAAATTCGAAAAACAAACACGTATTCATGTTCCCCCAGCTCACCGAAGACCAAAAAAAGATGAGTTATGCAGATCTGATGTCTCCTTTTGGAGATAGCCCATGTTATATCTTGCATTTGTTAGGAAAAACTGCTTTTAGCAAGAAAAGTGCCCTTTGCAGATAGATCTCAAATTCGAAAAACAAACACATATTCATGTTCCCCAACCTCCCCGAAGACCAAAAAACCATGCGTTTTCCAGTTCTGATGTCTCCTTGCGGAGATAGCCCATGTTATATCTTGCATTTGTTAGGAAAAACTGCTTTTAGCAAGAAAAGTGCCCTTTGCAGAGAGAGCTCAAATTCGAAAAACAAACACAGATTCACGTTCTCCTGGCTCTCCGAAGACCAAAAAACCATGAGTTATGCAGATCTGATGTCTCCTTGCGGAGATAGCCCATGTTATATCTTGCATTTGTTAGGAAAAACTGTTTATAGCATGAAAAGTGCCCATTGCAGATAGAGCTCAAATTCGAAAAACAAACACATATTCATGTTCCCCCGGCTCACCGAAGACCAAAGAACCATGAGTTATGCAGATGTGATGTCTGCTTGCGGAGATAGCCCATGTTATATCTTGCATTTGTTAGGAAAAACTGCTTTTAGCAAGAAAAGTGCCCTTTGCAGATAGAGCTCAAATTCGAAAAACAAACACATATTCATGTTCCCCAACCTCCCCGAAGACCAAAAAACCATGCGTTTTGCAGTTCTGATGTCTCCTTGCGGAGATAGCCCATGTTATATCTTGCATTTGTTAGGAAAAACTGCTTATAGCATGAAAAGTGCCCTTTGCAGATATAGCTCAAATTCGAAAAACAAACACGTATTCATGTTCCCCAACCTCCCCGAAGACCAAAGAACCATGCGTTTTGCAGTTCTGATGTCTCCTTGCGGAGATAGCCCATGTTATATCTTGCATTTGTTAGGAAAAACTGCTTATAGCATGAAAAGTGCCCTTTGCAGATAGAGCTCAAATTCGAAAAACAAACACGTATTCATGTTCCCCCAGCTCACCGAAGACCAAAAAAAGATGAGTTATGCAGATCTGATGTCTCCTTTTGGAGATAGCCCATGTTATATCTTGCATTTGTTAGGAAAAACTGCTTTTAGCAAGAAAAGTGCCCTTTGCAGATAGAGCTCAAATTCGAAAAACAAACACATATTCATGTTCCCCAACCTCCCCGAAGACCAAAAAACCATGCGTTTTCCAGTTCTGATGTCTCCTTGCGGAGATAGCCCATGTTATATCTTGCATTTGTTAGGAAAAACTGCTTTTAGCAAGAAAAGTGCCCTTTGCAGAGAGAGCTCAAATTCGAAAAACAAACACAGATTCACGTTCTCCCGGCTCTCCGAAGACCAAAAAATCATGAGTTATGCAGATCTGATGTCTCCTTGCGGAGATAGCCCATGTTATATCTTGCATTTGTTAGGAAAAACTGTTTATAGCATGAAAAGTGCCCATTGCAGATAGAGCTCAAATTCGAAAAACAAACACATATTCATGTTCCCCCGGCTCACCGAAGACCAAAGAACCATGAGTTATGCAGATGTGATGTCTGCTTGCGGAGATAGCCCATGTTATATCTTGCATTTGTTAGGAAAAACTGCTTTTAGCAAGAAAAGTGCCCTTTGCAGATAGAGCTCAAATTCGAAAAACAAACTCGTATTCATGTTCCCCAACCTCCCCGAAGACCAAAAAACCATGCGTTTTGCAGTTCTGATGTCTCCTTGCGGAGATAGCCCATGTTATATCTTGCATTTGTTAGGAAAAACTGCTTTTAGCAAAAAAAAAAGTGCCCTTTGCAGATAGAGCTCAAATTCGAAAAACAAACACATATTCATGTTCCCCCGGCTCACCGAAGACCAAAAAACCATGAGTTTTACAAATCTGATGTCTCCTTGCGGAGATAGCCCATGTTATATCTTGCATTTGTTAGGAAAAACTGCTTATAGCATGAAAAGTGCCCATTGCAGATAGAGCTCAAATTCGAAAAACAAACACGTATTCATGTTCCCCCGGCTCACCGAAGACCAAAAAACCATGAGTTTTACAGATCTGATGTCTCCTTGCGGATATAGCCCATGTTATATCTTGCATTTGTTAGGAAAAACTGCTTATAGCATGAAAAGTGCCCATTGCAGATAGAGCTCAAATTCGAAAAACAAACACGTATTCATGTTCCCCCAGCTCACCGAAGACCAAAAAAAGATGAGTTATGCAGATCTGATGTCTCCTTTTGGAGATAGCCCTTGTTATATCTTGCATTTGTTAGGAAAAACTGCTTTTAGCAAGAAAAGTGCCCTTTGCAGATAGAGCTCAAATTCGAAAAACAAACACATATTCATGTTCCCCAACCTCCCCGAAGACCAAAAAACCATGCGTTTTGCAGTTCTGATGTCTCCTTGCGGAGATAGCCCATGTTATATCTTGCATTTGTTAGGAAAAACTGCTTATAGCATGAAAAGTGCCCTTTGCAGATAGAGCTCAAATTCGAAAAACAAACACGTATTCATGTTCCCCAACCTCCCCGAAGACCAAAGAACCATGCGTTTTGCAGTTCTGATGTCTCCTTGCGGAGATAGCCCATGTTATATCTTGCATTTGTTAGGAAAAACTGCTTATAGCATGAAAAGTGCCCATTGCAGATAGAGCTCAAATTCGAAAAACAAACACGTATTCATGTTCCCCCAGCTCACCGAAGACCAAAAAAAGATGAGTTATGCAGATCTGATGTCTCCTTTTGGAGATAGCCCATGTTATATCTTGCATTTGTTAGGAAAAACTGCTTTTAGCAAGAAAAGTGCCCTTTGCAGATAGAGCTCAAATTCGAAAAACAAACACATATTCATGTTCCCCAACCTCCCCGAAGACCAAAAAACCATGCGTTTTCCAGTTCTGATGTCTCCTTGCGGAGATAGCCCATGTTATATCTTGCATTTGTTAGGAAAAACTGCTTTTAGCAAGAAAAGTGCCCTTTGCAGAGAGAGCTCAAATTCGAAAAACAAACACAGATTCACGTTCTCCCGGCTCTCCGAAGACCAAAAAACCATGAGTTATGCAGATCTGATGTCTCCTTGCGGAGATAGCCCATGTTATATCTTGCATTTGTTAGGAAAAACTGTTTATAGCATGAAAAGTGCCCATTGCAGATAGAGCTCAAATTCGAAAAACAAACACATATTCATGTTCCCCCGGCTCACCGAAGACCAAAAAACCATGAGTTATGCAGATCTGATGTCTCCTTGCGGAGATAGCCCATGTTATATCTTGCATTTGTTAGGAAAAACTGCTTTTAGCAAGAAAAGTGCCCTTTGCAGATAGAGCTCAAATTCGAAAAACAAACACGTATTCATGTTCCCCAACCTCCCCGAAGACCAAAAAACCATGCGTTTTACAGTTCTGATGTCTCCTTGCGGAGATAGCCCATGTTATATCTTGCATTTGTTAGGAAAAACTGCTTTTAGCAAGAAAAGTGCCCTTTGCAGATAGAGCTCAAATTCGAAAAACAAACACGTATTCATGTTCCCCAACCTCCCCGAAGACCAAAAAACCATGCGTTTTGCAGTTCTGATGTCTCCTTGCGGAGATAGCCCATGTTATATCTTGCATTTGTTAGGAAAAACTGCTTTTAGCAAGAAAAGTGCCCTTTGCAGATAGAGCTCAAATTCGAAAAACAAACACATATTCATGTTCCCCCGCTCACCGAATACCAAAAAACCATGAGTTTTACAGATCTGATGTCTCCTTGCGGAGATAGCCCATGTTATATCTTGCATTTGTTAGGAAAAACTGCTTTTAGCAAGAAAAGTGCCCTTTGCAGATAGAGCTCAAATTCGAAAAACAAACACATATTCATGTTCCCCCGGCTCACCGAAGACCAAAAAACCATGAGTTATGCAGATCTGATGTCTCCTTGCGGAGATAGCCCATGTTATATCTTGCATTTGTTAGGAAAAACTGCTTTTAGCAAGAAAAGTGCCCTTTGCAGATAGAGCTCAAATTCGAAAAACAAACACATATTCATGTTCCCCCGGCTCACCGAAGTCCAAAAAACCATGAGTTTTGCAGATCTGATGTCTCCTTGCGGAGATAGCCTATGTTATATCTTGCATTTTTTAGGAAAAACTGCTTTTAGCAAGAAAAGTGCCCTTTGCAGATAGAGCTCAAATTCGAAAAACACACATATTCATGTTCCCCCGGCTCACCGAAGTCCAAAAAACCATGAGTTTTGCAGATCTGATGTCTCCTTGCGGAGATAGCCCATGTTATATCTTGCATTTGTTAGGAAAAACTGCTTTTAGCAAGAAAAGTGCCCTTTGCAGATAGAGCTCAAATTCGAAAAACAAACACATATTCATGTTCCCCCGGCTCAACGAAGTCCAAAAAACCATGAGTTTTGCAGATCTGATGTCTCCTTGCGGAGATAGCCCATGTTATATCTTGCATTTGTTAGGAAAAACTGCTTTTAGCAAGAAAAGTGCCCTTTGCAGATAGAGCTCAAATTCGAAAAACAAACACATATTCATGTTCCCCCGGCTCACCGAAGTCCAAAAAACCATGCGTTTTGCAGATCTGATGTCTCCTTGCGGAGATAGCCCATGTTATATCTTGCATTTGTTAGGAAAAACTGCTTTTAGCAAGAAAAGTGCCCTTTGCAGATAGAGCTCAAATTCGAAAAACAAACACATATTCATGTTCCCCCGGCTCACCGAAGTCCAAAAAACCATGAGTTTTGCAGATCTGATGTCTCCTTGCGGAGATAGCCCATGTTATATCTTGCATTTGTTAGGAAAAACTGCTTTTAGCAAGAAAAGTGCCCTTTGCAGATAGAGCTCAAATTCGAAAAACAAACACATATTCATGTTCCCCCGGCTCACCGAAGTCCAAAAAACCATGAGTTTTGCAGATCTGATGTCTCCTTGCGGAGATAGCCCTTGTTATATCTTGCATTTGTTAGGAAAAACTGCTTTTAGCAAGAAAAGTGCCCTTTGCAGATAGAGCTTAAATAAGAAAAACAAGCACATATTCATGTTCCCCATCCTCCCCGAAGACCAAAAAACCATGCGTTTTGCAGTTCTGATGTCTCCTTGCGGAGATAGCCCATGTTATATCTTGCATTTGTTAGGAAAAACTGCTTTTAGCAAGAAAAGTGACCTTTGCAGATAGAGGTCAAATTCGAAAAACAAACACATATTCATGTTCCCCCGGCTCACCGAAGTCCAAAAAACCATGAGTTTTGAAGATCTGATGTCTCCTTGCGGAGATAGCCCATGTTATATCTTGCATTTGTTAGGAAAAACTGCTTTTAGCAAGAAAAGTGCCCTTTGCAGATAGAGCTCAAATTCGAAAAACAAACACATATTCATGTTCCGCCGGCTCACCGAAGTCCAAAAAACCATGAGTTTTGCAGATCTGATGTCTCCTTGCGGAGATAGCCCATGTTATATCTTGCATTTGTTAGGAAAAACTGCTTTTAGCAAGAAAAGTGCCCTTTGCAGATAGAGCTTAAATAAGAAAAACAAGCACATATTCATGTTCCCCATCCTCCCCGAAGACCAAAAAACCATGCATTTTGCAGTTCTGATGTCTCCTTGCGGAGATTGCCCATGTTATATCTTGCATTTGTTAGGAAAAACTGCTTTTAGCAAGAAAAGTGCCCTTTGCAGATAGAGCTCAAATTCGAAAAACAAACACATATTCATGTTCCCCCGCTCACCGAATACCAAAAAACCATGAGTTTTACAGATCTGATGTCTCCTTGCGGAGATAGCCCATGTTATATCTTGCATTTGTTAGGAAAAACTGCTTTTAGCAAGAAAAGTGCCCTTTGCAGATAGAGCTCAAATTCGAAAAACAAACACATATTCATGTTCCCCCGGCTCACCGAAGACCAAAAAACCATGAGTTATGCAGATCTGATGTCTCCTTGCGGAGATAGCCCATGTTATATCTTGCATTTGTTAGGAAAAACTGCTTTTAGCAAGAAAAGTGCCCTTTGCAGATAGAGCTCAAATTCGAAAAACAAACACGTATTCATGTTCCCCAACCTCCCCGAAGACCAAAAAACCATGCATTTTGCAGTTCTGATGTCTCCTTGCGGAGATAGCCCATGTTATATCTTGCATTTGTTAGGAAAAACTGCTTTTAGCAAGAAAAGTGCCCTTTGCAGATAGAGCTCAAATTCGAAAAACAAACACATATTGATGTTCCCCCGGCTCACCGAAGACCAAAAAACCATGAGTTATGCAGATCTGATGTCTCCTTGCGGAGATAGCCCATGTTATATCTTGCATTTGTTAGGAAAAACTGCTTTTAGCAAGAAAAGTGCCCTTTGCAGATAGAGCTCAAATTCGAAAAACAAACACGTATTCATGTTCCCCAACCACCCCGAAGACCAAAAAACCATGCGTTTTGCAGTTCTGATGTCTCCTTGCGGAGATAGCCCATGTTATATCTTGCATTTGTTAGGAAAAACTGCTTTTAGCAAGAAAAGTGCCCTTTGCAGATAGAGCTCAAATTCGAAAAACAAACACATATTCATGTTCCCCCGGCTCACCGAGGACCAAAAAACCATGAGTTTTGCAGTTCTGATGTCTCCTTGCGGAGATAGCCCATGTTATATCTTGCATTTGTTAGGAAAAACTGTTTATAGCATGAAAAGTGCCCATTGCAGAAAGAGCTCAAATTCGAAAAACAAACACATATTCATGTTCCCCCGCTCACCGAATACCAAAAAACCATGAGTTTTACACATCTGATGTCTCCTTGCGGAGATAGCCCATGTTATATCTTGCATTTGTTAGGAAAAACTGCTTTTAGCAAGAAAAGTGCCCTTTGCAGATAGAGCTCAAATGCGAAAAACAAACACATATTCATGTTCCCCCGCTCACCGAATACCAAAAAACCATGAGTTTTACAGATCTGATGTCTCCTTGCGGAGATAACCCATGTTATATCTTGCATTTGTTAGGAAAAACTGCTTATTGCAAGAAAAGTGGCCTTTGCAGATAGAGCTCAAATTCGAAAAACAAACACATATTCATGTTCCCCCGGCTCACCAAATACCAAAAAACCATGAGTTATGCAGATTTGATCTCTCCTTGCGGAGATAGCCCATGTTATATCTTGCATTTGTTAGGAAAAACTGCTTTTAGCAAGAAAAGTGCCCTTTGCAGATAGAGCTCAAATTCCAAAAACAAACACGTATTCATGTTCCCCAACCTCCCCGAAGACCAAAAAACCATGCGTTTTGCAGTTCTGATGTCTCCTTGCGGAGATAGCCCATGTTATATCTTGCATTTGTTAGGAAAAACTCCTTTTAACAAGAAAAGTGCCCTTTGCAGATAGAGCTCAAATTCGAAAAACAAACACATATTCATGTTCCCCCGGCTCACCGAAGACCAAAAAACCATGAGTTATGCAGATCTGATGTCTCCTTGCGGAGATAGCCCATGTTATATCTTGCATTTGTTAGGAAAAACTGCTTTTAGCAAGAAAAGTGCCCTTTGCAGATAGAGCTCAAATTCGAAAAACAAACACATATTCATGTTCCCCCGGCTCAACGAAGTCCAAAAAACCATGAGTTTTGCAGATCTGATGTCTCCTTGCGGAGATAGCCCATGTTATATCTTCCATTTGTTAGGAAAAACTGCTTTTAGCAAGAAAAGTGCCCTTTGCAGATAGAGCTTAAATAAGAAAAACAAGCACATATTCATGTTCCCCATCCTCCCCGAAGACCAAAAAACCATGCGTTTTGCAGATCTGATGTCTCCTTGCGGAGATAGCCCATGTTATATCTTGCATTTGTTAGGAAAAACTGCTTTTAGCAAGAAAAGTGCCCTTTGCAGATAGAGCTCAAATTCGAAAAACAAACACATATTCATGTTCCCCCGCTCACCGAATACCAAAAAACCATGAGTTTTACACATCTGATGTCTCCTTGCGGAGATAGCCCATGTTATATCTTGCATTTGTTAGGAAAAACTGCTTTTAGCAAGAAAAGTGCCCTTTGCAGATAGAGCTCAAATTCGAAAAACAAACACATATTCATGTTCCCCCGCTCACCGAATACCAAAAAACCATGAGTTTTACAGATCTGATGTCTCCTTGCGGAGATAACCCATGCTTTATCTTGCATTTGTTAGGAAAAACTGCTTATTGCAAGAAAAGTGGCCTTTGCAGATAGAGCTCAAATTCGAAAAACAAACACATATTCATGTTCCCCCGGCTCACCAAATACCAAAAAACCATGAGTTATGCAGATTTGATCTCTCCTTGCGGAGATAGCCCATGTTATATCTTGCATTTGTTAGGAAAAACTGCTTTTAGCAAGAAAAGTGACCTTTGCAGATAGAGCTCAAATTCCAAAAACAAACACGTATTCATGTTCCCCAACCTCCCCGAAGACCAAAAAACCATGCGTTTTGCAGTTCTGATGTCTCCTTGCGGAGATAGCCCATGTTATATCTTGCATTTGTTAGGAAAAACTCCTTTTAGCAAGAAAAGTGCCCTTTGCAGATAGAGCTCAAATTCGAAAAACAAACACATATTCATGTTCCCCCGGCTCACCAAAGACCAAAAAACCATGAGTTATGCAGATCTGATGTCTCCTTGCGGAGATAGCCCATGTTATATCTTGCATTTGTTAGGAAAAACTGCTTTTAGCAAGAAAAGTGCCCTTTGCAGATAGAGCTCAAATTCGAAAAACAAACACATATTCATGTTCCCCCGCTCACCGAATACCAAAAAACCATGAGTTTTACAGATCTGATGTCTCCTTGCGGAGATAGCCCATGTTATATCTTGCATTTGTTAGGAAAAACTGCTTTTAGCAAGAAAAGTGCCCTTTGCAGATAGAGCTCAAATTCGAAAAACAAACACATATTCATGTTCCCCCGGCTCACCGAAGACCAAAAAACCATGAGTTATGCAGATCTGATGTCTCCTTGCGGAGATAGCCCATGTTATATCTTGCATTTGTTAGGAAAAACTGCTTTTAGCAAGAAAAGTGCCCTTTGCAGATAGAGCTCAAATTCGAAAAACAAACACGTATTCATGTTCCCCAACCTCCCCGAAGACCAAAAAACCATGCGTTTTACAGTTCTGATGTCTCCTTGCGGAGATAGCCCATGTTATATCTTGCATTTGTTAGGAAAAACTGCTTTTAGCAAGAAAAGTGCCCTTTGCAGATAGAGCTCAAATTCGAAAAACAAACACGTATTCATGTTCCCCAACCTCCCCGAAGACCAAAAAACCATGCGTTTTGCAGTTCTGATGTCTCCTTGCGGAGATAGCCCATGTTATATCTTGCATTTGTTAGGAAAAACTGCTTTTAGCAAGAAAAGTGCCCTTTGCAGATAGAGCTCAAATTCGAAAAACAAACACATATTCATGTTCCCCCGGCTCACCGAAGACCAAAAAACCATGAGTTATGCAGATCTGATGTCTCCTTGCGGAGATAGCCCATGTTATATCTTGCATTTGTTAGGAAAAACTGCTTTTAGCAAGAAAAGTGCCCTTTGCAGATAGAGCTCAAATTCGAAAAACAAACACGTATTCATGTTCCCCAACCTCCCCGAAGACCAAAAAACCATGCATTTTGCAGTTCTGATGTCTCCTTGCGGAGATAGCCCATGTTATATCTTGCATTTGTTAGGAAAAACTGCTTTTAGCAAGAAAAGTGCCCTTTGCAGATAGAGCTCAAATTCGAAAAACAAACACATATTGATGTTCCCCCGGCTCACCGAAGACCAAAAAACCATGAGTTATGCAGATCTGATGTCTCCTTGCGGAGATAGCCCATGTTATATCTTGCATTTGTTAGGAAAAACTGCTTTTAGCAAGAAAAGTGCCCTTTGCAGATAGAGCTCAAATTCGAAAAACAAACACGTATTCATGTTCCCCAACCACCCCGAAGACCAAAAAACCATGCGTTTTGCAGTTCTGATGTCTCCTTGCGGAGATAGCCCATGTTATATCTTGCATTTGTTAGGAAAAACTGCTTTTAGCAAGAAAAGTGCCCTTTGCAGATAGAGCTCAAATTCGAAAAACAAACACATATTCATGTTCCCCCGGCTCACCGAGGACCAAAAAACCATGAGTTTTGCAGTTCTGATGTCTCCTTGCGGAGATAGCCCATGTTATATCTTGCATTTGTTAGGAAAAACTGTTTATAGCATGAAAAGTGCCCATTGCAGAAAGAGCTCAAATTCGAAAAACAAACACATATTCATGTTCCCCCGCTCACCGAATACCAAAAAACCATGAGTTTTACACATCTGATGTCTCCTTGCGGAGATAGCCCATGTTATATCTTGCATTTGTTAGGAAAAACTGCTTTTAGCAAGAAAAGTGCCCTTTGCAGATAGAGCTCAAATGCGAAAAACAAACACATATTCATGTTCCCCCGCTCACCGAATACCAAAAAACCATGAGTTTTACAGATCTGATGTCTCCTTGCGGAGATAACCCATGTTATATCTTGCATTTGTTAGGAAAAACTGCTTATTGCAAGAAAAGTGGCCTTTGCAGATAGAGCTCAAATTCGAAAAACAAACACATATTCATGTTCCCCCGGCTCACCAAATACCAAAAAACCATGAGTTATGCAGATTTGATCTCTCCTTGCGGAGATAGCCCATGTTATATCTTGCATTTGTTAGGAAAAACTGCTTTTAGCAAGAAAAGTGCCCTTTGCAGATAGAGCTCAAATTCCAAAAACAAACACGTATTCATGTTCCCCAACCTCCCCGAAGACCAAAAAACCATGCGTTTTGCAGTTCTGATGTCTCCTTGCGGAGATAGCCCATGTTATATCTTGCATTTGTTAGGAAAAACTCCTTTTAGCAAGAAAAGTGCCCTTTGCAGATAGAGCTCAAATTCGAAAAACAAACACATATTCATGTTCCCCCGGCTCACCGAAGACCAAAAAACCATGAATTATGCAGATCTGATGTCTCCTTGCGGAGATAGCCCATGTTATATCTTGCATTTGTTAGGAAAAACTGCTTTTAGCAAGAAAAGTGCCCTTTGCAGATAGAGCTCAAATTCGAAAAACAAACACATATTCATGTTCCCCCGGCTCAACGAAGTCCAAAAAACCATGAGTTTTGCAGATCTGATGTCTCCTTGCGGAGATAGCCCATGTTATATCTTCCATTTGTTAGGAAAAACTGCTTTTAGCAAGAAAAGTGCCCTTTGCAGATAGAGCTCAAATTCGAAAAACAAACACATATTCATGTTCCCCCGGCTCACCAAAGACCAAAAAACCATGAGTTATGCAGATCTGATGTCTCCTTGCGGAGATAGCCCATGTTATATCTTGCATTTGTTAGGAAAAACTGCTTTTAGCAAGAAAAGTGCCCTTTGCAGATAGAGCTCAAATTCGAAAAACAAACACATATTCATGTTCCCCCGCTCACCGAATACCAAAAAACCATGAGTTTTACAGATCTGATGTCTCCTTGCGGAGATAGCCCATGTTATATCTTGCATTTGTTAGGAAAAACTGCTTTTAGCAAGAAAAGTGCCCTTTGCAGATAGAGCTCAAATTCGAAAAACAAACACATATTCATGTTCCCCCGGCTCACCGAAGACCAAAAAACCATGAGTTATGCAGATCTGATGTCTCCTTGCGGAGATAGCCCATGTTATATCTTGCATTTGTTAGGAAAAACTGCTTTTAGCAAGAAAAGTGCCCTTTGCAGATAGAGCTCAAATTCGAAAAACAAACACGTATTCATGTTCCCCAACCTCCCCGAAGACCAAAAAACCATGCGTTTTACAGTTCTGATGTCTCCTTGCGGAGATAGCCCATGTTATATCTTGCATTTGTTAGGAAAAACTGCTTTTAGCAAGAAAAGTGCCCTTTGCAGATAGAGCTCAAATTCGAAAAACAAACACGTATTCATGTTCCCCAACCTCCCCGAAGACCAAAAAACCATGCGTTTTGCAGTTCTGATGTCTCCTTGCGGAGATAGCCCATGTTATATCTTGCATTTGTTAGGAAAAACTGCTTTTAGCAAGAAAAGTGCCCTTTGCAGATAGAGCTCAAATTCGAAAAACAAACACATATTCATGTTCCCCCGCTCACCGAATACCAAAAAACCATGAGTTTTACAGATCTGATGTCTCCTTGCGGAGATAGCCCATGTTATATCTTGCATTTGTTAGGAAAAACTGCTTTTAGCAAGAAAAGTGCCCTTTGCAGATAGAGCTCAAATTCGAAAAACAAACACATATTCATGTTCCCCCGGCTCACCGAAGACCAAAAAACCATGAGTTATGCAGATCTGATGTCTCCTTGCGGAGATAGCCCATGTTATATCTTGCATTTGTTAGGAAAAACTGCTTTTAGCAAGAAAAGTGCCCTTTGCAGATAGAGCTCAAATTCGAAAAACAAACACGTATTCATGTTCCCCAACCTCCCCGAAGACCAAAAAACCATGCATTTTGCAGTTCTGATGTCTCCTTGCGGAGATAGCCCATGTTATATCTTGCATTTGTTAGGAAAAACTGCTTTTAGCAAGAAAAGTGCCCTTTGCAGATAGAGCTCAAATTCGAAAAACAAACACATATTGATGTTCCCCCGGCTCACCGAAGACCAAAAAACCATGAGTTATGCAGATCTGATGTCTCCTTGCGGAGATAGCCCATGTTATATCTTGCATTTGTTAGGAAAAACTGCTTTTAGCAAGAAAAGTGCCCTTTGCAGATAGAGCTCAAATTCGAAAAACAAACACGTATTCATGTTCCCCAACCACCCCGAAGACCAAAAAACCATGCGTTTTGCAGTTCTGATGTCTCCTTGCGGAGATAGCCCATGTTATATCTTGCATTTGTTAGGAAAAACTGCTTTTAACAAGAAAAGTGCCCTTTGCAGATAGAGCTCAAATTCGAAAAACAAACACATATTCATGTTCCCCCGGCTCACCGAGGACCAAAAAACCATGAGTTTTGCAGTTCTGATGTCTCCTTGCGGAGATAGCCCATGTTATATCTTGCATTTGTTAGGAAAAACTGTTTATAGCATGAAAAGTGCCCATTGCAGAAAGAGCTCAAATTCGAAAAACAAACACATATTCATGTTCCCCCGCTCACCGAATACCAAAAAACCATGAGTTTTACACATCTGATGTCTCCTTGCGGAGATAGCCCATGTTATATCTTGCATTTGTTAGGAAAAACTGCTTTTAGCAAGAAAAGTGCCCTTTGCAGATAGAGCTCAAATGCGAAAAACAAACACATATTCATGTTCCCCCGCTCACCGAATACCAAAAAACCATGAGTTTTACAGATCTGATGTCTCCTTGCGGAGATAACCCATGTTATATCTTGCATTTCTTAGGAAAAACTGCTTATTGCAAGAAAAGTGGCCTTTGCAGATAGAGCTCAAATTCGAAAAACAAACACATATTCATGTTCCCCCGGCTCACCAAATACCAAAAAACCATGAGTTATGCAGATTTGATCTCTCCTTGCGGAGATAGCCCATGTTATATCTTGCATTTGTTAGGAAAAACTGCTTTTAGCAAGAAAAGTGCCCTTTGCAGATAGAGCTCAAATTCCAAAAACAAACACGTATTCATGTTCCCCAACCTCCCCGAAGACCAAAAAACCATGCGTTTTGCAGTTCTGATGTCTCCTTGCGGAGATAGCCCATGTTATATCTTGCATTTGTTAGGAAAAACTCCTTTTAGCAAGAAAAGTGCCCTTTGCAGATAGAGCTCAAATTCGAAAAACAAACACATATTCATGTTCCCCCGGCTCACCGAAGACCAAAAAACCATGAGTTATGCAGATCTGATGTCTCCTTGCGGAGAT
Organism: Vipera ursinii; assembly: GCF_947247035.1. Lineage (NCBI taxonomy): Eukaryota > Metazoa > Chordata > Lepidosauria > Squamata > Viperidae > Vipera > Vipera ursinii. The sequence continues at coordinate 102,096,931 of NC_139516.1, read as the reverse complement.
AGCCCATGTTATATCTTGCATTTGTTAGGAAAAACTGCTTTTAGCAAGAAAAGTGCCCTTTGCAGATAGAGCTCAAATTCGAAAAACAAACACATATTCATGTTCCCCCGGCTCAACGAAGTCCAAAAAACCATGAGTTTTGCAGATCTGATGTCTCCTTGCGGAGATAGCCCATGTTATATCTTCCATTTGTTAGGAAAAACTGCTTTTAGCAAGAAAAGTGCCCTTTGCAGATAGAGCTTAAATAAGAAAAACAAGCACATATTCATGTTCCCCATCCTCCCCGAAGACCAAAAAACCATGCGTTTTGCAGATCTGATGTCTCCTTGCGGAGATAGCCCATGTTATATCTTGCATTTGTTAGGAAAAACTGCTTTTAGCAAGAAAAGTGCCCTTTGCAGATAGAGCTCAAATTCGAAAAACAAACACATATTCATGTTCCCCCGGCTCAACGAAGTCCAAAAAACCATGAGTTTTGCAGATCTGATGTCTCCTTGCGGAGATAGCCCATGTTATATCTTGCATTTGTTAGGAAAAACTGCTTTTAGCAAGAAAAGTGCCCTTTGCAGATAGAGCTTAAATAAGAAAAACAAGCACATATTCATGTTCCCCCGGCTCACCGAAGTCCAAAAAACCATGAGTTTTGCAGATCTGATGTCTCCTTGCGGAGATAGCCCATGTTATATCTTGCATTTGTTAGGAAAAACTGCTTTTAGCAAGAAAAGTGCCCTTTGCAGATAGAGCTTAAATAAGAAAAACAAGCACATATTCATGTTCCCCCGGCTCACCGAAGTCCAAAAAACCATGAGTTTTGCAGATCTGATGTCTCCTTGCGGAGATAGCCCATGTTATATCTTGCATTTGTTAGGAAAAACTGCTTTTAGCAAGAAAAGTGACCTTTGCAGATAGAGGTCAAATTCGAAAAACAAACACATATTCATGTTCCCCCGGCTCACCGAAGTCCAAAAAACCATGAGTTTTGAAGATCTGATGTCTCCTTGCGGAGATAGCCCATGTTATATCTTGCATTTGTTAGGAAAAACTGCTTTTAGCAAGAAAAGTGCCCTTTGCAGATAGAGCTCAAATTCGAAAAACAAACACATATTCATGTTCCCCCGGCTCACCGAAGTCCAAAAAACCATGAGTTTTGCAGATCTGATGTCTCCTTGCGGAGATAGCCCATGTTATATCTTGCATTTGTTAGGAAAAACTGCTTTTAGCAAGAAAAGTGCCCTTTGCAGATAGAGCTTAAATAAGAAAAACAAGCACATATTCATGTTCCCCATCCTCCCCGAAGACCAAAAAACCATGCATTTTGCAGTTCTGATGTCTCCTTGCGGAGATTGCCCATGTTATATCTTGCATTTGTTAGGAAAAACTGCTTTTAGCAAGAAAAGTGCCCTTTGCAGATAGAGCTCAAATTCGAAAAACAAACACATATTCATGTTCCCCCGGCTCAACGAAGTCCAAAAAACCATGAGTTTTGCAGATCTGATGTCTCCTTGCGGAGATAGCCCATGTTATATCTTCCATTTGTTAGGAAAAACTGCTTTTAGCAAGAAAAGTGCCCTTTGCAGATAGAGCTTAAATAAGAAAAACAAGCACATATTCATGTTCCCCATCCTCCCCGAAGACCAAAAAACCATGCGTTTTGCAGATCTGATGTCTCCTTGCGGAGATAGCCCATGTTATATCTTGCATTTGTTAGGAAAAACTGCTTTTAGCAAGAAAAGTGCCCTTTGCAGATAGAGCTCAAATTCGAAAAACAAACACATATTCATGTTCCCCCGGCTCACCGAAGTCCAAAAAACCATGAGTTTTGCAGATCTGATGTCTCCTTGCGGAGATAGCCCATGTTATATCTTGCATTTGTTAGGAAAAACTGCTTTTAGCAAGAAAAGTGCCCTTTGCAGATAGAGCTTAAATAAGAAAAACAAGCACATATTCATGTTCCCCCGGCTCACCGAAGTCCAAAAAACCATGAGTTTTGCAGATCTGATGTCTCCTTGCGGAGATAGCCCATGTTATATCTTGCATTTGTTAGGAAAAACTGCTTTTAGCAAGAAAAGTGCCCTTTGCAGATAGAGCTCAAATTCGAAAAACAAACACATATTCATGTTCCCCCGGCTCACCGAAGTCCAAAAAACCATGAGTTTTGCAGATCTGATGTCTCCTTGCGGAGATAGCCCATGTTATATCTTGCATTTGTTAGGAAAAACTGCTTTTAGCAAGAAAAGTGCCCTTTGCAGATAGAGCTTAAATAAGAAAAACAAGCACATATTCATGTTCCCCATCCTCCCCGAAGACCAAAAAACCATGCGTTTTGCAGATCTGATGTCTCCTTGCGGAGATAGCCCATGTTATATCTTGCATTTGTTAGGAAAAACTGCTTTTAGCAAGAAAAGTGCCCTTTGCAGATAGAGCTCAAATTCGAAAAACAAACACATATTCATGTTCCCCCGGCTCACCGAAGTCCAAAAAACCATGAGTTTTGCAGATCTGATGTCTCCTTGCGGAGATAGCCCATGTTATATCTTGCATTTGTTAGGAAAAACTGCTTTTAGCAAGAAAAGTGCCCTTTGCAGATAGAGCTTAAATAAGAAAAACAAGCACATATTCATGTTCCCCCGGCTCACCGAAGACCAAAAAACCATAAGTTTTACAGATCTGATGTCTCCTTGCGGAGATAGCCCATGTTATGTCTTGCATTTGTTAGGAAAAACTGTTTATAGCATGAAAAGTGCCCATTGCAGATAGAGCTTAAATAAGAAAAACAAGCACATATTCATGTTCCCCCGGCTCACCGAAGACCAAAAAACCATGAGTTTTACAGATCTGATGTCTCCTTGCAGAGATAGCACATGTTATATCTTGCATTTGTTAGGAAAAACTGCTTATAGCATGAAAAGTGCCCTTTGCAGATAGAGCTCAAATTCGAAAAACAAACACATATTCAAGTTCCCCAGTCTCACCAAAGACCAAAAAACCACGAGTTTTACAGATCTGATGTCTCCTTGCGGAGATAGCCCATGTTATATCTTGCATTTGTTAGGAAAAACTGCTTTTAGCAAGAAAAGTGCCCTTTGCAGATAGAGCTCAAATTCGAAAAACAAACACATATTCATGTTCCCCCGGTTCACCGAAGTCCAAAAAACCATGAGTTTTGCAGATCTGATGTCTCCTTGCGGAGATAGCCCATGTTATATCTTGCATTTGTTAGGAAAAACTGCTTTTAGCAAGAAAAGTGCCCTTTGCAGATAGAGCTCAAATTCGAAAAACAAACACATATTCATGTTCCCCCGGCTCACCGAAGTCCAAAAAACCATGCGTTTTGCAGATCTGATGTCTCCTTGCGGAGATAGCCCATGTTATATCTTGCATTTGTTAGGAAAAACTGCTTTTAGCAAGAAAAGTGCCCTTTGCAGATAGAGCTCAAATTCGAAAAACAAACACATATTCATGTTCCCCCGGTTCACCGAAGTCCAAAAAACCATGAGTTTTGCAGATCTGATGTCTCCTTGCGGAGATAGCCCATGTTATATCTTGCATTTGTTAGGAAAAACTGCTTTTAGCAAGAAAAGTGCCCTTTGCAGATAGAGCTCAAATTCGAAAAACAAACACATATTCATGTTCCCCCGGCTCACCGAAGTCCAAAAAACCATGCGTTTTGCAGATCTGATGTCTCCTTGCGGAGATAGCCCATGTTATATCTTGCATTTGTTAGGAAAAACTGCTTTTAGCAAGAAAAGTGCCCTTTGCAGATAGAGCTCAAATTCGAAAAACAAACACATATTCATGTTCCCCCGGCTCACCGAAGTCCAAAAAACCATGAGTTTTGCAGATCTGATGTCTCCTTGCGGAGATAGCCCATGTTATATCTTGCTTTGTTATGAAAAACTGCTTTTAGAAAGAAAAGTGCCCTTTGCAGATAGAGCTCAAATTCGAAAAACAAACACATATTCATGTTCCCCCGGCTCACCGAAGTCCAAAAAACCATGGTTTTGCAGATCTGATGTCTCCTTGCGGAGATAGCCCATGTTATATCTTGCATTTGTTAGGAAAAACTGCTTTTAGCAAGAAAAGTGCCCTTTGCAGATAGAGCTCAAATTCGAAAAACAAACACATATTCATGTTCCCCCGGCTCACCGAAGTCCAAAAAACCATGCGTTTTGCAGATCTGATGTCTCCTTGCGGAGATAGCCCATGTTATATCTTGCATTTGTTAGGAAAAACTGCTTTTAGCAAGAAAAGTGCCCTTTGCAGATAGAGCTCAAATTCGAAAAACAAACACATATTCATGTTCCCCCGGCTCACCGAAGTCCAAAAAACCATGAGTTTTGCAGATCTGATGTCTCCTTGCGGAGATAGCCTATGTTATATCTTGCATTTTTTAGGAAAAACTGCTTTTAGCAAGAAAAGTGCCCTTTGCAGATAGAGCTCAAATTCGAAAAACACACATATTCATGTTCCCCCGGCTCACCGAAGTCCAAAAAACCATGAGTTTTGCAGATCTGATGTCTCCTTGCGGAGATAGCCCATGTTATATCTTGCATTTGTTAGGAAAAACTGCTTTTAGCAAGAAAAGTGCCCTTTGCAGATAGAGCTCAAATTCGAAAAACAAACACATATTCATGTTCCCCCGGCTCAACGAAGTCCAAAAAACCATGAGTTTTGCAGATCTGATGTCTCCTTGCGGAGATAGCCCATGTTATATCTTGCATTTGTTAGGAAAAACTGCTTTTAGCAAGAAAAGTGCCCTTTGCAGATAGAGCTCAAATTCGAAAAACAAACACATATTCATGTTCCCCCGGCTCACCGAAGTCCAAAAAACCATGCGTTTTGCAGATCTGATGTCTCCTTGCGGAGATAGCCCATGTTATATCTTGCATTTGTTAGGAAAAACTGCTTTTAGCAAGAAAAGTGCCCTTTGCAGATAGAGCTCAAATTCGAAAAACAAACACATATTCATGTTCCCCCGGCTCACCGAAGTCCAAAAAACCATGAGTTTTGCAGATCTGATGTCTCCTTGCGGAGATAGCCCATGTTATATCTTGCATTTGTTAGGAAAAACTGCTTTTAGCAAGAAAAGTGCCCTTTGCAGATAGAGCTCAAATTCGAAAAACAAACACATATTCATGTTCCCCCGGCTCACCGAAGTCCAAAAAACCATGAGTTTTGCAGATCTGATGTCTCCTTGCGGAGATAGCCCTTGTTATATCTTGCATTTGTTAGGAAAAACTGCTTTTAGCAAGAAAAGTGCCCTTTGCAGATAGAGCTTAAATAAGAAAAACAAGCACATATTCATGTTCCCCATCCTCCCCGAAGACCAAAAAACCATGCGTTTTGCAGTTCTGATGTCTCCTTGCGGAGATAGCCCATGTTATATCTTGCATTTGTTAGGAAAAACTGCTTTTAGCAAGAAAAGTGACCTTTGCAGATAGAGGTCAAATTCGAAAAACAAACACATATTCATGTTCCCCCGGCTCACCGAAGTCCAAAAAACCATGAGTTTTGAAGATCTGATGTCTCCTTGCGGAGATAGCCCATGTTATATCTTGCATTTGTTAGGAAAAACTGCTTTTAGCAAGAAAAGTGCCCTTTGCAGATAGAGCTCAAATTCGAAAAACAAACACATATTCATGTTCCGCCGGCTCACCGAAGTCCAAAAAACCATGAGTTTTGCAGATCTGATGTCTCCTTGCGGAGATAGCCCATGTTATATCTTGCATTTGTTAGGAAAAACTGCTTTTAGCAAGAAAAGTGCCCTTTGCAGATAGAGCTTAAATAAGAAAAACAAGCACATATTCATGTTCCCCATCCTCCCCGAAGACCAAAAAACCATGCATTTTGCAGTTCTGATGTCTCCTTGCGGAGATTGCCCATGTTATATCTTGCATTTGTTAGGAAAAACTGCTTTTAGCAAGAAAAGTGCCCTTTGCAGATAGAGCTCAAATTCGAAAAACAAACACATATTCATGTTCCCCCGGCTCAACGAAGTCCAAAAAACCATGAGTTTTGCAGATCTGATGTCTCCTTGCGGAGATAGCCCATGTTATATCTTCCATTTGTTAGGAAAAACTGCTTTTAGCAAGAAAAGTGCCCTTTGCAGATAGAGCTTAAATAAGAAAAACAAGCACATATTCATGTTCCCCATCCTCCCCGAAGACCAAAAAACCATGCGTTTTGCAGATCTGATGTCTCCTTGCGGAGATAGCCCATGTTATATCTTGCATTTGTTAGGAAAAACTGCTTTTAGCAAGAAAAGTGCCCTTTGCAGATAGAGCTCAAATTCGAAAAACAAACACATATTCATGTTCCCCCGGCTCACCGAAGTCCAAAAAACCATGAGTTTTGCAGATCTGATGTCTCCTTGCGGAGATAGCCCATGTTATATCTTGCATTTGTTAGGAAAAACTGCTTTTAGCAAGAAAAGTGCCCTTTGCAGATAGAGCTTAAATAAGAAAAACAAGCACATATTCATGTTCCCCCGGCTCACCGAAGTCCAAAAAACCATGAGTTTTGCAGATCTGATGTCTCCTTGCGGAGATAGCCCATGTTATATCTTGCATTTGTTAGGAAAAACTGCTTTTAGCAAGAAAAGTGCCCTTTGCAGATAGAGCTCAAATTCGAAAAACAAACACATATTCATGTTCCCCCGGCTCACCGAAGTCCAAAAAACCATGAGTTTTGCAGATCTGATGTCTCCTTGCGGAGATAGCCCATGTTATATCTTGCATTTGTTAGGAAAAACTGCTTTTAGCAAGAAAAGTGCCCTTTGCAGATAGAGCTTAAATAAGAAAAACAAGCACATATTCATGTTCCCCATCCTCCCCGAAGACCAAAAAACCATGCGTTTTGCAGTTCTGATGTCTCCTTGCGGAGATAGCCCATGTTATATCTTGCATTTGTTAGGAAAAACTGCTTTTAGCAAGAAAAGTGCCCTTTGCAGATAGAGCTCAAATTCGAAAAACAAACGCATATTCATGTTCCCCCGGCTCACCGAAGTCCAAAAAACCATGAGTTTTGCAGATCTGATGTCTCCTTGCGGAGATAGCCCATGTTATATCTTGCATTTGTTAGGAAAAACTGCTTTTAGCAAGAAAAGTGCCCTTTGCAGATAGAGCTTAAATAAGAAAAACAAGCACATATTCATGTTCCCCATCCTCCCCGAAGACCAAAAAACCATGCATTTTGCAGTTCTGATGTCTCCTTGTGGAGATTGCCCATGTTATATCTTGCATTTGTTAGGAAAAACTGCTTTTAGCAAGAAAAGTGCCCTTTGCAGATAGAGCTTAAATAAGAAAAACAAGCACATATTCATGTTCCCCATCCTCCCCGAAGACCAAAAAACCATGCGTTTTGCAGTTCTGATGTCTCCTTGCGGAGATAGCCCATGTTATATCTTGCATTTGTTAGGAAAAACTGCTTTTAGCAAGAAAAGTGCCCTTTGCAGATAGAGCTCAAATTCGAAAAACAAACACATATTCATGTTCCCCCGGCTCACCGAAGTCCAAAAAACCATGAGTTTTGCAGATCTGATGTCTCCTTGCGGAGATAGCCCTTGTTATATCTTGCATTTGTTAGGAAAAACTGCTTTTAGCAAGAAAAGTGCCCTTTGCAGATAGAGCTTAAATAAGAAAAACAAGCACATATTCATGTTCCCCATCCTCCCCGAAGACCAAAAAACCATGCGTTTTGCAGTTCTGATGTCTCCTTGCGGAGATAGCCCATGTTATATCTTGCATTTGTTAGGAAAAACTGCTTTTAGCAAGAAAAGTGACCTTTGCAGATAGAGGTCAAATTCGAAAAACAAACACATATTCATGTTCCCCCGGCTCACCGAAGTCCAAAAAACCATGAGTTTTGAAGATCTGATGTCTCCTTGCGGAGATAGCCCATGTTATATCTTGCATTTGTTAGGAAAAACTGCTTTTAGCAAGAAAAGTGCCCTTTGCAGATAGAGCTCAAATTCGAAAAACAAACACATATTCATGTTCCCCCGGCTCACCGAAGTCCAAAAAACCATGAGTTTTGCAGATCTGATGTCTCCTTGCGGAGATAGCCCATGTTATATCTTGCATTTGTTAGGAAAAACTGCTTTTAGCAAGAAAAGTGCCCTTTGCAGATAGAGCTTAAATAAGAAAAACAAGCACATATTCATGTTCCCCAACCTCCCCGAAGACCAAAAAACCATGCGTTTTGCAGTTCTGATGTCTCCTTGCGGAGATAGCCCATGTTATATCTTGCATTTGTTAGGAAAAACTGCTTTTAGCAAGAAAAGTGCCCTTTGCAGATAGAGCTCAAATTCGAAAAACAAACACATATTCATGTTCCCCCGCTCACCGAATACCAAAAAACCATGAGTTTTACAGATCTGATGTCTCCTTGCGGAGATAGCCCATGTTATATCTTGCATTTGTTAGGAAAAACTGCTTTTAGCAAGAAAAGTGCCCTTTGCAGATAGAGCTCAAATTCGAAAAACAAACACATATTCATGTTCCCCCGGCTCACCGAAGACCAAAAAACCATGAGTTATGCAGATATGATGTCTCCTTGCAGAGATAGCCCATGTTATATCTTGCATTTGTTAGGAAAAACTGCTTTTAGCAAGAAAAGTGCCCTTTGCAGATAGAGCTCAAATTCGAAAAACAAACACGTATTCATGTTCCCCCGGCTCACCGAAAACCAAAGAACCATGAGTTATGCAGATCTGATGTCTCCTTGCGGAGATAGTCCATGTTATATCTTGCATTTGTTAGGAAAAACTGCTTTTAGCAAGAAAAGTGCCCTTTGCAGATAGAGCTCAAATTCGAAAAACAAACACATATTGATGTTCCCCCGGCTCACCGAAGACCAAAAAACCATGAGTTATGCAGATCTGATGTCTCCTTGCGGAGATAGCCCATGTTATATCTTGCATTTGTTAGGAAAAACTGCTTTTAGCAAGAAAAGTGCCCTTTGCAGATAGAGCTCAAATTCGAAAAACAAACACGTATTCATGTTCCCCAACCACCCCGAAGACCAAAAAACCATGCGTTTTGCAGTTCTGATGTCTCCTTGCGGAGATAGCCCATGTTATATCTTGCATTTGTTAGGAAAAACTGCTTTTAGCAAGAAAAGTGCCCTTTGCAGATAGAGCTCAAATTCGAAAAACAAACACATATTCATGTTCCCCCGGCTCACCGAAGTCCAAAAAACCATGAGTTTTGCAGATCTGATGTCTCCTTGCGGAGATAGCCCATGTTATATCTTGCATTTGTTAGGAAAAACTGCTTTTAGCAAGAAAAGTGCCCTTTGCAGATAGAGCTTAAATAAGAAAAACAAGCACATATTCATGTTCCCCAACCTCCCCGAAGACCAAAAAACCATGCGTTTTGCAGTTCTGATGTCTCCTTGCGGAGATAGCCCATGTTATATCTTGCATTTGTTAGGAAAAACTGCTTTTAGCAAGAAAAGTGCCCTTTGCAGATAGAGCTCAAATTCGAAAAACAAACACATATTCATGTTCCCCCGCTCACCGAATACCAAAAAACCATGAGTTTTACAGATCTGATGTCTCCTTGCGGAGATAGCCCATGTTATATCTTGCATTTGTTAGGAAAAACTGCTTTTAGCAAGAAAAGTGCCCTTTGCAGATAGAGCTCAAATTCGAAAAACAAACACATATTCATGTTCCCCCGGCTCACCGAAGACCAAAAAACCATGAGTTATGCAGATATGATGTCTCCTTGCAGAGATAGCCCATGTTATATCTTGCATTTGTTAGGAAAAACTGCTTTTAGCAAGAAAAGTGCCCTTTGCAGATAGAGCTCAAATTCGAAAAACAAACACGTATTCATGTTCCCCCGGCTCACCGAAAACCAAAGAACCATGAGTTATGCAGATCTGATGTCTCCTTGCGGAGATAGTCCATGTTATATCTTGCATTTGTTAGGAAAAACTGCTTTTAGCAAGAAAAGTGCCCTTTGCAGATAGAGCTCAAATTCGAAAAACAAACACATATTGATGTTCCCCCGGCTCACCGAAGACCAAAAAACCATGAGTTATGCAGATCTGATGTCTCCTTGCGGAGATAGCCCATGTTATATCTTGCATTTGTTAGGAAAAACTGCTTTTAGCAAGAAAAGTGCCCTTTGCAGATAGAGCTCAAATTCGAAAAACAAACACGTATTCATGTTCCCCAACCACCCCGAAGACCAAAAAACCATGCGTTTTGCAGTTCTGATGTCTCCTTGCGGAGATAGCCCATGTTATATCTTGCATTTGTTAGGAAAAACTGCTTTTAGCAAGAAAAGTGCCCTTTGCAGATAGAGCTCAAATTCGAAAAACAAACACATATTCATGTTCCCCCGGCTCACCGAGGACCAAAAAACCATGAGTTATGCAGATCTGATGTCTCCTTGCGGAGATAGCCCATGTTATATCTTGCATTTGTTAGGAAAAACTGCTTTTAGCAAGAAAAGTGCCCTTTGCAGATAGAGCTCAAATTCGAAAAACAAACACATATTCATGTTCCCCCGGCTCACCGAAGACCAAAAAACCATGAGTTATGCAGATATGATGTCTCCTTGCAGAGATAGCCCATGTTATATCTTGTATTTGTTAGGAAAAACTGCTTTTAGCAAGAAAAGTGCCCTTTGCAGATAGAGCTCAAATTCGAAAAACAAACACATATTCATGTTCCCCCGGCTCACCGAAGACCAAAAAACCATGAGTTATGCAGATATGATGTCTCCTTGCAGAGATAGCCCATGTTATATCTTGTATTTGTTAGGAAAAACTGCTTTTAGCAAGAAAAGTGCCCTTTGCAGATAGAGCTCAAATTCGAAAAACAAACACATATTCATGTTCCCCCGGCTCACCGAAGACCAAAAAACCAAGAGTTATGCAGATCTGATGTCTCCTTGCGGAGATAGCCCATGTTATATCTTGCATTTGTTAGGAAAAACTGCTTTTAGCAAGAAAAGTGCCCTTTGCAGATAGAGCTCAAATTCGAAAAACAAACACATATTCATGTTCCCCCGCTCACCGAATACCAAAAAACCATGAGTTTTACAGATCTGATGTCTCCTTGCGGAGATAGCCCATGTTATATCTTGCATTTGTTAGGAAAAACTGCTTTTAGCAAGAAAAGTGCCCTTTGCAGATAGAGCTCAAATTCGAAAAACAAACACATATTCATGTTCCCCTGGCTCACCGAAGACCAAAAAACCATGAGTTATGCAGATCTGATGTCTCCTTGCGGAGATAGCCCATGTTATATCTTGCATTTGTTAGGAAAAACTGCTTTTAGCAAGAAAAGTGCCCTTTGCAGATAGAGCTCAAATTCGAAAAACAAACACGTATTCATGTTCCCCCGGCTCACCGAAGACCAAAAAACCATGAGTTATGCAGATCTGATGTCTCCTTGCGGAGATAGCCCATGTTATATCTTGCATTTGTTAGGAAAAACTGCTTTTAGCAAGAAAAGTGCCCTTTGCACATAGAGCTCAAATTCGAAAAACAAACACGTATTCATGTTCCCCAACCTCCTCGAAGACCAAAAAACCATGCGTTTTGCAGTTCTGATGTCTCCTTGCGGAGATAGCCCATGTTATATCTTGCATTTGTTAGGAAAAACTGCTTTTAGCAAGAAAAGTGCCCTTTGCAGATAGAGCTCAAATTCGAAAAACAAACACGTATTCATGTTCTCCAACCTCCCCGAAGACCAAAAAACCATGCGTTTTGCAGTTCTGATGTCTCCTTGCGGAGATAGCCCATGTTATATCTTGCATTTGTTAGGAAAAACTGTTTATAGCATGAAAAGTGCCCATTGCAGAAAGAGCTCAAATTCGAAAAACAAACACATATTCATGTTCCCCCGCTCACCGAATACCAAAAAACCATGAGTTTTACACATCTGATGTCTCCTTGCGGAGATAGCCCATGTTATATCTTGCATTTGTTAGGAAAAACTGCTTTTAGCAAGAAAAGTGCCCTTTGCAGATAGAGCTCAAATTCGAAAAACAAACACATATTCATGTTCCCCCGCTCACCGAATACCAAAAAACCATGAGTTTTACAGATCTGATGTCTCCTTGCGGAGATAACCCATGTTATATCTTGCATTTGTTAGGAAAAACTGCTTATTGCAAGAAAAGTGGCCTTTGCAGATAGAGCTCAAATTCGAAAAACAAACACATATTCATGTTCCCCCGGCTCACCAAATACCAAAAAACCATGAGTTATGCAGATTTGATCTCTCCTTGCGGAGATAGCCCATGTTATATCTTGCATTTGTTAGGAAAAACTGCTTTTAGCAAGAAAAGTGACCTTTGCAGATAGAGCTCAAATTCCAAAAACAAACACGTATTCATGTTCCCCAACCTCCCCGAAGACCAAAAAACCATGCGTTTTGCAGTTCTGATGTCTCCTTGCGGAGATAGCCCATGTTATATCTTGCATTTGTTAGGAAAAACTCCTTTTAGCAAGAAAAGTGCCCTTTGCAGATAGAGCTCAAATTCGAAAAACAAACACATATTCATGTTCCCCCGGCTCACCAAAGACCAAAAAACCATGAGTTATGCAGATCTAATGTCTCCTTGCGGAGATAGCCCATGTTATATCTTGCATTTGTTAGGAAAAACTGCTTTTAGCAAGAAAAGTGCCCTTTGCAGATAGAGCTCAAATTCGAAAAACAAACACATATTCATGTTCCCCCGCTCACCGAATACCAAAAAACCATGAGTTTTACAGATCTGATGTCTCCTTGCGGAGATAGCCCATGTTATATCTTGCATTTGTTAGGAAAAACTGCTTTTAGCAAGAAAAGTGCCCTTTGCAGATAGAGCTCAAATTCGAAAAACAAACACATATTCATGTTCCCCCGGCTCACCGAAGACCAAAAAACCATGAGTTATGCAGATCTGATGTCTCCTTGCGGAGATAGCCCATGTTATATCTTGCATTTGTTAGGAAAAACTGCTTTTAGCAAGAAAAGTGCCCTTTGCAGATAGAGCTCAAATTCGAAAAACAAACACGTATTCATGTTCCCCAACCTCCCCGAAGACCAAAAAACCATGCGTTTTACAGTTCTGATGTCTCCTTGCGGAGATAGCCCATGTTATATCTTGCATTTGTTAGGAAAAACTGCTTTTAGCAAGAAAAGTGCCCTTTGCAGATAGAGCTCAAATTCGAAAAACAAACACGTATTCATGTTCCCCAACCTCCCCGAAGACCAAAAAACCATGCGTTTTGCAGTTCTGATGTCTCCTTGCGGAGATAGCCCATGTTATATCTTGCATTTGTTAGGAAAAACTGCTTTTAGCAAGAAAAGTGCCCTTTGCAGATAGAGCTCAAATTCGAAAAACAAACACATATTCATGTTCCCCCGCTCACCGAATACCAAAAAACCATGAGTTTTACAGATCTGATGTCTCCTTGCGGAGATAGCCCATGTTATATCTTGCATTTGTTAGGAAAAACTGCTTTTAGCAAGAAAAGTGCCCTTTGCAGATAGAGCTCAAATTCGAAAAACAAACACATATTCATGTTCCCCCGGCTCACCGAAGACCAAAAAACCATGAGTTATGCAGATCTGATGTCTCCTTGCGGAGATAGCCCATGTTATATCTTGCATTTGTTAGGAAAAACTGCTTTTAGCAAGAAAAGTGCCCTTTGCAGATAGAGCTCAAATTCGAAAAACAAACACGTATTCATGTTCCCCAACCTCCCCGAAGACCAAAAAACCATGCATTTTGCAGTTCTGATGTCTCCTTGCGGAGATAGCCCATGTTATATCTTGCATTTGTTAGGAAAAACTGCTTTTAGCAAGAAAAGTGCCCTTTGCAGATAGAGCTCAAATTCGAAAAACAAACACATATTCATGTTCCCCCGCTCACCGAATACCAAAAAACCATGAGTTTTACAGATCTGATGTCTCCTTGCGGAGATAGCCCATGTTATATCTTGCATTTGTTAGGAAAAACTGCTTTTAGCAAGAAAAGTGCCCTTTGCAGATAGAGCTCAAATTCGAAAAACAAACACATATTCATGTTCCCCCGGCTCACCGAAGACCAAAAAACCATGAGTTATGCAGATATGATGTCTCCTTGCAGAGATAGCCCATGTTATATCTTGCATTTGTTAGGAAAAACTGCTTTTAGCAAGAAAAGTGCCCTTTGCAGATAGAGCTCAAATTCGAAAAACAAACACATATTGATGTTCCCCCGGCTCACCGAAGACCAAAAAACCATGAGTTATGCAGATCTGATGTCTCCTTGCGGAGATAGCCCATGTTATATCTTGCATTTGTTAGGAAAAACTGCTTTTAGCAAGAAAAGTGCCCTTTGCAGATAGAGCTCAAATTCGAAAAACAAACACGTATTCATGTTCCCCAACCACCCCGAAGACCAAAAAACCATGCGTTTTGCAGTTCTGATGTCTCCTTGCGGAGATAGCCCATGTTATATCTTGCATTTGTTAGGAAAAACTGCTTTTAGCAAGAAAAGTGCCCTTTGCAGATAGAGCTCAAATTCGAAAAACAAACACATATTCATGTTCCCCCGGCTCACCGAGGACCAAAAAACCATGAGTTTTGCAGTTCTGATGTCTCCTTGCGGAGATAGCCCATGTTATATCTTGCATTTGTTAGGAAAAACTGTTTATAGCATGAAAAGTGCCCATTGCAGAAAGAGCTCAAATTCGAAAAACAAACACATATTCATGTTCCCCCGCTCACCGAATACCAAAAAACCATGAGTTTTACAGATCTGATGTCTCCTTGCGGAGATAGCCCATGTTATATCTTGCATTTGTTAGGAAAAACTGCTTTTAGCAAGAAAAGTGCCCTTTGCAGATAGAGCTCAAATTCGAAAAACAAACACATATTCATGTTCCCCCGGCTCACCGAAGACCAAAAAACCATGAGTTATGCAGATCTGATGTCTCCTTGCGGAGATAGCCCATGTTATATCTTGCATTTGTTAGGAAAAACTGCTTTTAGCAAGAAAAGTGCCCTTTGCAGATAGAGCTCAAATTCGAAAAACAAACACGTATTCATGTTCCCCAACCTCCCCGAAGACCAAAAAACCATGCGTTTTACAGTTCTGATGTCTCCTTGCGGAGATAGCCCATGTTATATCTTGCATTTGTTAGGAAAAACTGCTTTTAGCAAGAAAAGTGCCCTTTGCAGATAGAGCTCAAATTCGAAAAACAAACACGTATTCATGTTCCCCAACCTCCCCGAAGACCAAAAAACCATGCGTTTTGCAGTTCTGATGTCTCCTTGCGGAGATAGCCCATGTTATATCTTGCATTTGTTAGGAAAAACTGCTTTTAGCAAGAAAAGTGCCCTTTGCAGATAGAGCTCAAATTCGAAAAACAAACACATATTCATGTTCCCCCGCTCACCGAATACCAAAAAACCATGAGTTTTACAGATCTGATGTCTCCTTGCGGAGATAGCCCATGTTATATCTTGCATTTGTTAGGAAAAACTGCTTTTAGCAAGAAAAGTGCCCTTTGCAGATAGAGCTCAAATTCGAAAAACAAACACATATTCATGTTCCCCCGGCTCACCGAAGACCAAAAAACCATGAGTTATGCAGATCTGATGTCTCCTTGCGGAGATAGCCCATGTTATATCTTGCATTTGTTAGGAAAAACTGCTTTTAGCAAGAAAAGTGCCCTTTGCAGATAGAGCTCAAATTCGAAAAACAAACACGTATTCATGTTCCCCAACCTCCCCGAAGACCAAAAAACCATGCATTTTGCAGTTCTGATGTCTCCTTGCGGAGATAGCCCATGTTATATCTTGCATTTGTTAGGAAAAACTGCTTTTAGCAAGAAAAGTGCCCTTTGCAGATAGAGCTCAAATTCGAAAAACAAACACATATTCATGTTCCCCCGCTCACCGAATACCAAAAAACCATGAGTTTTACAGATCTGATGTCTCCTTGCGGAGATAGCCCATGTTATATCTTGCATTTGTTAGGAAAAACTGCTTTTAGCAAGAAAAGTGCCCTTTGCAGATAGAGCTCAAATTCGAAAAACAAACACATATTCATGTTCCCCCGGCTCACCGAAGACCAAAAAACCATGAGTTATGCAGATATGATGTCTCCTTGCAGAGATAGCCCATGTTATATCTTGCATTTGTTAGGAAAAACTGCTTTTAGCAAGAAAAGTGCCCTTTGCAGATAGAGCTCAAATTCGAAAAACAAACACATATTGATGTTCCCCCGGCTCACCGAAGACCAAAAAACCATGAGTTATGCAGATCTGATGTCTCCTTGCGGAGATAGCCCATGTTATATCTTGCATTTGTTAGGAAAAACTGCTTTTAGCAAGAAAAGTGCCCTTTGCAGATAGAGCTCAAATTCGAAAAACAAACACGTATTCATGTTCCCCAACCACCCCGAAGACCAAAAAACCATGCGTTTTGCAGTTCTGATGTCTCCTTGCGGAGATAGCCCATGTTATATCTTGCATTTGTTAGGAAAAACTGCTTTTAGCAAGAAAAGTGCCCTTTGCAGATAGAGCTCAAATTCGAAAAACAAACACATATTCATGTTCCCCCGGCTCACCGAGGACCAAAAAACCATGAGTTTTGCAGTTCTGATGTCTCCTTGCGGAGATAGCCCATGTTATATCTTGCATTTGTTAGGAAAAACTGTTTATAGCATGAAAAGTGCCCATTGCAGAAAGAGCTCAAATTCGAAAAACAAACACATATTCATGTTCCCCCGCTCACCGAATACCAAAAAACCATGAGTTTTACAGATCTGATGTCTCCTTGCGGAGATAGCCCATGTTATATCTTGCATTTGTTAGGAAAAACTGCTTTTAGCAAGAAAAGTGCCCTTTGCAGATAGAGCTCAAATTCGAAAAACAAACACATATTCATGTTCCCCCGGCTCACCGAAGACCAAAAAACCATGAGTTATGCAGATCTGATGTCTCCTTGCGGAGATAGCCCATGTTATATCTTGCATTTGTTAGGAAAAACTGCTTTTAGCAAGAAAAGTGCCCTTTGCAGATAGAGCTCAAATTCGAAAAACAAACACGTATTCATGTTCCCCAACCTCCCCGAAGACCAAAAAACCATGCGTTTTACAGTTCTGATGTCTCCTTGCGGAGATAGCCCATGTTATATCTTGCATTTGTTAGGAAAAACTGCTTTTAGCAAGAAAAGTGCCCTTTGCAGATAGAGCTCAAATTCGAAAAACAAACACATATTCATGTTCCCCCGCTCACCGAATACCAAAAAACCATGAGTTTTACAGATCTGATGTCTCCTTGCGGAGATAGCCCATGTTATATCTTGCATTTGTTAGGAAAAACTGCTTTTAGCAAGAAAAGTGCCCTTTGCAGATAGAGCTCAAATTCGAAAAACAAACACATATTCATGTTCCCCCGGCTCACCGAAGACCAAAAAACCATGAGTTATGCAGATATGATGTCTCCTTGCAGAGATAGCCCATGTTATATCTTGCATTTGTTAGGAAAAACTGCTTTTAGCAAGAAAAGTGCCCTTTGCAGATAGAGCTCAAATTCGAAAAACAAACACATATTGATGTTCCCCCGGCTCACCGAAGACCAAAAAACCATGAGTTATGCAGATCTGATGTCTCCTTGCGGAGATAGCCCATGTTATATCTTGCATTTGTTAGGAAAAACTGCTTTTAGCAAGAAAAGTGCCCTTTGCAGATAGAGCTCAAATTCGAAAAACAAACACGTATTCATGTTCCCCAACCACCCCGAAGACCAAAAAACCATGCGTTTTGCAGTTCTGATGTCTCCTTGCGGAGATAGCCCATGTTATATCTTGCATTTGTTAGGAAAAACTGCTTTTAGCAAGAAAAGTGCCCTTTGCAGATAGAGCTCAAATTCGAAAAACAAACACATATTCATGTTCCCCCGGCTCACCGAGGACCAAAAAACCATGAGTTTTGCAGTTCTGATGTCTCCTTGCGGAGATAGCCCATGTTATATCTTGCATTTGTTAGGAAAAACTGTTTATAGCATGAAAAGTGCCCATTGCAGAAAGAGCTCAAATTCGAAAAACAAACACATATTCATGTTCCCCCGCTCACCGAATACCAAAAAACCATGAGTTTTACACATCTGATGTCTCCTTGCGGAGATAGCCCATGTTATATCTTGCATTTGTTAGGAAAAACTGCTTTTAGCAAGAAAAGTGCCCTTTGCAGATAGAGCTCAAATGCGAAAAACAAACACATATTCATGTTCCCCCGCTCACCGAATACCAAAAAACCATGAGTTTTACAGATCTGATGTCTCCTTGCGGAGATAACCCATGTTATATCTTGCATTTGTTAGGAAAAACTGCTTATTGCAAGAAAAGTGGCCTTTGCAGATAGAGCTCAAATTCGAAAAACAAACACATATTCATGTTCCCCCGGCTCACCAAATACCAAAAAACCATGAGTTATGCAGATTTGATCTCTCCTTGCGGAGATAGCCCATGTTATATCTTGCATTTGTTAGGAAAAACTGCTTTTAGCAAGAAAAGTGCCCTTTGCAGATAGAGCTCAAATTCCAAAAACAAACACGTATTCATGTTCCCCAACCTCCCCGAAGACCAAAAAACCATGCGTTTTGCAGTTCTGATGTCTCCTTGCGGAGATAGCCCATGTTATATCTTGCATTTGTTAGGAAAAACTCCTTTTAGCAAGAAAAGTGCCCTTTGCAGATAGAGCTCAAATTCGAAAAACAAACACATATTCATGTTCCCCCGGCTCACCGAAGACCAAAAAACCATGAGTTATGCAGATCTGATGTCTCCTTGCGGAGATAGCCCATGTTATATCTTGCATTTGTTAGGAAAAACTGCTTTTAGCAAGAAAAGTGCCCTTTGCAGATAGAGCTCAAATTCGAAAAACAAACACATATTCATGTTCCCCCGGCTCACCGAAGTCCAAAAAACCATGAGTTTTGCAGATCTGATGTCTCCTTGCGGAGATAGCCCATGTTATATCTTGCATTTGTTAGGAAAAACTGCTTTTAGCAAGAAAAGTGCCCTTTGCAGATAGAGCTTAAATAAGAAAAACAAGCACATATTCATGTTCCCCATCCTCCCCGAAGACCAAAAAACCATGCATTTTGCAGTTCTGATGTCTCCTTGCGGAGATTGCCCATGTTATATCTTGCATTTGTTAGGAAAAACTGCTTTTAGCAAGAAAAGTGCCCTTTGCAGATAGAGCTCAAATTCGAAAAACAAACACATATTCATGTTCCCCCGGCTCACCGAAGTCCAAAAAACCATGAGTTTTGCAGATCTGATGTCTCCTTGCGGAGATAGCCCATGTTATATCTTGCATTTGTTAGGAAAAACTGCTTTTAGCAAGAAAAGTGCCCTTTGCAGATAGAGCTTAAATAAGAAAAACAAGCACATATTCATGTTCCCCCGGCTCACCGAAGTCCAAAAAACCATGAGTTTTGCAGATCTGATGTCTCCTTGCGGAGATAGCCCATGTTATATCTTGCATTTGTTAGGAAAAACTGCTTTTAGCAAGAAAAGTGCCCTTTGCAGATAGAGCTTAAATAAGAAAAACAAGCACATATTCATGTTCCCCCGGCTCACCGAAGTCCAAAAAACCATGAGTTTTGCAGATCTGATGTCTCCTTGCGGAGATAGCCCATGTTATATCTTGCATTTGTTAGGAAAAACTGCTTTTAGCAAGAAAAATGCCCTTTGCAGATAGAGCTCAAATTCGAAAAACAAACACATATTCATGTTCCCCCGGCTCACCGAAGTCCAAAAAACCATGCGTTTTGCAGATCTGATGTCTCCTTGCGGAGATAGCCCATGTTATATCTTGCATTTGTTAGGAAAAACTGCTTTTAGCAAGAAAAGTGCCCTTTGCAGATAGAGCTCAAATTCGAAAAACAAACACATATTCATGTTCCCCCGGCTCACCGAAGTCCAAAAAACCATGAGTTTTGCAGATCTGATGTCTCCTTGCGGAGATAGCCCATGTTATATCTTGCATTTGTTAGGAAAAACTGCTTTTAGCAAGAAAAGTGCCCTTTGCAGATAGAGCTCAAATTCGAAAAACAAACACATATTCATGTTCCCCCGGCTCACCGAAGTCCAAAAAACCATGAGTTTTGCAGATCTGATGTCTCCTTGCGGAGATAGCCCTTGTTATATCTTGCATTTGTTAGGAAAAACTGCTTTTAGCAAGAAAAGTGCCCTTTGCAGATAGAGCTTAAATAAGAAAAACAAGCACATATTCATGTTCCCCATCCTCCCCGAAGACCAAAAAACCATGCGTTTTGCAGTTCTGATGTCTCCTTGCGGAGATAGCCCATGTTATATCTTGCATTTGTTAGGAAAAACTGCTTTTAGCAAGAAAAGTGACCTTTGCAGATAGAGGTCAAATTCGAAAAACAAACACATATTCATGTTCCCCCGGCTCACCGAAGTCCAAAAAACCATGAGTTTTGAAGATCTGATGTCTCCTTGCGGAGATAGCCCATGTTATATCTTGCATTTGTTAGGAAAAACTGCTTTTAGCAAGAAAAGTGCCCTTTGCAGATAGAGCTCAAATTCGAAAAACAAACACATATTCATGTTCCCCCGGCTCACCGAAGTCCAAAAAACCATGAGTTTTGCAGATCTGATGTCTCCTTGCGGAGATAGGCCATGTTATATCTTGCATTTGTTAGGAAAAACTGCTTTTAGCAAGAAAAGTGCCCTTTGCAGATAGAGCTTAAAAAAGAAAAACAAGCACATATTCATGTTCCCCATCCTCCCCGAAGACCAAAAAACCATGCATTTTGCAGTTCTGATGTCTCCTTGCGGAGATTGCCCATGTTATATCTTGCATTTGTTAGGAAAAACTGCTTTTAGCAAGAAAAGTGCCCTTTGCAGATAGAGCTCAAATTCGAAAAACAAACACATATTCATGTTCCCCCGGCTCAACGAAGTCCAAAAAACCATGAGTTTTGCAGATCTGATGTCTCCTTGCGGAGATAGCCCATGTTATATCTTCCATTTGTTAGGAAAAACTGCTTTTAGCAAGAAAAGTGCCCTTTGCAGATAGAGCTTAAATAAGAAAAACAAGCACATATTCATGTTCCCCATCCTCCCCGAAGACCAAAAAACCATGCGTTTTGCAGATCTGATGTCTCCTTGCGGAGATAGCCCATGTTATATCTTGCATTTGTTAGGAAAAACTGCTTTTAGCAAGAAAAGTGCCCTTTGCAGATAGAGCTCAAATTCGAAAAACAAACACATATTCATGTTCCCCCGGCTCACCGAAGTCCAAAAAACCATGAGTTTTGCAGATCTGATGTCTCCTTGCGGAGATAGCCCATGTTATATCTTGCATTTGTTAGGAAAAACTGCTTTTAGCAAGAAAAGTGCCCTTTGCAGATAGAGCTTAAATAAGAAAAACAAGCACATATTCATGTTCCCCCGGCTCACCGAAGTCCAAAAAACCATGAGTTTTGCAGATCTGATGTCTCCTTGCGGAGATAGCCCATGTTATATCTTGCATTTGTTAGGAAAAACTGCTTTTAGCAAGAAAAGTGCCCTTTGCAGATAGAGCTCAAATTCGAAAAACAAACACATATTCATGTTCCCCCGGCTCACCGAAGTCCAAAAAACCATGAGTTTTGCAGATCTGATGTCTCCTTGCGGAGATAGCCCATGTTATATCTTGCATTTGTTAGGAAAAACTGCTTTTAGCAAGAAAAGTGCCCTTTGCAGATAGAGCTTAAATAAGAAAAACAAGCACATATTCATGTTCCCCATCCTCCCCGAAGACCAAAAAACCATGCGTTTTGCAGATCTGATGTCTCCTTGCGGAGATAGCCCATGTTATATCTTGCATTTGTTAGGAAAAACTGCTTTTAGCAAGAAAAGTGCCCTTTGCAGATAGAGCTCAAATTCGAAAAACAAACACATATTCATGTTCCCCCGGCTCACCGAAGTCCAAAAAACCATGAGTTTTGCAGATCTGATGTCTCCTTGCGGAGATAGCCCATGTTATATCTTGCATTTGTTAGGAAAAACTGCTTTTAGCAAGAAAAGTGCCCTTTGCAGATAGAGCTCAAATTCGAAAAACAAACACATATTGATGTTCCCCCGGCTCACCGAAGACCAAAAAACCATGAGTTATGCAGATCTGATGTCTCCTTTTGCGGAGATAGCCCATGTTATATCTTGCATTTGTTAGGAAAAACTGCTTTTAGCAAGAAAAGTGCCCTTTGCAGATAGAGCTCAAATTCGAAAAACAAACACGTATTCATGTTCCCCAACCACCCCGAAGACCAAAAAACCATGCGTTTTGCAGTTCTGATGTCTCCTTGCGGAGATAGCCCATGTTATATCTTGCATTTGTTAGGAAAAACTGCTTTTAGCAAGAAAAGTGCCCTTTGCAGATAGAGCTCAAATTCGAAAAACAAACACATATTCATGTTCCCCCGGCTCACCGAGGACCAAAAAACCATGAGTTTTGCAGTTCTGATGTCTCCTTGCGGAGATAGCCCATGTTATATCTTGCATTTGTTAGGAAAAACTGTTTATAGCATGAAAAGTGCCCATTGCAGAAAGAGCTCAAATTCGAAAAACAAACACATATTCATGTTCCCCCGCTCACCGAATACCAAAAAACCATGAGTTTTACACATCTGATGTCTCCTTGCGGAGATAGCCCATGTTATATCTTGCATTTGTTAGGAAAAACTGCTTTTAGCAAGAAAAGTGCCCTTTGCAGATAGAGCTCAAATGCGAAAAACAAACACATATTCATGTTCCCCCGCTCACCGAATACCAAAAAACCATGAGTTTTACAGATCTGATGTCTCCTTGCAGAGATAACCCATGTTATATCTTGCATTTGTTAGGAAAAACTGCTTATTGCAAGAAAAGTGGCCTTTGCAGATAGAGCTCAAATTCGAAAAACAAACACATATTCATGTTCCCCCGGCTCACCAAATACCAAAAAACCATGAGTTATGCAGATTTGATCTCTCCTTGCGGAGATAGCCCATGTTATATCTTGCATTTGTTAGGAAAAACTGCTTTTAGCAAGAAAAGTGCCCTTTGCAGATAGAGCTCAAATTCCAAAAACAAACACGTATTCATGTTCCCCAACCTCCCCGAAGACCAAAAAACCATGCGTTTTGCAGTTCTGATGTCTCCTTGCGGAGATAGCCCATGTTATATCTTGCATTTGTTAGGAAAAACTGCTTTTAGCAAGAAAAGTGCCCTTTGCAGATAGAGCTCAAATTCGAAAAACAAACACATATTCATGTTCCCCCGCTCACCGAATACCAAAAAACCATGAGTTTTACAGATCTGATGTCTCCTTGCGGAGATAGCCCATGTTATATCTTGCATTTGTTAGGAAAAACTGCTTTTAGCAAGAAAAGTGCCCTTTGCAGATAGAGCTCAAATTCGAAAAACAAACACATATTCATGTTCCCCCGGCTCACCGAAGACCAAAAAACCATGAGTTATGCAGATCTGATGTCTCCTTGCGGAGATAGCCCATGTTATATCTTGCATTTGTTAGGAAAAACTGCTTTTAGCAAGAAAAGTGCCCTTTGCAGATAGAGCTCAAATTCGAAAAACAAACACGTATTCATGTTCCCCAACCTCCCCGAAGACCAAAAAACCATGCATTTTGCAGTTCTGATGTCTCCTTGCGGAGATAGCCCATGTTATATCTTGCATTTGTTAGGAAAAACT
The DNA here is from genome assembly GCF_947247035.1 of Vipera ursinii. Classification (NCBI taxonomy): domain Eukaryota; kingdom Metazoa; phylum Chordata; class Lepidosauria; order Squamata; family Viperidae; genus Vipera; species Vipera ursinii. The sequence continues at coordinate 102,073,227 of NC_139516.1, read as the reverse complement.
GCTTTTAGCAAGAAAAGTGCCCTTTGCAGATAGAGCTCAAATTCGAAAAACAAACACATATTCATGTTCCCCCGCTCACCGAATACCAAAAAACCATGAGTTTTACAGATCTGATGTCTCCTTGCGGAGATAGCCCATGTTATATCTTGCATTTGTTAGGAAAAACTGCTTTTAGCAAGAAAAGTGCCCTTTGCAGATAGAGCTCAAATTCGAAAAACAAACACATATTCATGTTCCCCCGGCTCACCGAAGACCAAAAAACCATGAGTTATGCAGATATGATGTCTCCTTGCAGAGATAGCCCATGTTATATCTTGCATTTGTTAGGAAAAACTGCTTTTAGCAAGAAAAGTGCCCTTTGCAGATAGAGCTCAAATTCGAAAAACAAACACATATTGATGTTCCCCCGGCTCACCGAAGACCAAAAAACCATGAGTTATGCAGATCTGATGTCTCCTTGCGGAGATAGCCCATGTTATATCTTGCATTTGTTAGGAAAAACTGCTTTTAGCAAGAAAAGTGCCCTTTGCAGATAGAGCTCAAATTCGAAAAACAAACACGTATTCATGTTCCCCAACCACCCCGAAGACCAAAAAACCATGCGTTTTGCAGTTCTGATGTCTCCTTGCGGAGATAGCCCATGTTATATCTTGCATTTGTTAGGAAAAACTGCTTTTAGCAAGAAAAGTGCCCTTTGCAGATAGAGCTCAAATTCGAAAAACAAACACATATTCATGTTCCCCCGGCTCACCGAGGACCAAAAAACCATGAGTTTTGCAGTTCTGATGTCTCCTTGCGGAGATAGCCCATGTTATATCTTGCATTTGTTAGGAAAAACTGTTTATAGCATGAAAAGTGCCCATTGCAGAAAGAGCTCAAATTCGAAAAACAAACACATATTCATGTTCCCCCGCTCACCGAATACCAAAAAACCATGAGTTTTACAGATCTGATGTCTCCTTGCGGAGATAGCCCATGTTATATCTTGCATTTGTTAGGAAAAACTGCTTTTAGCAAGAAAAGTGCCCTTTGCAGATAGAGCTCAAATTCGAAAAACAAACACATATTCATGTTCCCCCGGCTCACCGAAGACCAAAAAACCATGAGTTATGCAGATCTGATGTCTCCTTGCGGAGATAGCCCATGTTATATCTTGCATTTGTTAGGAAAAACTGCTTTTAGCAAGAAAAGTGCCCTTTGCAGATAGAGCTCAAATTCGAAAAACAAACACATATTCATGTTCCCCCGCTCACCGAATACCAAAAAACCATGAGTTTTACAGATCTGATGTCTCCTTGCGGAGATAGCCCATGTTATATCTTGCATTTGTTAGGAAAAACTGCTTTTAGCAAGAAAAGTGCCCTTTGCAGATAGAGCTCAAATTCGAAAAACAAACACATATTCATGTTCCCCCGGCTCACCGAAGACCAAAAAACCATGAGTTATGCAGATCTGATGTCTCCTTGCGGAGATAGCCCATGTTATATCTTGCATTTGTTAGGAAAAACTGCTTTTAGCAAGAAAAGTGCCCTTTGCAGATAGAGCTCAAATTCGAAAAACAAACACGTATTCATGTTCCCCAACCTCCCCGAAGACCAAAAAACCATGCATTTTGCAGTTCTGATGTCTCCTTGCGGAGATAGCCCATGTTATATCTTGCATTTGTTAGGAAAAACTGCTTTTAGCAAGAAAAGTGCCCTTTGCAGATAGAGCTCAAATTCGAAAAACAAACACATATTCATGTTCCCCCGCTCACCGAATACCAAAAAACCATGAGTTTTACAGATCTGATGTCTCCTTGCGGAGATAGCCCATGTTATATCTTGCATTTGTTAGGAAAAACTGCTTTTAGCAAGAAAAGTGCCCTTTGCAGATAGAGCTCAAATTCGAAAAACAAACACATATTCATGTTCCCCCGGCTCACCGAAGACCAAAAAACCATGAGTTATGCAGATATGATGTCTCCTTGCAGAGATAGCCCATGTTATATCTTGCATTTGTTAGGAAAAACTGCTTTTAGCAAGAAAAGTGCCCTTTGCAGATAGAGCTCAAATTCGAAAAACAAACACATATTGATGTTCCCCCGGCTCACCGAAGACCAAAAAACCATGAGTTATGCAGATCTGATGTCTCCTTGCGGAGATAGCCCATGTTATATCTTGCATTTGTTAGGAAAAACTGCTTTTAGCAAGAAAAGTGCCCTTTGCAGATAGAGCTCAAATTCGAAAAACAAACACGTATTCATGTTCCCCAACCACCCCGAAGACCAAAAAACCATGCGTTTTGCAGTTCTGATGTCTCCTTGCGGAGATAGCCCATGTTATATCTTGCATTTGTTAGGAAAAACTGCTTTTAGCAAGAAAAGTGCCCTTTGCAGATAGAGCTCAAATTCGAAAAACAAACACATATTCATGTTCCCCCGGCTCACCGAGGACCAAAAAACCATGAGTTTTGCAGTTCTGATGTCTCCTTGCGGAGATAGCCCATGTTATATCTTGCATTTGTTAGGAAAAACTGTTTATAGCATGAAAAGTGCCCATTGCAGAAAGAGCTCAAATTCGAAAAACAAACACATATTCATGTTCCCCCGCTCACCGAATACCAAAAAACCATGAGTTTTACACATCTGATGTCTCCTTGCGGAGATAGCCCATGTTATATCTTGCATTTGTTAGGAAAAACTGCTTTTAGCAAGAAAAGTGCCCTTTGCAGATAGAGCTCAAATGCGAAAAACAAACACATATTCATGTTCCCCCGCTCACCGAATACCAAAAAACCATGAGTTTTACAGATCTGATGTCTCCTTGCGGAGATAACCCATGTTATATCTTGCATTTGTTAGGAAAAACTGCTTATTGCAAGAAAAGTGGCCTTTGCAGATAGAGCTCAAATTCGAAAAACAAACACATATTCATGTTCCCCCGGCTCACCAAATACCAAAAAACCATGAGTTATGCAGATTTGATCTCTCCTTGCGGAGATAGCCCATGTTATATCTTGCATTTGTTAGGAAAAACTGCTTTTAGCAAGAAAAGTGCCCTTTGCAGATAGAGCTCAAATTCCAAAAACAAACACATATTCATGTTCCCCCGCTCACCGAAGACCAAAAAACCATGAGTTATGCAGATCTGATGTCTCCTTGCGGAGATAGCCCATGTTATATCTTGCATTTGTTAGGAAAAACTGCTTTTAGCAAGAAAAGTGCCCTTTGCAGATAGAGCTCAAATTCGAAAAACAAACACATATTCATGTTCCCCCGGCTCACCGAAGTCCAAAAAACCATGAGTTTTGCAGATCTGATGTCTCCTTGCGGAGATAGCCCATGTTATATCTTGCATTTGTTAGGAAAAACTGCTTTTAGCAAGAAAAGTGCCCTTTGCAGATAGAGCTTAAATAAGAAAAACAAGCACATATTCATGTTCCCCATCCTCCCCGAAGACCAAAAAACCATGCATTTTGCAGTTCTGATGTCTCCTTGCGGAGATTGCCCATGTTATATCTTGCATTTGTTAGGAAAAACTGCTTTTAGCAAGAAAAGTGCCCTTTGCAGATAGAGCTCAAATTCGAAAAACAAACACATATTCATGTTCCCCCGGATCACCGAAGTCCAAAAAACCATGAGTTTTGCAGATCTGATGTCTCCTTGCGGAGATAGCCCATGTTATATCTTGCATTTGTTAGGAAAAACTGCTTTTAGCAAGAAAAGTGCCCTTTGCAGATAGAGCTTAAATAAGAAAAACAAGCACATATTCATGTTCCCCCGGCTCACCGAAGTCCAAAAAACCATGAGTTTTGCAGATCTGATGTCTCCTTGCGGAGATAGCCCATGTTATATCTTGCATTTGTTAGGAAAAACTGCTTTTAGCAAGAAAAGTGCCCTTTGCAGATAGAGCTTAAATAAGAAAAACAAGCACATATTCATGTTCCCCCGGCTCACCGAAGTCCAAAAAACCATGAGTTTTGCAGATCTGATGTCTCCTTGCGGAGATAGCCCATGTTATATCTTGCATTTGTTAGGAAAAACTGCTTTTAGCAAGAAAAGTGCCCTTTGCAGATAGAGCTCAAATTCGAAAAACAAACACATATTCATGTTCCCCCGGCTAACCGAAGTCCAAAAAACCATGCGTTTTGCAGATCTGATGTCTCCTTGCGGAGATAGCCCATGTTATATCTTGCATTTGTTAGGAAAAACTGCTTTTAGCAAGAAAAGTGCCCTTTGCAGATAGAGCTCAAATTCGAAAAACAAACACATATTCATGTTCCCCCGGCTCACCGAAGTCCAAAAAACCATGAGTTTTGCAGATCTGATGTCTCCTTGCGGAGATAGCCCATGTTATATCTTGCATTTGTTAGGAAAAACTGCTTTTAGCAAGAAAAGTGCCCTTTGCAGATAGAGCTCAAATTCGAAAAACAAACACATATTCATGTTCCCCCGGCTCACCGAAGTCCAAAAAACCATGAGTTTTGCAGATCTGATGTCTCCTTGCGGAGATAGCCCATGTTATATCTTGCATTTGTTAGGAAAAACTGCTTTTAGCAAGAAAAGTGCCCTTTGCAGATAGAGCTCAAATTCGAAAAACAAACACATATTCATGTTCCCCCGGCTCACCGAAGTCCAAAAAACCATGAGTTTTGCAGATCTGATGTCTCCTTGCGGAGATAGCCCTTGTTATATCTTGCATTTGTTAGGAAAAACTGCTTTTAGCAAGAAAGGTGCCCTTTGCAGATAGAGCTTAAATAAGAAAAACAAGCACATATTCATGTTCCCCATCCTCCCCGAAGACCAAAAAACCATGCGTTTTGCAGTTCTGATGTCTCCTTGCGGAGATAGCCCATGTTATATCTTGCATTTGTTAGGAAAAACTGCTTTTAGCAAGAAAAGTGACCTTTGCAGATAGAGGTCAAATTCGAAAAACAAACACATATTCATGTTCCCCCGGCTCACCGAAGTCCAAAAAACCATGAGTTTTGAAGATCTGATGTCTCCTTGCGGAGATAGCCCATGTTATATCTTGCATTTGTTAGGAAAAACTGCTTTTAGCAAGAAAAGTGCCCTTTGCAGATAGAGCTCAAATTCGAAAAACAAACACATATTCATGTTCCCCCGGCTCACCGAAGTCCAAAAAACCATGAGTTTTGCAGATCTGATGTCTCCTTGCGGAGATAGCCAATGTTATATCTTGCATTTGTTAGGAAAAACTGCTTTTAGCAAGAAAAGTGCCCTTTGCAGATAGAGCTTAAATAAGAAAAACAAGCACATATTCATGTTCCCCATCCTCCCCGAAGACCAAAAAACCATGCATTTTGCAGTTCTGATGTCTCCTTGCGGAGATTGCCCATGTTATATCTTGCATTTGTTAGGAAAAACTGCTTTTAGCAAGAAAAGTGCCCTTTGCAGATAGAGCTCAAATTCGAAAAACAAACACATATTCATGTTCCCCCGGCTCAACGAAGTCCAAAAAACCATGAGTTTTGCAGATCTGATGTCTCCTTGCGGAGATAGCCCATGTTATATCTTCCATTTGTTAGGAAAAACTGCTTTTAGCAAGAAAAGTGCCCTTTGCAGATAGAGCTTAAATAAGAAAAACAAGCACATATTCATGTTCCCCATCCTCCCCGAAGACCAAAAAACCATGCGTTTTGCAGATCTGATGTCTCCTTGCGGAGATAGCCCATGTTATATCTTGCATTTGTTAGGAAAAACTGCTTTTAGCAAGAAAAGTGCCCTTTGCAGATAGAGCTCAAATTCGAAAAACAAACACATATTCATGTTCCCCCGGCTCACCGAAGTCCAAAAAACCATGAGTTTTGAAGATCTGATGTCTCCTTGCGGAGATAGCCCATGTTATATCTTGCATTTGTTAGGAAAAACTGCTTTTAGCAAGAAAAGTGCCCTTTGCAGATAGAGCTTAAATAAGAAAAACAAGCACATATTCATGTTCCCCCGGCTCACCGAAGTCCAAAAAACCATGAGTTTTGCAGATCTGATGTCTCCTTGCGGAGATAGCCCATGTTATATCTTGCATTTGTTAGGAAAAACTGCTTTTAGCAAGAAAAGTGCCCTTTGCAGATAGAGCTCAAATTCGAAAAACAAACACATATTCATGTTCCCCCGGCTCACCGAAGTCCAAAAAACCATGAGTTTTGCAGATCTGATGTCTCCTTGCGGAGATAGCCCATGTTATATCTTGCATTTGTTAGGAAAAACTGCTTTTAGCAAGAAAAGTGCCCTTTGCAGATAGAGCTTAAATAAGAAAAACAAGCACATATTCATGTTCCCCATCCTCCCCGAAGACCAAAAAACCATGCGTTTTGCAGATCTGATGTCTCCTTGCGGAGATAGCCCATGTTATATCTTGCATTTGTTAGGAAAAACTGCTTTTAGCAAGAAAAGTGCCCTTTGCAGATAGAGCTCAAATTCGAAAAACAAACACATATTCATGTTCCCCCGGCTCACCGAAGTCCAAAAAACCATGAGTTTTGCAGATCTGATGTCTCCTTGCGGAGATAGCCCATGTTATATCTTGCATTTGTTAGGAAAAACTGCTTTTAGCAAGAAAAGTGCCCTTTGCAGATAGAGCTCAAATTCGAAAAACAAACACATATTGATGTTCCCCCGGCTCACCGAAGACCAAAAAACCATGAGTTATGCAGATCTGATGTCTCCTTGCGGAGATAGCCCATGTTATATCTTGCATTTGTTAGGAAAAACTGCTTTTAGCAAGAAAAGTGCCCTTTGCAGATAGAGCTCAAATTCGAAAAACAAACACGTATTCATGTTCCCCAACCACCCCGAAGACCAAAAAACCATGCGTTTTGCAGTTCTGATGTCTCCTTGCGGAGATAGCCCATGTTATATCTTGCATTTGTTAGGAAAAACTGCTTTTAGCAAGAAAAGTGCCCTTTGCAGATAGAGCTCAAATTCGAAAAACAAACACATATTCATGTTCCCCCGGCTCACCGAGGACCAAAAAACCATGAGTTTTGCAGTTCTGATGTCTCCTTGCGGAGATAGCCCATGTTATATCTTGCATTTGTTAGGAAAAACTGTTTATAGCATGAAAAGTGCCCATTGCAGAAAGAGCTCAAATTCGAAAAACAAACACATATTCATGTTCCCCCGCTCACCGAATACCAAAAAACCATGAGTTTTACACATCTGATGTCTCCTTGCGGAGATAGCCCATGTTATATCTTGCATTTGTTAGGAAAAACTGCTTTTAGCAAGAAAAGTGCCCTTTGCAGATAGAGCTCAAATGCGAAAAACAAACACATATTCATGTTCCCCCGCTCACCGAATACCAAAAAACCATGAGTTTTACAGATCTGATGTCTCCTTGCAGAGATAACCCATGTTATATCTTGCATTTGTTAGGAAAAACTGCTTATTGCATGAAAAGTGGCCTTTGCAGATAGAGCTCAAATTCGAAAAACAAACACATATTCATGTTCCCCCGGCTCACCAAATACCAAAAAACCATGAGTTATGCAGATTTGATCTCTCCTTGCGGAGATAGCCCATGTTATATCTTGCATTTGTTAGGAAAAACTGCTTTTAGCAAGAAAAGTGCCCTTTGCAGATAGAGCTCAAATTCCAAAAACAAACACGTATTCATGTTCCCCAACCTCCCCGAAGACCAAAAAACCATGCGTTTTGCAGTTCTGATGTCTCCTTGCGGAGATAGCCCATGTTATATCTTGCATTTGTTAGGAAAAACTCCTTTTAGCAAGAAAAGTGCCCTTTGCAGATAGAGCTCAAATTCGAAAAACAAACACATATTCATGTTCCCCCGGCTCACCGAAGACCAAAAAACCATGAGTTATGCAGATCTGATGTCTCCTTGCGGAGATAGCCCATGTTATATCTTGCATTTGTTAGGAAAAACTGCTTTTAGCAAGAAAAGTGCCCTTTGCAGATAGAGCTCAAATTCGAAAAACAAACACATATTCATGTTCCCCCGGCTCACCGAAGTCCAAAAAACCATGAGTTTTGCAGATCTGATGTCTCCTTGCGGAGATAGCCCATGTTATATCTTGCATTTGTTAGGAAAAACTGCTTTTAGCAAGAAAAGTGCCCTTTGCAGATAGAGCTTAAATAAGAAAAACAAGCACATATTCATGTTCCCCATCCTCCCCGAAGACCAAAAAACCATGCATTTTGCAGTTCTGATGTCTCCTTGCGGAGATTGCCCATGTTATATCTTGCATTTGTTAGGAAAAACTGCTTTTAGCAAGAAAAGTGCCCTTTGCAGATAGAGCTCAAATTCGAAAAACAAACACATATTCATGTTCCCCCGGCTCACCGAAGTCCAAAAAACCATGAGTTTTGCAGATCTGATGTCTCCTTGCGGAGATAGCCCATGTTATATCTTGCATTTGTTAGGAAAAACTGCTTTTAGCAAGAAAAGTGCCCTTTGCAGATAGAGCTTAAATAAGAAAAACAAGCACATATTCATGATCCCCCGGCTCACCGAAGTCCAAAAAACCATGAGTTTTGCAGATCTGATGTCTCCTTGCGGAGATAGCCCATGTTATATCTTGCATTTGTTAGGAAAAACTGCTTTTAGCAAGAAAAGTGCCCTTTGCAGATAGAGCTTAAATAAGAAAAACAAGCACATATTCATGTTCCCCCGGCTCACCGAAGTCCAAAAAACCATGAGTTTTGCAGATCTGATGTCTCCTTGCGGAGATAGCCCATGTTATATCTTGCATTTGTTAGGAAAAACTGCTTTTAGCAAGATAAGTGCCCTTTGCAGATAGAGCTCAAATTCGAAAAACAAACACATATTCATGTTCCCCCGGCTCACCGAAGTCCAAAAAACCATGCGTTTTGCAGATCTGATGTCTCCTTGCGGAGATAGCCCATGTTATATCTTGCATTTGTTAGGAAAAACTGCTTTTAGCAAGAAAAGTGCCCTTTGCAGATAGAGCTCAAATTCGAAAAACAAACACATATTCATGTTCCCCCGGCTCACCGAATTCCAAAAAACCATGAGTTTTGCAGATCTGATGTCTCCTTGCGGAGATAGCCCATGTTATATCTTGCATTTGTTAGGAAAAACTGCTTTTAGCAAGAAAAGTGCCCTTTGCAGATAGAGCTCAAATTCGAAAAACAAACACATATTCATGTTCCCCCGGCTCACCGAAGTCCAAAAAACCATGAGTTTTGCAGATCTGATGTCTCCTTGCGGAGATAGCCCTTGTTATATCTTGCATTTGTTAGGAAAAACTGCTTTTAGCAAGAAAAGTGCCCTTTGCAGATAGAGCTTAAATAAGAAAAACAAGCACATATTCATGTTCCCCATCCTCCCCGAAGACCAAAAAACCATGCGTTTTGCAGTTCTGATGTCTCCTTGCGGAGATAGCCCATGTTATATCTTGCATTTGTTAGGAAAAACTGCTTTTAGCAAGAAAAGTGACCTTTGCAGATAGAGGTCAAATTCGAAAAACAAACACATATTCATGTTCCCCCGGCTCACCGAAGTCCAAAAAACCATGAGTTTTGAAGATCTGATGTCTCCTTGCGGAGATAGCCCATGTTATATCTTGCATTTGTTAGGAAAAACTGCTTTTAGCAAGAAAAGTGCCCTTTGCAGATAGAGCTCAAATTCGAAAAACAAACACATATTCATGTTCCCCCGGCTCACCGAAGTCCAAAAAACCATGAGTTTTGCAGATCTGATGTCTCCTTGCGGAGATAGCCCATGTTATATCTTGCATTTGTTAGGAAAAACTGCTTTTAGCAAGAAAAGTGCCCTTTGCAGATAGAGCTTAAATAAGAAAAACAAGCACATATTCATGTTCCCCATCCTCCCCGAAGACCAAAAAACCATGCATTTTGCAGTTCTGATGTCTCCTTGCGGAGATTGCCCATGTTATATCTTGCATTTGTTAGGAAAAACTGCTTTTAGCAAGAAAAGTGCCCTTTGCAGATAGAGCTCAAATTCGAAAAACAAACACATATTCATGTTCCCCCGGCTCAACGAAGTCCAAAAAACCATGAGTTTTGCAGATCTGATGTCTCCTTGCGGAGATAGCCCATGTTATATCTTCCATTTGTTAGGAAAAACTGCTTTTAGCAAGAAAAGTGCCCTTTGCAGATAGAGCTTAAATAAGAAAAACAAGCACATATTCATGTTCCCCATCCTCCCCGAAGACCAAAAAACCATGCGTTTTGCAGATCTGATGTCTCCTTGCGGAGATAGCCCATGTTATATCTTGCATTTGTTAGGAAAAACTGCTTTTAGCAAGAAAAGTGCCCTTTGCAGATAGAGCTCAAATTCGAAAAACAAACACATATTCATGTTCCCCCGGCTCACCGAAGTCCAAAAAACCATGAGTTTTGCAGATCTGATGTCTCCTTGCGGAGATAGCCCATGTTATATCTTGCATTTGTTAGGAAAAACTGCTTTTAGCAAGAAAAGTGCCCTTTGCAGATAGAGCTTAAATAAGAAAAACAAGCACATATTCATGTTCCCCCGGCTCACCGAAGTCCAAAAAACCATGAGTTTTGCAGATCTGATGTCTCCTTGCGGAGATAGCCCATGTTATATCTTGCATTTGTTAGGAAAAACTGCTTTTAGCAAGAAAAGTGCCCTTTGCAGATAGAGCTCAAATTCGAAAAACAAAGACATATTCATGTTCCCCCGGCTCACCGAAGTCCAAAAAACCATGAATTTTGCAGATCTGATGTCTCCTTGCGGAGATAGCCCATGTTATATCTTGCATTTGTTAGGAAAAACTGCTTTTAGCAAGAAAAGTGCCCTTTGCAGATAGAGCTTAAATAAGAAAAACAAGCACATATTCATGTTCCCCATCCTCCCCGAAGACCAAAAAACCATGCGTTTTGCAGATCTGATGTCTCCTTGCGGAGATAGCCCATGTTATATCTTGCATTTGTTAGGAAAAACTGCTTTTAGCAAGAAAAGTGCCCTTTGCAGATAGAGCTCAAATTCGAAAAACAAACACATATTCATGTTCCCCCGGCTCACCGAAGTCCAAAAAACCATGAGTTTTGCAGATCTGATGTCTCCTTGCGGAGATAGCCCATGTTATATCTTGCATTTGTTAGGAAAAACTGCTTTTAGCAAGAAAAGTGCCCTTTGCAGATAGAGCTTAAATAAGAAAAACAAGCACATATTCATGTTCCCCCGGCTCACCGAAGACCAAAAAACCATAAGTTTTACAGATCTGATGTCTCCTTGCGGAGATAGCCCATGTTATGTCTTGCATTTGTTAGGAAAAACTGTTTATAGCATGAAAAGTGCCCATTGCAGATAGAGCTTAAATAAGAAAAACAAGCACATATTCATGTTCCCCCGGCTCACCGAAGACCAAAAAACCATGAGTTTTACAGATCTGATGTCTCCTTGCAGAGATAGCACATGTTATATCTTGCATTTGTTAGGAAAAACTGTTTATTGCATGAAAAGTGCCCATTGCAGATAGAGCTCAAATTCGAAAAACAAACACATATTCAAGTTCCCCAGTCTCACCAAAGACCAAAAAACCACGAGTTTTACAGATCTGATGTCTCCTTGCGGAGATAGCCCATGTTATATCTTGCATTTGTTAGGAAAAACTGCTTTTAGCAAGAAAAGTGCCCTTTGCAGATAGAGCTCAAATTCGAAAAACAAACACATATTCATGTTCCCCCGGTTCACCGAAGTCCAAAAAACCATGAGTTTTGCAGATCTGATGTCTCCTTGCGGAGATAGCCCATGTTATATCTTGCATTTGTTAGGAAAAACTGCTTTTAGCAAGAAAAGTGCCCTTTGCAGATAGAGCTCAAATTCGAAAAACAAACACATATTCATGTTCCCCCGGCTCACCGAAGTCCAAAAAACCATGCGTTTTGCAGATCTGATGTCTCCTTGCGGAGATAGCCCATGTTATATCTTGCATTTGTTAGGAAAAACTGCTTTTAGCAAGAAAAGTGCCCTTTGCAGATAGAGCTCAAATTCGAAAAACAAACACATATTCATGTTCCCCCGGCTCACCGAAGTCCAAAAAACCATGAGTTTTGCAGATCTGATGTCTCCTTGCGGAGATAGCCCATGTTATATCTTGCTTTGTTATGAAAAACTGCTTTTAGAAAGAAAAGTGCCCTTTGCAGATAGAGCTCAAATTCGAAAAACAAACACATATTCATGTTCCCCCGGCTCACCGAAGTCCAAAAAACCATGGTTTTGCAGATCTGATGTCTCCTTGCGGAGATAGCCCATGTTATATCTTGCATTTGTTAGGAAAAACTGCTTTTAGCAAGAAAAGTGCCCTTTGCAGATAGAGCTCAAATTCGAAAAACAAACACATATTCATGTTCCCCCGGCTCACCGAAGTCCAAAAAACCATGCGTTTTGCAGATCTGATGTCTCCTTGCGGAGATAGCCCATGTTATATCTTGCATTTGTTAGGAAAAACTGCTTTTAGCAAGAAAAGTGCCCTTTGCAGATAGAGCTCAAATTCGAAAAACACACATATTCATGTTCCCCCGGCTCACCGAAGTCCAAAAAACCATGAGTTTTGCAGATCTGATGTCTCCTTGCGGAGATAGCCCATGTTATATCTTGCATTTGTTAGGAAAAACTGCTTTTAGCAAGAAAAGTGCCCTTTGCAGATAGAGCTCAAATTCGAAAAACAAACACATATTCATGTTCCCCCGGCTCAACGAAGTCCAAAAAACCATGAGTTTTGCAGATCTGATGTCTCCTTGCGGAGATAGCCCATGTTATATCTTGCATTTGTTAGGAAAAACTGCTTTTAGCAAGAAAAGTGCCCTTTGCAGATAGAGCTCAAATTCGAAAAACAAACACATATTCATGTTCCCCCGGCTCACCGAAGTCCAAAAAACCATGAGTTTTGCAGATCTGATGTCTCCTTGCGGAGATAGCCCATGTTATATCTTGCATTTGTTAGGAAAAACTGCTTTTAGCAAGAAAAGTGCCCTTTGCAGATAGAGCTCAAATTCGAAAAACAAACACATATTCATGTTCCCCCGGCTCACCGAAGTCCAAAAAACCATGAGTTTTGCAGATCTGATGTCTCCTTGCGGAGATAGCCCTTGTTATATCTTGCATTTGTTAGGAAAAACTGCTTTTAGCAAGAAAAGTGCCCTTTGCAGATAGAGCTTAAATAAGAAAAACAAGCACATATTCATGTTCCCCATCCTCCCCGAAGACCAAAAAACCATGCGTTTTGCAGTTCTGATGTCTCCTTGCGGAGATAGCCCATGTTATATCTTGCATTTGTTAGGAAAAACTGCTTTTAGCAAGAAAAGTGACCTTTGCAGATAGAGGTCAAATTCGAAAAACAAACACATATTCATGTTCCCCCGGCTCACCGAAGTCCAAAAAACCATGAGTTTTGAAGATCTGATGTCTCCTTGCGGAGATAGCCCATGTTATATCTTGCATTTGTTAGGAAAAACTGCTTTTAGCAAGAAAAGTGCCCTTTGCAGATAGAGCTCAAATTCGAAAAACAAACACATATTCATGTTCCGCCGGCTCACCGAAGTCCAAAAAACCATGAGTTTTGCAGATCTGATGTCTCCTTGCGGAGATAGCCCATGTTATATCTTGCATTTGTTAGGAAAAACTGCTTTTAGCAAGAAAAGTGCCCTTTGCAGATAGAGCTTAAATAAGAAAAACAAGCACATATTCATGTTCCCCATCCTCCCCGAAGACCAAAAAACCATGCATTTTGCAGTTCTGATGTCTCCTTGCGGAGATTGCCCATGTTATATCTTGCATTTGTTAGGAAAAACTGCTTTTAGCAAGAAAAGTGCCCTTTGCAGATAGAGCTCAAATTCGAAAAACAAACACATATTCATGTTCCCCCGGCTCAACGAAGTCCAAAAAACCATGAGTTTTGCAGATCTGATGTCTCCTTGCGGAGATAGCCCATGTTATATCTTCCATTTGTTAGGAAAAACTGCTTTTAGCAAGAAAAGTGCCCTTTGCAGATAGAGCTTAAATAAGAAAAACAAGCACATATTCATGTTCCCCATCCTCCCCGAAGACCAAAAAACCATGCGTTTTGCAGATCTGATGTCTCCTTGCGGAGATAGCCCATGTTATATCTTGCATTTGTTAGGAAAAACTGCTTTTAGCAAGAAAAGTGCCCTTTGCAGATAGAGCTCAAATTCGAAAAACAAACACATATTCATGTTCCCCCGGCTCACCGAAGTCCAAAAAACCATGAGTTTTGCAGATCTGATGTCTCCTTGCGGAGATAGCCCATGTTATATCTTGCATTTGTTAGGAAAAACTGCTTTTAGCAAGAAAAGTGCCCTTTGCAGATAGAGCTTAAATAAGAAAAACAAGCACATATTCATGTTCCCCCGGCTCACCGAAGTCCAAAAAACCATGAGTTTTGCAGATCTGATGTCTCCTTGCGGAGATAGCCCATGTTATATCTTGCATTTGTTAGGAAAAACTGCTTTTAGCAAGAAAAGTGCCCTTTGCAGATAGAGCTCAAATTCGAAAAACAAAGACATATTCATGTTCCCCCGGCTCACCGAAGTCCAAAAAACCATGAATTTTGCAGATCTGATGTCTCCTTGCGGAGATAGCCCATGTTATATCTTGCATTTGTTAGGAAAAACTGCTTTTAGCAAGAAAAGTGCCCTTTGCAGATAGAGCTTAAATAAGAAAAACAAGCACATATTCATGTTCCCCATCCTCCCCGAAGACCAAAAAACCATGCGTTTTGCAGATCTGATGTCTCCTTGCGGAGATAGCCCATGTTATATCTTGCATTTGTTAGGAAAAACTGCTTTTAGCAAGAAAAGTGCCCTTTGCAGATAGAGCTCAAATTCGAAAAACAAACACATATTCATGTTCCCCCGGCTCACCGAAGTCCAAAAAACCATGAGTTTTGCAGATCTGATGTCTCCTTGCGGAGATAGCCCATGTTATATCTTGCATTTGTTAGGAAAAACTGCTTTTAGCAAGAAAAGTGCCCTTTGCAGATAGAGCTCAAATTCGAAAAACAAACACATATTCATGTTCCCCCGGTTCACCGAAGTCCAAAAAACCATGAGTTTTGCAGATCTGATGTCTCCTTGCGGAGATAGCCCATGTTATATCTTGCATTTGTTAGGAAAAACTGCTTTTAGCAAGAAAAGTGCCCTTTGCAGATAGAGCTCAAATTCGAAAAACAAACACATATTCATGTTCCCCCGGCTCACCGAAGTCCAAAAAACCATGAGTTTTGCAGATCTGATGTCTCCTTGCGGAGATAGCCCATGTTATATCTTGCATTTGTTAGGAAAAACTGCTTTTAGCAAGAAAAGTGCCCTTTGCAGATAGAGCTCAAATTCGAAAAACAAACACATATTCATGTTCCCCCGGCTCACCGAAGTCCAAAAAACCATGAGTTTTGCAGATCTGATGTCTCCTTGCAGAGATAGCCCTTGTTATATCTTGCATTTGTTAGGAAAAACTGCTTTTAGCAAGAAAAGTGCCCTTTGCAGATAGAGCTTAAATAAGAAAAACAAGCACATATTCATGTTCCCCATCCTCCCCGAAGACCAAAAAACCATGCGTTTTGCAGTTCTGATGTCTCCTTGCGGAGATAGCCCATGTTATATCTTGCATTTGTTAGGAAAAACTGCTTTTAGCAAGAAAAGTGCCCTTTGCAGATAGAGCTTAAATAAGAAAAACAAGCACATATTCATGTTCCCCCGGCTCACCGAAGACCAAAAAACCATAAGTT
Source organism: Vipera ursinii (assembly GCF_947247035.1). Lineage (NCBI taxonomy): Eukaryota > Metazoa > Chordata > Lepidosauria > Squamata > Viperidae > Vipera > Vipera ursinii. The sequence goes on along the minus strand of NC_139516.1, from coordinate 102,057,513 downwards.
TTACAGATCTGATGTCTCCTTGCGGAGATAGCCCATGTTATGTCTTGCATTTGTTAGGAAAAACTGTTTATAGCATGAAAAGTGCCCATTGCAGATAGAGCTTAAATAAGAAAAACAAGCACATATTCATGTTCCCCCGGCTCACCGAAGACCAAAAAACCATGAGTTTTACAGATCTGATGTCTCCTTGCAGAGATAGCACATGTTATATCTTGCATTTGTTAGGAAAAACTGTTTATTGCATGAAAAGTGCCCATTGCAGATAGAGCTCAAATTCGAAAAACAAACACATATTCAAGTTCCCCAGTCTCACCAAAGACCAAAAAACCACGAGTTTTACAGATCTGATGTCTCCTTGCGGAGATAGCCCATGTTATATCTTGCATTTGTTAGGAAAAACTGCTTTTAGCAAGAAAAGTGCCCTTTGCAGATAGAGCTCAAATTCGAAAAACAAACACATATTCATGTTCCCCCGGTTCACCGAAGTCCAAAAAACCATGAGTTTTGCAGATCTGATGTCTCCTTGCGGAGATAGCCCATGTTATATCTTGCATTTGTTAGGAAAAACTGCTTTTAGCAAGAAAAGTGCCCTTTGCAGATAGAGCTCAAATTCGAAAAACAAACACATATTCATGTTCCCCCGGCTCACCGAAGTCCAAAAAACCATGCGTTTTGCAGATCTGATGTCTCCTTGCGGAGATAGCCCATGTTATATCTTGCATTTGTTAGGAAAAACTGCTTTTAGCAAGAAAAGTGCCCTTTGCAGATAGAGCTCAAATTCGAAAAACAAACACATATTCATGTTCCCCCGGCTCACCGAAGTCCAAAAAACCATGAGTTTTGCAGATCTGATGTCTCCTTGCGGAGATAGCCCATGTTATATCTTGCTTTGTTATGAAAAACTGCTTTTAGAAAGAAAAGTGCCCTTTGCAGATAGAGCTCAAATTCGAAAAACAAACACATATTCATGTTCCCCCGGCTCACCGAAGTCCAAAAAACCATGGTTTTGCAGATCTGATGTCTCCTTGCGGAGATAGCCCATGTTATATCTTGCATTTGTTAGGAAAAACTGCTTTTAGCAAGAAAAGTGCCCTTTGCAGATAGAGCTCAAATTCGAAAAACAAACACATATTCATGTTCCCCCGGCTCACCGAAGTCCAAAAAACCATGCGTTTTGCAGATCTGATGTCTCCTTGCGGAGATAGCCCATGTTATATCTTGCATTTGTTAGGAAAAACTGCTTTTAGCAAGAAAAGTGCCCTTTGCAGATAGAGCTCAAATTCGAAAAACACACATATTCATGTTCCCCCGGCTCACCGAAGTCCAAAAAACCATGAGTTTTGCAGATCTGATGTCTCCTTGCGGAGATAGCCCATGTTATATCTTGCATTTGTTAGGAAAAACTGCTTTTAGCAAGAAAAGTGCCCTTTGCAGATAGAGCTCAAATTCGAAAAACAAACACATATTCATGTTCCCCCGGCTCAACGAAGTCCAAAAAACCATGAGTTTTGCAGATCTGATGTCTCCTTGCGGAGATAGCCCATGTTATATCTTGCATTTGTTAGGAAAAACTGCTTTTAGCAAGAAAAGTGCCCTTTGCAGATAGAGCTCAAATTCGAAAAACAAACACATATTCATGTTCCCCCGGCTCACCGAAGTCCAAAAAACCATGAGTTTTGCAGATCTGATGTCTCCTTGCGGAGATAGCCCATGTTATATCTTGCATTTGTTAGGAAAAACTGCTTTTAGCAAGAAAAGTGCCCTTTGCAGATAGAGCTCAAATTCGAAAAACAAACACATATTCATGTTCCCCCGGCTCACCGAAGTCCAAAAAACCATGAGTTTTGCAGATCTGATGTCTCCTTGCGGAGATAGCCCTTGTTATATCTTGCATTTGTTAGGAAAAACTGCTTTTAGCAAGAAAAGTGCCCTTTGCAGATAGAGCTTAAATAAGAAAAACAAGCACATATTCATGTTCCCCATCCTCCCCGAAGACCAAAAAACCATGCGTTTTGCAGTTCTGATGTCTCCTTGCGGAGATAGCCCATGTTATATCTTGCATTTGTTAGGAAAAACTGCTTTTAGCAAGAAAAGTGACCTTTGCAGATAGAGGTCAAATTCGAAAAACAAACACATATTCATGTTCCCCCGGCTCACCGAAGTCCAAAAAACCATGAGTTTTGAAGATCTGATGTCTCCTTGCGGAGATAGCCCATGTTATATCTTGCATTTGTTAGGAAAAACTGCTTTTAGCAAGAAAAGTGCCCTTTGCAGATAGAGCTCAAATTCGAAAAACAAACACATATTCATGTTCCGCCGGCTCACCGAAGTCCAAAAAACCATGAGTTTTGCAGATCTGATGTCTCCTTGCGGAGATAGCCCATGTTATATCTTGCATTTGTTAGGAAAAACTGCTTTTAGCAAGAAAAGTGCCCTTTGCAGATAGAGCTTAAATAAGAAAAACAAGCACATATTCATGTTCCCCATCCTCCCCGAAGACCAAAAAACCATGCATTTTGCAGTTCTGATGTCTCCTTGCGGAGATTGCCCATGTTATATCTTGCATTTGTTAGGAAAAACTGCTTTTAGCAAGAAAAGTGCCCTTTGCAGATAGAGCTCAAATTCGAAAAACAAACACATATTCATGTTCCCCCGGCTCAACGAAGTCCAAAAAACCATGAGTTTTGCAGATCTGATGTCTCCTTGCGGAGATAGCCCATGTTATATCTTCCATTTGTTAGGAAAAACTGCTTTTAGCAAGAAAAGTGCCCTTTGCAGATAGAGCTTAAATAAGAAAAACAAGCACATATTCATGTTCCCCATCCTCCCCGAAGACCAAAAAACCATGCGTTTTGCAGATCTGATGTCTCCTTGCGGAGATAGCCCATGTTATATCTTGCATTTGTTAGGAAAAATTGCTTTTAGCAAGAAAAGTGCCCTTTGCAGATAGAGCTCAAATTCGAAAAACAAACACATATTCATGTTCCCCCGGCTCACCGAAGTCCAAAAAACCATGAGTTTTGCAGATCTGATGTCTCCTTGCGGAGATAGCCCATGTTATATCTTGCATTTGTTAGGAAAAACTGCTTTTAGCAAGAAAAGTGCCCTTTGCAGATAGAGCTTAAATAAGAAAAACAAGCACATATTCATGTTCCCCCGGCTCACCGAAGTCCAAAAAACCATGAGTTTTGCAGATCTGATGTCTCCTTGCGGAGATAGCCCATGTTATATCTTGCATTTGTTAGGAAAAACTGCTTTTAGCAAGAAAAGTGCCCTTTGCAGATAGAGCTCAAATTCGAAAAACAAACACATATTCATGTTCCCCCGGCTCACCGAAGTCCAAAAAACCATGCGTTTTGCAGTTCTGATGTCTCCTTGCGGAGATAGCCCATGTTATATCTTGCATTTGTTAGGAAAAACTGCTTTTAGCAAGAAAAGTGCCCTTTGCAGATAGAGCTCAAATTCGAAAAACAAACGCATATTCATGTTCCCCCGGCTCACCGAAGTCCAAAAAACCATGAGTTTTGCAGATCTGATGTCTCCTTGCGGAGATAGCCCATGTTATATCTTGCATTTGTTAGGAAAAACTGCTTTTAGCAAGAAAAGTGCCCTTTGCAGATAGAGCTTAAATAAGAAAAACAAGCACATATTCATGTTCCCCATCCTCCCCGAAGACCAAAAAACCATGCATTTTGCAGTTCTGATGTCTCCTTGCGGAGATTGCCCATGTTATATCTTGCATTTGTTAGGAAAAACTGCTTTTAGCAAGAAAAGTGCCCTTTGCAGATAGAGCTTAAATAAGAAAAACAAGCACATATTCATGTTCCCCATCCTCCCCGAAGACCAAAAAACCATGCGTTTTGCAGTTCTGATGTCTCCTTGCGGAGATAGCCCATGTTATATCTTGCATTTGTTAGGAAAAACTGCTTTTAGCAAGAAAAGTGCCCTTTGCAGATAGAGCTCAAATTCGAAAAACAAACACATATTCATGTTCCCCCGGCTCACCGAAGTCCAAAAAACCATGAGTTTTGCAGATGTGATGTCTCCTTGCGGAGATAGCCCTTGTTATATCTTGCATTTGTTAGGAAAAACTGCTTTTAGCAAGAAAAGTGCCCTTTGCAGATAGAGCTTAAATAAGAAAAACAAGCACATATTCATGTTCCCCATCCTCCCCGAAGACCAAAAAACCATGCGTTTTGCAGTTCTGATGTCTCCTTGCGGAGATAGCCCATGTTATATCTTGCATTTGTTAGGAAAAACTGCTTTTAGCAAGAAAAGTGACCTTTGCAGATAGAGGTCAAATTCGAAAAACAAACACATATTCATGTTCCCCCGGCTCACCGAAGTCCAAAAAACCATGAGTTTTGAAGATCTGATGTCTCCTTGCGGAGATAGCCCATGTTATATCTTGCATTTGTTAGGAAAAACTGCTTTTAGCAAGAAAAGTGCCCTTTGCAGATAGAGCTCAAATTCGAAAAACAAACACATATTCATGTTCCCCCGGCTCACCGAAGTCCAAAAAACCATGAGTTTTGCAGATCTGATGTCTCCTTGCGGAGATAGCCCATGTTATATCTTGCATTTGTTAGGAAAAACTGCTTTTAGCAAGAAAAGTGCCCTTTGCAGATAGAGCTTAAATAAGAAAAACAAGCACATATTCATGTTCCCCCGGCTCACCGAAGTCCAAAAAACCATGAGTTTTGCAGATCTGATGTCTCCTTGCGGAGATAGCCCATGTTATATCTTGCATTTGTTAGGAAAAACTGCTTTTAGCAAGAAAAGTGCCCTTTGCAGATAGAGCTCAAATTCGAAAAACAAACACATATTCATGTTCCCCCGGCTCACCGAAGTCCAAAAAACCATGAGTTTTGCAGATCTGATGTCTCCTTGTGGAGATAGCCCATGTTATATCTTGCATTTGTTAGGAAAAACTGCTTTTAGCAAGAAAAGTGCCCTTTGCAGATAGAGCTTAAATAAGAAAAACAAGCACATATTCATGTTCCCCATCCTCCCCGAAGACCAAAAAACCATGCGTTTTGCAGATCTGATGTCTCCTTGCGGAGATAGCCCATGTTATATCTTGCATTTGTTAGGAAAAACTGCTTTTAGCAAGAAAAGTGCCCTTTGCAGATAGAGCTCAAATTCGAAAAACAAACACATATTCATGTTCCCCCGGCTCACCGAAGTCCAAAAAACCATGAGTTTTGCAGATCTGATGTCTCCTTGCGGAGATAGCCCATGTTATATCTTGCATTTGTTAGGAAAAACTGCTTTTAGCAAGAAAAGTGCCCTTTGCAGATAGAGCTTAAATAAGAAAAACAAGCACATATTCATGTTCCCCCGGCTCACCGAAGACCAAAAAACCATAAGTTTTACAGATCTGATGTCTCCTTGCGGAGATAGCCCATGTTATGTCTTGCATTTGTTAGGAAAAACTGTTTATAGCATGAAAAGTGCCCATTGCAGATAGAGCTTAAATAAGAAAAACAAGCACATATTCATGTTCCCCCAGCTCACCGAAGACCAAAAAACCATGAGTTTTACAGATCTGATGTCTCCTTGCAGAGATAGCACATGTTATATCTTGCATTTGTTAGGAAAAACTGTTTATTGCATGAAAAGTGCCCATTGCAGATAGAGCTCAAATTCGAAAAACAAACACATATTCATGTTCCCCCGGCTCACCGAAGAACAAAAAACCATGAGTTTTACAGATCTGATGTCTCCTTGCGGAGATAGCCCATGTTATATCTTGCATTTGTTAGGAAAAACTGCTTATAGCATGAAAAGTGCCCTTTGCAGATAGAGCTCAAATTCGAAAAACAAACACATATTCAAGTTCCCCAGTCTCACCAAAGACCAAAAAACCACGAGTTTTACAGATCTGATGTCTCCTTGCGGAGATAGCCCATGTTATATCTTGCATTTGTTAGGAAAAACTGCTTTTAGCAAGAAAAGTGCCCTTTGCAGATAGAGCTCAAATTCGAAAAACAAACACATATTCATGTTCCCCCGGTTCACCGAAGTCCAAAAAACCATGAGTTTTGCAGATCTGATGTCTCCTTGCGGAGATAGCCCATGTTATATCTTGCATTTGTTAGGAAAAACTGCTTTTAGCAAGAAAAGTGCCCTTTGCAGATAGAGCTCAAATTCGAAAAACAAACACATATTCATGTTCCCCCGGCTCACCGAAGTCCAAAAAACCATGCGTTTTGCAGATCTGATGTCTCCTTGCGGAGATAGCCCATGTTATATCTTGCATTTGTTAGGAAAAACTGCTTTTAGCAAGAAAAGTGCCCTTTGCAGATAGAGCTCAAATTCGAAAAACAAACACATATTCATGTTCCCCCGGCTCACCGAAGTCCAAAAAACCATGAGTTTTGCAGATCTGATGTCTCCTTGCGGAGATAGCCCATGTTATATCTTGCTTTGTTATGAAAAACTGCTTTTAGAAAGAAAAGTGCCCTTTGCAGATAGAGCTCAAATTCGAAAAACAAACACATATTCATGTTCCCCCGGCTCACCGAAGTCCAAAAAACCATGGTTTTGCAGATCTGATGTCTCCTTGCGGAGATAGCCCATGTTATATCTTGCATTTGTTAGGAAAAACTGCTTTTAGCAAGAAAAGTGCCCTTTGCAGATAGAGCTCAAATTCGAAAAACAAACACATATTCATGTTCCCCCGGCTCACCGAAGTCCAAAAAACCATGCGTTTTGCAGATCTGATGTCTCCTTGCGGAGATAGCCCATGTTATATCTTGCATTTGTTAGGAAAAACTGCTTTTAGCAAGAAAAGTGCCCTTTGCAGATAGAGCTCAAATTCGAAAAACACACATATTCATGTTCCCCCGGCTCACCGAAGTCCAAAAAACCATGAGTTTTGCAGATCTGATGTCTCCTTGCGGAGATAGCCCATGTTATATCTTGCATTTGTTAGGAAAAACTGCTTTTAGCAAGAAAAGTGCCCTTTGCAGATAGAGCTCAAATTCGAAAAACAAACACATATTCATGTTCCCCCGGCTCAACGAAGTCCAAAAAACCATGAGTTTTGCAGATCTGATGTCTCCTTGCGGAGATAGCCCATGTTATATCTTGCATTTGTTAGGAAAAACTGCTTTTAGCAAGAAAAGTGCCCTTTGCAGATAGAGCTCAAATTCGAAAAACAAACACATATTCATGTTCCCCCGGCTCACCGAAGTCCAAAAAACCATGAGTTTTGCAGATCTGATGTCTCCTTGCGGAGATAGCCCATGTTATATCTTGCATTTGTTAGGAAAAACTGCTTTTAGCAAGAAAAGTGCCCTTTGCAGATAGAGCTCAAATTCGAAAAACAAACACATATTCATGTTCCCCCGGCTCACCGAAGTCCAAAAAACCATGCGTTTTGCAGATCTGATGTCTCCTTGCGGAGATAGCCCATGTTATATCTTGCATTTGTTAGGAAAAACTGCTTTTAGCAAGAAAAGTGCCCTTTGCAGATAGAGCTCAAATTCGAAAAACAAACACATATTCATGTTCCCCCGGCTCACCGAAGTCCAAAAAACCATGAGTTTTGCAGATCTGATGTCTCCTTGCGGAGATAGCCCATGTTATATCTTGCATTTGTTAGGAAAAACTGCTTTTAGCAAGAAAAGTGCCCTTTGCAGATAGAGCTCAAATTCGAAAAACAAACACATATTCATGTTCCCCCGGCTCACCGAAGTCCAAAAAACCATGAGTTTTGCAGATCTGATGTCTCCTTGCAGAGATAGCCCTTGTTATATCTTGCATTTGTTAGGAAAAACTGCTTTTAGCAAGAAAAGTGCCCTTTGCAGATAGAGCTTAAATAAGAAAAACAAGCACATATTCATGTTCCCCATCCTCCCCGAAGACCAAAAAACCATGCGTTTTGCAGTTCTGATGTCTCCTTGCGGAGATAGCCCATGTTATATCTTGCATTTGTTAGGAAAAACTGCTTTTAGCAAGAAAAGTGACCTTTGCAGATAGAGGTCAAATTCGAAAAACAAACACATATTCATGTTCCCCCGGCTCACCGAAGTCCAAAAAACCATGAGTTTTGAAGATCTGATGTCTCCTTGCGGAGATAGCCCATGTTATATCTTGCATTTGTTAGGAAAAACTGCTTTTAGCAAGAAAAGTGCCCTTTGCAGATAGAGCTCAAATTCGAAAAACAAACACATATTCATGTTCCGCCGGCTCACCGAAGTCCAAAAAACCATGAGTTTTGCAGATCTGATGTCTCCTTGCGGAGATAGCCCATGTTATATCTTGCATTTGTTAGGAAAAACTGCTTTTAGCAAGAAAAGTGCCCTTTGCAGATAGAGCTTAAATAAGAAAAACAAGCACATATTCATGTTCCCCATCCTCCCCGAAGACCAAAAAACCATGCATTTTGCAGTTCTGATGTCTCCTTGCGGAGATTGCCCATGTTATATCTTGCATTTGTTAGGAAAAACTGCTTTTAGCAAGAAAAGTGCCCTTTGCAGATAGAGCTCAAATTCGAAAAACAAACACATATTCATGTTCCCCCGGCTCAACGAAGTCCAAAAAACCATGAGTTTTGCAGATCTGATGTCTCCTTGCGGAGATAGCCCATGTTATATCTTCCATTTGTTAGGAAAAACTGCTTTTAGCAAGAAAAGTGCCCTTTGCAGATAGAGCTTAAATAAGAAAAACAAGCACATATTCATGTTCCCCATCCTCCCCGAAGACCAAAAAACCATGCGTTTTGCAGATCTGATGTCTCCTTGCGGAGATAGCCCATGTTATATCTTGCATTTGTTAGGAAAAACTGCTTTTAGCAAGAAAAGTGCCCTTTGCAGATAGAGCTCAAATTCGAAAAACAAACACATATTCATGTTCCCCCGGCTCACCGAAGTCCAAAAAACCATGAGTTTTGCAGATCTGATGTCTCCTTGCGGAGATAGCCCATGTTATATCTTGCTTTGTTATGAAAAACTGCTTTTAGAAAGAAAAGTGCCCTTTGCAGATAGAGCTCAAATTCGAAAAACAAACACATATTCATGTTCCCCCGGCTCACCGAAGTCCAAAAAACCATGGTTTTGCAGATCTGATGTCTCCTTGCGGAGATAGCCCATGTTATATCTTGCATTTGTTAGGAAAAACTGCTTTTAGCAAGAAAAGTGCCCTTTGCAGATAGAGCTCAAATTCGAAAAACAAACACATATTCATGTTCCCCCGGCTCACCGAAGTCCAAAAAACCATGCGTTTTGCAGATCTGATGTCTCCTTGCGGAGATAGCCCATGTTATATCTTGCATTTGTTAGGAAAAACTGCTTTTAGCAAGAAAAGTGCCCTTTGCAGATAGAGCTCAAATTCGAAAAACACACATATTCATGTTCCCCCGGCTCACCGAAGTCCAAAAAACCATGAGTTTTGCAGATCTGATGTCTCCTTGCGGAGATAGCCCATGTTATATCTTGCATTTGTTAGGAAAAACTGCTTTTAGCAAGAAAAGTGCCCTTTGCAGATAGAGCTCAAATTCGAAAAACAAACACATATTCATGTTCCCCCGGCTCAACGAAGTCCAAAAAACCATGAGTTTTGCAGATCTGATGTCTCCTTGCGGAGATAGCCCATGTTATATCTTGCATTTGTTAGGAAAAACTGCTTTTAGCAAGAAAAGTGCCCTTTGCAGATAGAGCTCAAATTCGAAAAACAAACACATATTCATGTTCCCCCGGCTCACCGAAGTCCAAAAAACCATGAGTTTTGCAGATCTGATGTCTCCTTGCGGAGATAGCCCATGTTATATCTTGCATTTGTTAGGAAAAACTGCTTTTAGCAAGAAAAGTGCCCTTTGCAGATAGAGCTCAAATTCGAAAAACAAACACATATTCATGTTCCCCCGGCTCACCGAAGTCCAAAAAACCATGCGTTTTGCAGATCTGATGTCTCCTTGCGGAGATAGCCCATGTTATATCTTGCATTTGTTAGGAAAAACTGCTTTTAGCAAGAAAAGTGCCCTTTGCAGATAGAGCTCAAATTCGAAAAACAAACACATATTCATGTTCCCCCGGCTCACCGAAGTCCAAAAAACCATGAGTTTTGCAGATCTGATGTCTCCTTGCGGAGATAGCCCATGTTATATCTTGCATTTGTTAGGAAAAACTGCTTTTAGCAAGAAAAGTGCCCTTTGCAGATAGAGCTCAAATTCGAAAAACAAACACATATTCATGTTCCCCCGGCTCACCGAAGTCCAAAAAACCATGAGTTTTGCAGATCTGATGTCTCCTTGCAGAGATAGCCCTTGTTATATCTTGCATTTGTTAGGAAAAACTGCTTTTAGCAAGAAAAGTGCCCTTTGCAGATAGAGCTTAAATAAGAAAAACAAGCACATATTCATGTTCCCCATCCTCCCCGAAGACCAAAAAACCATGCGTTTTGCAGTTCTGATGTCTCCTTGCGGAGATAGCCCATGTTATATCTTGCATTTGTTAGGAAAAACTGCTTTTAGCAAGAAAAGTGACCTTTGCAGATAGAGGTCAAATTCGAAAAACAAACACATATTCATGTTCCCCCGGCTCACCGAAGTCCAAAAAACCATGAGTTTTGAAGATCTGATGTCTCCTTGCGGAGATAGCCCATGTTATATCTTGCATTTGTTAGGAAAAACTGCTTTTAGCAAGAAAAGTGCCCTTTGCAGATAGAGCTCAAATTCGAAAAACAAACACATATTCATGTTCCGCCGGCTCACCGAAGTCCAAAAAACCATGAGTTTTGCAGATCTGATGTCTCCTTGCGGAGATAGCCCATGTTATATCTTGCATTTGTTAGGAAAAACTGCTTTTAGCAAGAAAAGTGCCCTTTGCAGATAGAGCTTAAATAAGAAAAACAAGCACATATTCATGTTCCCCATCCTCCCCGAAGACCAAAAAACCATGCATTTTGCAGTTCTGATGTCTCCTTGCGGAGATTGCCCATGTTATATCTTGCATTTGTTAGGAAAAACTGCTTTTAGCAAGAAAAGTGCCCTTTGCAGATAGAGCTCAAATTCGAAAAACAAACACATATTCATGTTCCCCCGGCTCAACGAAGTCCAAAAAACCATGAGTTTTGCAGATCTGATGTCTCCTTGCGGAGATAGCCCATGTTATATCTTCCATTTGTTAGGAAAAACTGCTTTTAGCAAGAAAAGTGCCCTTTGCAGATAGAGCTTAAATAAGAAAAACAAGCACATATTCATGTTCCCCATCCTCCCCGAAGACCAAAAAACCATGCGTTTTGCAGATCTGATGTCTCCTTGCGGAGATAGCCCATGTTATATCTTGCATTTGTTAGGAAAAACTGCTTTTAGCAAGAAAAGTGCCCTTTGCAGATAGAGCTCAAATTCGAAAAACAAACACATATTCATGTTCCCCCGGCTCACCGAAGTCCAAAAAACCATGAGTTTTGCAGATCTGATGTCTCCTTGCGGAGATAGCCCATGTTATATCTTGCATTTGTTAGGAAAAACTGCTTTTAGCAAGAAAAGTGCCCTTTGCAGATAGAGCTTAAATAAGAAAAACAAGCACATATTCATGTTCCCCCGGCTCACCGAAGTCCAAAAAACCATGAGTTTTGCAGATCTGATGTCTCCTTGCGGAGATAGCCCATGTTATATCTTGCATTTGTTAGGAAAAACTGCTTTTAGCAAGAAAAGTGCCCTTTGCAGATAGAGCTCAAATTCGAAAAACAAACACATATTCATGTTCCCCCGGCTCACCGAAGTCCAAAAAACCATGAGTTTTGCAGATCTGATGTCTCCTTGCGGAGATAGCCCATGTTATATCTTGCATTTGTTAGGAAAAACTGCTTTTAGCAAGAAAAGTGCCCTTTGCAGATAGAGCTTAAATAAGAAAAACAAGCACATATTCATGTTCCCCATCCTCCCCGAAGACCAAAAAACCATGCGTTTTGCAGTTCTGATGTCTCCTTGCGGAGATAGCCCATGTTATATCTTGCATTTGTTAGGAAAAACTGCTTTTAGCAAGAAAAGTGCCCTTTGCAGATAGAGCTCAAATTCGAAAAACAAACGCATATTCATGTTCCCCCGGCTCACCGAAGTCCAAAAAACCATGAGTTTTGCAGATCTGATGTCTCCTTGCGGAGATAGCCCATGTTATATCTTGCATTTGTTAGGAAAAACTGCTTTTAGCAAGAAAAGTGCCCTTTGCAGATAGAGCTTAAATAAGAAAAACAAGCACATATTCATGTTCCCCATCCTCCCCGAAGACCAAAAAACCATGCATTTTGCAGTTCTGATGTCTCCTTGCGGAGATTGCCCATGTTATATCTTGCATTTGTTAGGAAAAACTGCTTTTAGCAAGAAAAGTGCCCTTTGCAGATAGAGCTTAAATAAGAAAAACAAGCACATATTCATGTTCCCCATCCTCCCCGAAGACCAAAAAACCATGCGTTTTGCAGTTCTGATGTCTCCTTGCGGAGATAGCCCATGTTATATCTTGCATTTGTTAGGAAAAACTGCTTTTAGCAAGAAAAGTGCCCTTTGCAGATAGAGCTCAAATTCGAAAAACAAACACATATTCATGTTCCCCCGGCTCACCGAAGTCCAAAAAACCATGAGTTTTGCAGATGTGATGTCTCCTTGCGGAGATAGCCCTTGTTATATCTTGCATTTGTTAGGAAAAACTGCTTTTAGCAAGAAAAGTGCCCTTTGCAGATAGAGCTTAAATAAGAAAAACAAGCACATATTCATGTTCCCCATCCTCCCCGAAGACCAAAAAACCATGCCTTTTTGCAGTTCTGATGTCTCCTTGCGGAGATAGCCCATGTTATATCTTGCATTTGTTAGGAAAAACTGCTTTTAGCAAGAAAAGTGACCTTTGCAGATAGAGGTCAAATTCGAAAAACAAACACATATTCATGTTCCCCCGGCTCACCGAAGTCCAAAAAACCATGAGTTTTGAAGATCTGATGTCTCCTTGCGGAGATAGCCCATGTTATATCTTGCATTTGTTAGGAAAAACTGCTTTTAGCAAGAAAAGTGCCCTTTGCAGATAGAGCTCAAATTCGAAAAACAAACACATATTCATGTTCCCCCGGCTCACCGAAGTCCAAAAAACCATGCGTTTTGCAGATCTGATGTCTCCTTGCGGAGATAGCCCATGTTATATCTTGCATTTGTTAGGAAAAACTGCTTTTAGCAAGAAAAGTGCCCTTTGCAGATAGAGCTCAAATTCGAAAAACACACATATTCATGTTCCCCCGGCTCACCGAAGTCCAAAAAACCATGAGTTTTGCAGATCTGATGTCTCCTTGCGGAGATAGCCCATGTTATATCTTGCATTTGTTAGGAAAAACTGCTTTTAGCAAGAAAAGTGCCCTTTGCAGATAGAGCTCAAATTCGAAAAACAAACACATATTCATGTTCCCCCGGCTCAACGAAGTCCAAAAAACCATGAGTTTTGCAGATCTGATGTCTCCTTGCGGAGATAGCCCATGTTATATCTTGCATTTGTTAGGAAAAACTGCTTTTAGCAAGAAAAGTGCCCTTTGCAGATAGAGCTCAAATTCGAAAAACAAACACATATTCATGTTCCCCCGGCTCACCGAAGTCCAAAAAACCATGAGTTTTGCAGATCTGATGTCTCCTTGCGGAGATAGCCCATGTTATATCTTGCATTTGTTAGGAAAAACTGCTTTTAGCAAGAAAAGTGCCCTTTGCAGATAGAGCTCAAATTCGAAAAACAAACACATATTCATGTTCCCCCGGCTCACCGAAGTCCAAAAAACCATGCGTTTTGCAGATCTGATGTCTCCTTGCGGAGATAGCCCATGTTATATCTTGCATTTGTTAGGAAAAACTGCTTTTAGCAAGAAAAGTGCCCTTTGCAGATAGAGCTCAAATTCGAAAAACAAACACATATTCATGTTCCCCCGGCTCACCGAAGTCCAAAAAACCATGAGTTTTGCAGATCTGATGTCTCCTTGCGGAGATAGCCCATGTTATATCTTGCATTTGTTAGGAAAAACTGCTTTTAGCAAGAAAAGTGCCCTTTGCAGATAGAGCTCAAATTCGAAAAACAAACACATATTCATGTTCCCCCGGCTCACCGAAGTCCAAAAAACCATGAGTTTTGCAGATCTGATGTCTCCTTGCAGAGATAGCCCTTGTTATATCTTGCATTTGTTAGGAAAAACTGCTTTTAGCAAGAAAAGTGCCCTTTGCAGATAGAGCTTAAATAAGAAAAACAAGCACATATTCATGTTCCCCATCCTCCCCGAAGACCAAAAAACCATGCGTTTTGCAGTTCTGATGTCTCCTTGCGGAGATAGCCCATGTTATATCTTGCATTTGTTAGGAAAAACTGCTTTTAGCAAGAAAAGTGACCTTTGCAGATAGAGGTCAAATTCGAAAAACAAACACATATTCATGTTCCCCCGGCTCACCGAAGTCCAAAAAACCATGAGTTTTGAAGATCTGATGTCTCCTTGCGGAGATAGCCCATGTTATATCTTGCATTTGTTAGGAAAAACTGCTTTTAGCAAGAAAAGTGCCCTTTGCAGATAGAGCTCAAATTCGAAAAACAAACACATATTCATGTTCCGCCGGCTCACCGAAGTCCAAAAAACCATGAGTTTTGCAGATCTGATGTCTCCTTGCGGAGATAGCCCATGTTATATCTTGCATTTGTTAGGAAAAACTGCTTTTAGCAAGAAAAGTGCCCTTTGCAGATAGAGCTTAAATAAGAAAAACAAGCACATATTCATGTTCCCCATCCTCCCCGAAGACCAAAAAACCATGCATTTTGCAGTTCTGATGTCTCCTTGCGGAGATTGCCCATGTTATATCTTGCATTTGTTAGGAAAAACTGCTTTTAGCAAGAAAAGTGCCCTTTGCAGATAGAGCTCAAATTCGAAAAACAAACACATATTCATGTTCCCCCGGCTCAACGAAGTCCAAAAAACCATGAGTTTTGCAGATCTGATGTCTCCTTGCGGAGATAGCCCATGTTATATCTTCCATTTGTTAGGAAAAACTGCTTTTAGCAAGAAAAGTGCCCTTTGCAGATAGAGCTTAAATAAGAAAAACAAGCACATATTCATGTTCCCCATCCTCCCCGAAGACCAAAAAACCATGCGTTTTGCAGATCTGATGTCTCCTTGCGGAGATAGCCCATGTTATATCTTGCATTTGTTAGGAAAAACTGCTTTTAGCAAGAAAAGTGCCCTTTGCAGATAGAGCTCAAATTCGAAAAACAAACACATATTCATGTTCCCCCGGCTCACCGAAGTCCAAAAAACCATGAGTTTTGCAGATCTGATGTCTCCTTGCGGAGATAGCCCATGTTATATCTTGCATTTGTTAGGAAAAACTGCTTTTAGCAAGAAAAGTGCCCTTTGCAGATAGAGCTTAAATAAGAAAAACAAGCACATATTCATGTTCCCCCGGCTCACCGAAGTCCAAAAAACCATGAGTTTTGCAGATCTGATGTCTCCTTGCGGAGATAGCCCATGTTATATCTTGCATTTGTTAGGAAAAACTGCTTTTAGCAAGAAAAGTGCCCTTTGCAGATAGAGCTCAAATTCGAAAAACAAACACATATTCATGTTCCCCCGGCTCACCGAAGTCCAAAAAACCATGAGTTTTGCAGATCTGATGTCTCCTTGCGGAGATAGCCCATGTTATATCTTGCATTTGTTAGGAAAAACTGCTTTTAGCAAGAAAAGTGCCCTTTGCAGATAGAGCTTAAATAAGAAAAACAAGCACATATTCATGTTCCCCATCCTCCCCGAAGACCAAAAAACCATGCGTTTTGCAGTTCTGATGTCTCCTTGCGGAGATAGCCCATGTTATATCTTGCATTTGTTAGGAAAAACTGCTTTTAGCAAGAAAAGTGCCCTTTGCAGATAGAGCTCAAATTCGAAAAACAAACGCATATTCATGTTCCCCCGGCTCACCGAAGTCCAAAAAACCATGAGTTTTGCAGATCTGATGTCTCCTTGCGGAGATAGCCCATGTTATATCTTGCATTTGTTAGGAAAAACTGCTTTTAGCAAGAAAAGTGCCCTTTGCAGATAGAGCTTAAATAAGAAAAACAAGCACATATTCATGTTCCCCATCCTCCCCGAAGACCAAAAAACCATGCATTTTGCAGTTCTGATGTCTCCTTGCGGAGATTGCCCATGTTATATCTTGCATTTGTTAGGAAAAACTGCTTTTAGCAAGAAAAGTGCCCTTTGCAGATAGAGCTTAAATAAGAAAAACAAGCACATATTCATGTTCCCCATCCTCCCCGAAGACCAAAAAACCATGCGTTTTGCAGTTCTGATGTCTCCTTGCGGAGATAGCCCATGTTATATCTTGCATTTGTTAGGAAAAACTGCTTTTAGCAAGAAAAGTGCCCTTTGCAGATAGAGCTCAAATTCGAAAAACAAACACATATTCATGTTCCCCCGGCTCACCGAAGTCCAAAAAACCATGAGTTTTGCAGATGTGATGTCTCCTTGCGGAGATAGCCCTTGTTATATCTTGCATTTGTTAGGAAAAACTGCTTTTAGCAAGAAAAGTGCCCTTTGCAGATAGAGCTTAAATAAGAAAAACAAGCACATATTCATGTTCCCCATCCTCCCCGAAGACCAAAAAACCATGCGTTTTGCAGTTCTGATGTCTCCTTGCGGAGATAGCCCATGTTATATCTTGCATTTGTTAGGAAAAACTGCTTTTAGCAAGAAAAGTGACCTTTGCAGATAGAGGTCAAATTCGAAAAACAAACACATATTCATGTTCCCCCGGCTCACCGAAGTCCAAAAAACCATGAGTTTTGAAGATCTGATGTCTCCTTGCGGAGATAGCCCATGTTATATCTTGCATTTGTTAGGAAAAACTGCTTTTAGCAAGAAAAGTGCCCTTTGCAGATAGAGCTCAAATTCGAAAAACAAACACATATTCATGTTCCCCCGGCTCACCGAAGTCCAAAAAACCATGAGTTTTGCAGATCTGATGTCTCCTTGCGGAGATAGCCCATGTTATATCTTGCATTTGTTAGGAAAAACTGCTTTTAGCAAGAAAAGTGCCCTTTGCAGATAGAGCTTAAATAAGAAAAACAAGCACATATTCATGTTCCCCATCCTCCCCGAAGACCAAAAAACCATGCATTTTGCAGTTCTGATGTCTCCTTGCGGAGATTGCCCATGTTATATCTTGCATTTGTTAGGAAAAACTGCTTTTAGCAAGAAAAGTGCCCTTTGCAGATAGAGCTCAAATTCGAAAAACAAACACATATTCATGTTCCCCCGGCTCAACGAAGTCCAAAAAACCATGAGTTTTGCAGATCTGATGTCTCCTTGCGGAGATAGCCCATGTTATATCTTGCATTTGTTAGGAAAAACTGCTTTTAGCAAGAAAAGTGCCCTTTGCAGATAGAGCTTAAATAAGAAAAACAAGCACATATTCATGTTCCCCCGGCTCACCGAAGTCCAAAAAACCATGAGTTTTGCAGATCTGATGTCTCCTTGCGGAGATAGCCCATGTTATATCTTGCATTTGTTAGGAAAAACTGCTTTTAGCAAGAAAAGTGCCCTTTGCAGATAGAGCTCAAATTCGAAAAACAAACACATATTCATGTTCCCCCGGCTCACCGAAGTCCAAAAAACCATGAGTTTTGCAGATCTGATGTCTCCTTGCGGAGATAGCCCATGTTATATCTTGCATTTGTTAGGAAAAACTGCTTTTAGCAAGAAAAGTGCCCTTTGCAGATAGAGCTTAAATAAGAAAAACAAGCACATATTCATGTTCCCCATCCTCCCCGAAGACCAAAAAACCATGCGTTTTGCAGTTCTGATGTCTCCTTGCGGAGATAGCCCATGTTATATCTTGCATTTGTTAGGAAAAACTGCTTTTAGCAAGAAAAGTGCCCTTTGCAGATAGAGCTCAAATTCGAAAAACAAACGCATATTCATGTTCCCCCGGCTCACCGAAGTCCAAAAAACCATGAGTTTTGCAGATCTGATGTCTCCTTGCGGAGATAGCCCATGTTATATCTTGCATTTGTTAGGAAAAACTGCTTTTAGCAAGAAAAGTGCCCTTTGCAGATAGAGCTTAAATAAGAAAAACAAGCACATATTCATGTTCCCCATCCTCCCCGAAGACCAAAAAACCATGCGTTTTGCAGTTCTGATGTCTCCTTGCGGAGATAGCCCATGTTATATCTTGCATTTGTTAGGAAAAACTGCTTTTAGCAAGAAAAGTGACCTTTGCAGATAGAGGTCAAATTCGAAAAACAAACACATATTCATGTTCCCCCGGCTCACCGAAGTCCAAAAAACCATGAGTTTTGAAGATCTGATGTCTCCTTGCGGAGATAGCCCATGTTATATCTTGCATTTGTTAGGAAAAACTGCTTTTAGCAAGAAAAGTGCCCTTTGCAGATAGAGCTCAAATTCGAAAAACAAACACATATTCATGTTCCGCCGGCTCACCGAAGTCCAAAAAACCATGAGTTTTGCAGATCTGATGTCTCCTTGCGGAGATAGCCCATGTTATATCTTGCATTTGTTAGGAAAAACTGCTTTTAGCAAGAAAAGTGCCCTTTGCAGATAGAGCTTAAATAAGAAAAACAAGCACATATTCATGTTCCCCATCCTCCCCGAAGACCAAAAAACCATGCATTTTGCAGTTCTGATGTCTCCTTGCGGAGATTGCCCATGTTATATCTTGCATTTGTTAGGAAAAACTGCTTTTAGCAAGAAAAGTGCCCTTTGCAGATAGAGCTCAAATTCGAAAAACAAACACATATTCATGTTCCCCCGGCTCAACGAAGTCCAAAAAACCATGAGTTTTGCAGATCTGATGTCTCCTTGCGGAGATAGCCCATGTTATATCTTCCATTTGTTAGGAAAAACTGCTTTTAGCAAGAAAAGTGCCCTTTGCAGATAGAGCTTAAATAAGAAAAACAAGCACATATTCATGTTCCCCATCCTCCCCGAAGACCAAAAAACCATGCGTTTTGCAGATCTGATGTCTCCTTGCGGAGATAGCCCATGTTATATCTTGCATTTGTTAGGAAAAATTGCTTTTAGCAAGAAAAGTGCCCTTTGCAGATAGAGCTCAAATTCGAAAAACAAACACATATTCATGTTCCCCCGGCTCACCGAAGTCCAAAAAACCATGAGTTTTGCAGATCTGATGTCTCCTTGCGGAGATAGCCCATGTTATATCTTGCATTTGTTAGGAAAAACTGCTTTTAGCAAGAAAAGTGCCCTTTGCAGATAGAGCTTAAATAAGAAAAACAAGCACATATTCATGTTCCCCCGGCTCACCGAAGTCCAAAAAACCATGAGTTTTGCAGATCTGATGTCTCCTTGCGGAGATAGCCCATGTTATATCTTGCATTTGTTAGGAAAAACTGCTTTTAGCAAGAAAAGTGCCCTTTGCAGATAGAGCTCAAATTCGAAAAACAAACACATATTCATGTTCCCCCGGCTCACCGAAGTCCAAAAAACCATGCGTTTTGCAGTTCTGATGTCTCCTTGCGGAGATAGCCCATGTTATATCTTGCATTTGTTAGGAAAAACTGCTTTTAGCAAGAAAAGTGCCCTTTGCAGATAGAGCTCAAATTCGAAAAACAAACGCATATTCATGTTCCCCCGGCTCACCGAAGTCCAAAAAACCATGAGTTTTGCAGATCTGATGTCTCCTTGCGGAGATAGCCCATGTTATATCTTGCATTTGTTAGGAAAAACTGCTTTTAGCAAGAAAAGTGCCCTTTGCAGATAGAGCTTAAATAAGAAAAACAAGCACATATTCATGTTCCCCATCCTCCCCGAAGACCAAAAAACCATGCATTTTGCAGTTCTGATGTCTCCTTGCGGAGATTGCCCATGTTATATCTTGCATTTGTTAGGAAAAACTGCTTTTAGCAAGAAAAGTGCCCTTTGCAGATAGAGCTTAAATAAGAAAAACAAGCACATATTCATGTTCCCCATCCTCCCCGAAGACCAAAAAACCATGCGTTTTGCAGTTCTGATGTCTCCTTGCGGAGATAGCCCATGTTATATCTTGCATTTGTTAGGAAAAACTGCTTTTAGCAAGAAAAGTGCCCTTTGCAGATAGAGCTCAAATTCGAAAAACAAACACATATTCATGTTCCCCCGGCTCACCGAAGTCCAAAAAACCATGAGTTTTGCAGATGTGATGTCTCCTTGCGGAGATAGCCCTTGTTATATCTTGCATTTGTTAGGAAAAACTGCTTTTAGCAAGAAAAGTGCCCTTTGCAGATAGAGCTTAAATAAGAAAAACAAGCACATATTCATGTTCCCCATCCTCCCCGAAGACCAAAAAACCATGCGTTTTGCAGTTCTGATGTCTCCTTGCGGAGATAGCCCATGTTATATCTTGCATTTGTTAGGAAAAACTGCTTTTAGCAAGAAAAGTGACCTTTGCAGATAGAGGTCAAATTCGAAAAACAAACACATATTCATGTTCCCCCGGCTCACCGAAGTCCAAAAAACCATGAGTTTTGAAGATCTGATGTCTCCTTGCGGAGATAGCCCATGTTATATCTTGCATTTGTTAGGAAAAACTGCTTTTAGCAAGAAAAGTGCCCTTTGCAGATAGAGCTCAAATTCGAAAAACAAACACATATTCATGTTCCCCCGGCTCACCGAAGTCCAAAAAACCATGAGTTTTGCAGATCTGATGTCTCCTTGCGGAGATAGCCCATGTTATATCTTGCATTTGTTAGGAAAAACTGCTTTTAGCAAGAAAAGTGCCCTTTGCAGATAGAGCTTAAATAAGAAAAACAAGCACATATTCATGTTCCCCCGGCTCACCGAAGTCCAAAAAACCATGAGTTTTGCAGATCTGATGTCTCCTTGCGGAGATAGCCCATGTTATATCTTGCATTTGTTAGGAAAAACTGCTTTTAGCAAGAAAAGTGCCCTTTGCAGATAGAGCTCAAATTCGAAAAACAAACACATATTCATGTTCCCCCGGCTCACCGAAGTCCAAAAAACCATGAGTTTTGCAGATCTGATGTCTCCTTGTGGAGATAGCCCATGTTATATCTTGCATTTGTTAGGAAAAACTGCTTTTAGCAAGAAAAGTGCCCTTTGCAGATAGAGCTTAAATAAGAAAAACAAGCACATATTCATGTTCCCCATCCTCCCCGAAGACCAAAAAACCATGCGTTTTGCAGATCTGATGTCTCCTTGCGGAGATAGCCCATGTTATATCTTGCATTTGTTAGGAAAAACTGCTTTTAGCAAGAAAAGTGCCCTTTGCAGATAGAGCTCAAATTCGAAAAACAAACACATATTCATGTTCCCCCGGCTCACCGAAGTCCAAAAAACCATGAGTTTTGCAGATCTGATGTCTCCTTGCGGAGATAGCCCATGTTATATCTTGCATTTGTTAGGAAAAACTGCTTTTAGCAAGAAAAGTGCCCTTTGCAGATAGAGCTTAAATAAGAAAAACAAGCACATATTCATGTTCCCCCGGCTCACCGAAGACCAAAAAACCATAAGTTTTACAGATCTGATGTCTCCTTGCGGAGATAGCCCATGTTATGTCTTGCATTTGTTAGGAAAAACTGTTTATAGCATGAAAAGTGCCCATTGCAGATAGAGCTTAAATAAGAAAAACAAGCACATATTCATGTTCCCCCAGCTCACCGAAGACCAAAAAACCATGAGTTTTACAGATCTGATGTCTCCTTGCAGAGATAGCACATGTTATATCTTGCATTTGTTAGGAAAAACTGTTTATTGCATGAAAAGTGCCCATTGCAGATAGAGCTCAAATTCGAAAAACAAACACATATTCATGTTCCCCCGGCTCACCGAAGAACAAAAAACCATGAGTTTTACAGATCTGATGTCTCCTTGCGGAGATAGCCCATGTTATATCTTGCATTTGTTAGGAAAAACTGCTTATAGCATGAAAAGTGCCCTTTGCAGATAGAGCTCAAATTCGAAAAACAAACACATATTCAAGTTCCCCAGTCTCACCAAAGACCAAAAAACCACGAGTTTTACAGATCTGATGTCTCCTTGCGGAGATAGCCCATGTTATATCTTGCATTTGTTAGGAAAAACTGCTTTTAGCAAGAAAAGTGCCCTTTGCAGATAGAGCTCAAATTCGAAAAACAAACACATATTCATGTTCCCCCGGTTCACCGAAGTCCAAAAAACCATGAGTTTTGCAGATCTGATGTCTCCTTGCGGAGATAGCCCATGTTATATCTTGCATTTGTTAGGAAAAACTGCTTTTAGCAAGAAAAGTGCCCTTTGCAGATAGAGCTCAAATTCGAAAAACAAACACATATTCATGTTCCCCCGGCTCACCGAAGTCCAAAAAACCATGCGTTTTGCAGATCTGATGTCTCCTTGCGGAGATAGCCCATGTTATATCTTGCATTTGTTAGGAAAAACTGCTTTTAGCAAGAAAAGTGCCCTTTGCAGATAGAGCTCAAATTCGAAAAACAAACACATATTCATGTTCCCCCGGCTCACCGAAGTCCAAAAAACCATGAGTTTTGCAGATCTGATGTCTCCTTGCGGAGATAGCCCATGTTATATCTTGCTTTGTTATGAAAAACTGCTTTTAGAAAGAAAAGTGCCCTTTGCAGATAGAGCTCAAATTCGAAAAACAAACACATATTCATGTTCCCCCGGCTCACCGAAGTCCAAAAAACCATGGTTTTGCAGATCTGATGTCTCCTTGCGGAGATAGCCCATGTTATATCTTGCATTTGTTAGGAAAAACTGCTTTTAGCAAGAAAAGTGCCCTTTGCAGATAGAGCTCAAATTCGAAAAACAAACACATATTCATGTTCCCCCGGCTCACCGAAGTCCAAAAAACCATGCGTTTTGCAGATCTGATGTCTCCTTGCGGAGATAGCCCATGTTATATCTTGCATTTGTTAGGAAAAACTGCTTTTAGCAAGAAAAGTGCCCTTTGCAGATAGAGCTCAAATTCGAAAAACACACATATTCATGTTCCCCCGGCTCACCGAAGTCCAAAAAACCATGAGTTTTGCAGATCTGATGTCTCCTTGCGGAGATAGCCCATGTTATATCTTGCATTTGTTAGGAAAAACTGCTTTTAGCAAGAAAAGTGCCCTTTGCAGATAGAGCTCAAATTCGAAAAACAAACACATATTCATGTTCCCCCGGCTCAACGAAGTCCAAAAAACCATGAGTTTTGCAGATCTGATGTCTCCTTGCGGAGATAGCCCATGTTATATCTTGCATTTGTTAGGAAAAACTGCTTTTAGCAAGAAAAGTGCCCTTTGCAGATAGAGCTCAAATTCGAAAAACAAACACATATTCATGTTCCCCCGGCTCACCGAAGTCCAAAAAACCATGAGTTTTGCAGATCTGATGTCTCCTTGCGGAGATAGCCCATGTTATATCTTGCATTTGTTAGGAAAAACTGCTTTTAGCAAGAAAAGTGCCCTTTGCAGATAGAGCTCAAATTCGAAAAACAAACACATATTCATGTTCCCCCGGCTCACCGAAGTCCAAAAAACCATGCGTTTTGCAGATCTGATGTCTCCTTGCGGAGATAGCCCATGTTATATCTTGCATTTGTTAGGAAAAACTGCTTTTAGCAAGAAAAGTGCCCTTTGCAGATAGAGCTCAAATTCGAAAAACAAACACATATTCATGTTCCCCCGGCTCACCGAAGTCCAAAAAACCATGAGTTTTGCAGATCTGATGTCTCCTTGCGGAGATAGCCCATGTTATATCTTGCATTTGTTAGGAAAAACTGCTTTTAGCAAGAAAAGTGCCCTTTGCAGATAGAGCTCAAATTCGAAAAACAAACACATATTCATGTTCCCCCGGCTCACCGAAGTCCAAAAAACCATGAGTTTTGCAGATCTGATGTCTCCTTGCAGAGATAGCCCTTGTTATATCTTGCATTTGTTAGGAAAAACTGCTTTTAGCAAGAAAAGTGCCCTTTGCAGATAGAGCTTAAATAAGAAAAACAAGCACATATTCATGTTCCCCATCCTCCCCGAAGACCAAAAAACCATGCGTTTTGCAGTTCTGATGTCTCCTTGCGGAGATAGCCCATGTTATATCTTGCATTTGTTAGGAAAAACTGCTTTTAGCAAGAAAAGTGACCTTTGCAGATAGAGGTCAAATTCGAAAAACAAACACATATTCATGTTCCCCCGGCTCACCGAAGTCCAAAAAACCATGAGTTTTGAAGATCTGATGTCTCCTTGCGGAGATAGCCCATGTTATATCTTGCATTTGTTAGGAAAAACTGCTTTTAGCAAGAAAAGTGCCCTTTGCAGATAGAGCTCAAATTCGAAAAACAAACACATATTCATGTTCCGCCGGCTCACCGAAGTC
Organism: Vipera ursinii; assembly: GCF_947247035.1. NCBI lineage: Eukaryota > Metazoa > Chordata > Lepidosauria > Squamata > Viperidae > Vipera > Vipera ursinii. The sequence goes on along the minus strand of NC_139516.1, from coordinate 102,033,186 downwards.
CAAAAAACCATGAGTTTTGCAGATCTGATGTCTCCTTGCGGAGATAGCCCATGTTATATCTTGCATTTGTTAGGAAAAACTGCTTTTAGCAAGAAAAGTGCCCTTTGCAGATAGAGCTTAAATAAGAAAAACAAGCACATATTCATGTTCCCCATCCTCCCCGAAGACCAAAAAACCATGCATTTTGCAGTTCTGATGTCTCCTTGCGGAGATTGCCCATGTTATATCTTGCATTTGTTAGGAAAAACTGCTTTTAGCAAGAAAAGTGCCCTTTGCAGATAGAGCTCAAATTCGAAAAACAAACACATATTCATGTTCCCCCGGCTCAACGAAGTCCAAAAAACCATGAGTTTTGCAGATCTGATGTCTCCTTGCGGAGATAGCCCATGTTATATCTTCCATTTGTTAGGAAAAACTGCTTTTAGCAAGAAAAGTGCCCTTTGCAGATAGAGCTTAAATAAGAAAAACAAGCACATATTCATGTTCCCCATCCTCCCCGAAGACCAAAAAACCATGCGTTTTGCAGATCTGATGTCTCCTTGCGGAGATAGCCCATGTTATATCTTGCATTTGTTAGGAAAAACTGCTTTTAGCAAGAAAAGTGCCCTTTGCAGATAGAGCTCAAATTCGAAAAACAAACACATATTCATGTTCCCCCGGCTCACCGAAGTCCAAAAAACCATGAGTTTTGCAGATCTGATGTCTCCTTGCGGAGATAGCCCATGTTATATCTTGCTTTGTTATGAAAAACTGCTTTTAGAAAGAAAAGTGCCCTTTGCAGATAGAGCTCAAATTCGAAAAACAAACACATATTCATGTTCCCCCGGCTCACCGAAGTCCAAAAAACCATGGTTTTGCAGATCTGATGTCTCCTTGCGGAGATAGCCCATGTTATATCTTGCATTTGTTAGGAAAAACTGCTTTTAGCAAGAAAAGTGCCCTTTGCAGATAGAGCTCAAATTCGAAAAACAAACACATATTCATGTTCCCCCGGCTCACCGAAGTCCAAAAAACCATGCGTTTTGCAGATCTGATGTCTCCTTGCGGAGATAGCCCATGTTATATCTTGCATTTGTTAGGAAAAACTGCTTTTAGCAAGAAAAGTGCCCTTTGCAGATAGAGCTCAAATTCGAAAAACACACATATTCATGTTCCCCCGGCTCACCGAAGTCCAAAAAACCATGAGTTTTGCAGATCTGATGTCTCCTTGCGGAGATAGCCCATGTTATATCTTGCATTTGTTAGGAAAAACTGCTTTTAGCAAGAAAAGTGCCCTTTGCAGATAGAGCTCAAATTCGAAAAACAAACACATATTCATGTTCCCCCGGCTCAACGAAGTCCAAAAAACCATGAGTTTTGCAGATCTGATGTCTCCTTGCGGAGATAGCCCATGTTATATCTTGCATTTGTTAGGAAAAACTGCTTTTAGCAAGAAAAGTGCCCTTTGCAGATAGAGCTCAAATTCGAAAAACAAACACATATTCATGTTCCCCCGGCTCACCGAAGTCCAAAAAACCATGAGTTTTGCAGATCTGATGTCTCCTTGCGGAGATAGCCCATGTTATATCTTGCATTTGTTAGGAAAAACTGCTTTTAGCAAGAAAAGTGCCCTTTGCAGATAGAGCTCAAATTCGAAAAACAAACACATATTCATGTTCCCCCGGCTCACCGAAGTCCAAAAAACCATGCGTTTTGCAGATCTGATGTCTCCTTGCGGAGATAGCCCATGTTATATCTTGCATTTGTTAGGAAAAACTGCTTTTAGCAAGAAAAGTGCCCTTTGCAGATAGAGCTCAAATTCGAAAAACAAACACATATTCATGTTCCCCCGGCTCACCGAAGTCCAAAAAACCATGAGTTTTGCAGATCTGATGTCTCCTTGCGGAGATAGCCCATGTTATATCTTGCATTTGTTAGGAAAAACTGCTTTTAGCAAGAAAAGTGCCCTTTGCAGATAGAGCTCAAATTCGAAAAACAAACACATATTCATGTTCCCCCGGCTCACCGAAGTCCAAAAAACCATGAGTTTTGCAGATCTGATGTCTCCTTGCAGAGATAGCCCTTGTTATATCTTGCATTTGTTAGGAAAAACTGCTCTTAGCAAGAAAAGTGCCCTTTGCAGATAGAGCTTAAATAAGAAAAACAAGCACATATTCATGTTCCCCATCCTCCCCGAAGACCAAAAAACCATGCGTTTTGCAGTTCTGATGTCTCCTTGCGGAGATAGCCCATGTTATATCTTGCATTTGTTAGGAAAAACTGCTTTTAGCAAGAAAAGTGACCTTTGCAGATAGAGGTCAAATTCGAAAAACAAACACATATTCATGTTCCCCCGGCTCACCGAAGTCCAAAAAACCATGAGTTTTGAAGATCTGATGTCTCCTTGCGGAGATAGCCCATGTTATATCTTGCATTTGTTAGGAAAAACTGCTTTTAGCAAGAAAAGTGCCCTTTGCAGATAGAGCTCAAATTCGAAAAACAAACACATATTCATGTTCCGCCGGCTCACCGAAGTCCAAAAAACCATGAGTTTTGCAGATCTGATGTCTCCTTGCGGAGATAGCCCATGTTATATCTTGCATTTGTTAGGAAAAACTGCTTTTAGCAAGAAAAGTGCCCTTTGCAGATAGAGCTTAAATAAGAAAAACAAGCACATATTCATGTTCCCCATCCTCCCCGAAGACCAAAAAACCATGCATTTTGCAGTTCTGATGTCTCCTTGCGGAGATTGCCCATGTTATATCTTGCATTTGTTAGGAAAAACTGCTTTTAGCAAGAAAAGTGCCCTTTGCAGATAGAGCTCAAATTCGAAAAACAAACACATATTCATGTTCCCCCGGCTCAACGAAGTCCAAAAAACCATGAGTTTTGCAGATCTGATGTCTCCTTGCGGAGATAGCCCATGTTATATCTTCCATTTGTTAGGAAAAACTGCTTTTAGCAAGAAAAGTGCCCTTTGCAGATAGAGCTTAAATAAGAAAAACAAGCACATATTCATGTTCCCCATCCTCCCCGAAGACCAAAAAACCATGCGTTTTGCAGATCTGATGTCTCCTTGCGGAGATAGCCCATGTTATATCTTGCATTTGTTAGGAAAAACTGCTTTTAGCAAGAAAAGTGCCCTTTGCAGATAGAGCTCAAATTCGAAAAACAAACACATATTCATGTTCCCCCGGCTCACCGAAGTCCAAAAAACCATGAGTTTTGCAGATCTGATGTCTCCTTGCGGAGATAGCCCATGTTATATCTTGCATTTGTTAGGAAAAACTGCTTTTAGCAAGAAAAGTGCCCTTTGCAGATAGAGCTTAAATAAGAAAAACAAGCACATATTCATGTTCCCCCGGCTCACCGAAGTCCAAAAAACCATGAGTTTTGCAGATCTGATGTCTCCTTGCGGAGATAGCCCATGTTATATCTTGCATTTGTTAGGAAAAACTGCTTTTAGCAAGAAAAGTGCCCTTTGCAGATAGAGCTCAAATTCGAAAAACAAACACATATTCATGTTCCCCCGGCTCACCGAAGTCCAAAAAACCATGAGTTTTGCAGATCTGATGTCTCCTTGCGGAGATAGCCCATGTTATATCTTGCATTTGTTAGGAAAAACTGCTTTTAGCAAGAAAAGTGCCCTTTGCAGATAGAGCTTAAATAAGAAAAACAAGCACATATTCATGTTCCCCATCCTCCCCGAAGACCAAAAAACCATGCGTTTTGCAGTTCTGATGTCTCCTTGCGGAGATAGCCCATGTTATATCTTGCATTTGTTAGGAAAAACTGCTTTTAGCAAGAAAAGTGCCCTTTGCAGATAGAGCTCAAATTCGAAAAACAAACGCATATTCATGTTCCCCCGGCTCACCGAAGTCCAAAAAACCATGAGTTTTGCAGATCTGATGTCTCCTTGCGGAGATAGCCCATGTTATATCTTGCATTTGTTAGGAAAAACTGCTTTTAGCAAGAAAAGTGCCCTTTGCAGATAGAGCTTAAATAAGAAAAACAAGCACATATTCATGTTCCCCATCCTCCCCGAAGACCAAAAAACCATGCATTTTGCAGTTCTGATGTCTCCTTGCGGAGATTGCCCATGTTATATCTTGCATTTGTTAGGAAAAACTGCTTTTAGCAAGAAAAGTGCCCTTTGCAGATAGAGCTTAAATAAGAAAAACAAGCACATATTCATGTTCCCCATCCTCCCCGAAGACCAAAAAACCATGCGTTTTGCAGTTCTGATGTCTCCTTGCGGAGATAGCCCATGTTATATCTTGCATTTGTTAGGAAAAACTGCTTTTAGCAAGAAAAGTGCCCTTTGCAGATAGAGCTCAAATTCGAAAAACAAACACATATTCATGTTCCCCCGGCTCACCGAAGTCCAAAAAACCATGAGTTTTGCAGATGTGATGTCTCCTTGCGGAGATAGCCCTTGTTATATCTTGCATTTGTTAGGAAAAACTGCTTTTAGCAAGAAAAGTGCCCTTTGCAGATAGAGCTTAAATAAGAAAAACAAGCACATATTCATGTTCCCCATCCTCCCCGAAGACCAAAAAACCATGCCTTTTTGCAGTTCTGATGTCTCCTTGCGGAGATAGCCCATGTTATATCTTGCATTTGTTAGGAAAAACTGCTTTTAGCAAGAAAAGTGACCTTTGCAGATAGAGGTCAAATTCGAAAAACAAACACATATTCATGTTCCCCCGGCTCACCGAAGTCCAAAAAACCATGAGTTTTGAAGATCTGATGTCTCCTTGCGGAGATAGCCCATGTTATATCTTGCATTTGTTAGGAAAAACTGCTTTTAGCAAGAAAAGTGCCCTTTGCAGATAGAGCTCAAATTCGAAAAACAAACACATATTCATGTTCCCCCGGCTCACCGAAGTCCAAAAAACCATGCGTTTTGCAGATCTGATGTCTCCTTGCGGAGATAGCCCATGTTATATCTTGCATTTGTTAGGAAAAACTGCTTTTAGCAAGAAAAGTGCCCTTTGCAGATAGAGCTCAAATTCGAAAAACACACATATTCATGTTCCCCCGGCTCACCGAAGTCCAAAAAACCATGAGTTTTGCAGATCTGATGTCTCCTTGCGGAGATAGCCCATGTTATATCTTGCATTTGTTAGGAAAAACTGCTTTTAGCAAGAAAAGTGCCCTTTGCAGATAGAGCTCAAATTCGAAAAACAAACACATATTCATGTTCCCCCGGCTCAACGAAGTCCAAAAAACCATGAGTTTTGCAGATCTGATGTCTCCTTGCGGAGATAGCCCATGTTATATCTTGCATTTGTTAGGAAAAACTGCTTTTAGCAAGAAAAGTGCCCTTTGCAGATAGAGCTCAAATTCGAAAAACAAACACATATTCATGTTCCCCCGGCTCACCGAAGTCCAAAAAACCATGAGTTTTGCAGATCTGATGTCTCCTTGCGGAGATAGCCCATGTTATATCTTGCATTTGTTAGGAAAAACTGCTTTTAGCAAGAAAAGTGCCCTTTGCAGATAGAGCTCAAATTCGAAAAACAAACACATATTCATGTTCCCCCGGCTCACCGAAGTCCAAAAAACCATGCGTTTTGCAGATCTGATGTCTCCTTGCGGAGATAGCCCATGTTATATCTTGCATTTGTTAGGAAAAACTGCTTTTAGCAAGAAAAGTGCCCTTTGCAGATAGAGCTCAAATTCGAAAAACAAACACATATTCATGTTCCCCCGGCTCACCGAAGTCCAAAAAACCATGAGTTTTGCAGATCTGATGTCTCCTTGCGGAGATAGCCCATGTTATATCTTGCATTTGTTAGGAAAAACTGCTTTTAGCAAGAAAAGTGCCCTTTGCAGATAGAGCTCAAATTCGAAAAACAAACACATATTCATGTTCCCCCGGCTCACCGAAGTCCAAAAAACCATGAGTTTTGCAGATCTGATGTCTCCTTGCAGAGATAGCCCTTGTTATATCTTGCATTTGTTAGGAAAAACTGCTTTTAGCAAGAAAAGTGCCCTTTGCAGATAGAGCTTAAATAAGAAAAACAAGCACATATTCATGTTCCCCATCCTCCCCGAAGACCAAAAAACCATGCGTTTTGCAGTTCTGATGTCTCCTTGCGGAGATAGCCCATGTTATATCTTGCATTTGTTAGGAAAAACTGCTTTTAGCAAGAAAAGTGACCTTTGCAGATAGAGGTCAAATTCGAAAAACAAACACATATTCATGTTCCCCCGGCTCACCGAAGTCCAAAAAACCATGAGTTTTGAAGATCTGATGTCTCCTTGCGGAGATAGCCCATGTTATATCTTGCATTTGTTAGGAAAAACTGCTTTTAGCAAGAAAAGTGCCCTTTGCAGATAGAGCTCAAATTCGAAAAACAAACACATATTCATGTTCCGCCGGCTCACCGAAGTCCAAAAAACCATGAGTTTTGCAGATCTGATGTCTCCTTGCGGAGATAGCCCATGTTATATCTTGCATTTGTTAGGAAAAACTGCTTTTAGCAAGAAAAGTGCCCTTTGCAGATAGAGCTTAAATAAGAAAAACAAGCACATATTCATGTTCCCCATCCTCCCCGAAGACCAAAAAACCATGCATTTTGCAGTTCTGATGTCTCCTTGCGGAGATTGCCCATGTTATATCTTGCATTTGTTAGGAAAAACTGCTTTTAGCAAGAAAAGTGCCCTTTGCAGATAGAGCTCAAATTCGAAAAACAAACACATATTCATGTTCCCCCGGCTCAACGAAGTCCAAAAAACCATGAGTTTTGCAGATCTGATGTCTCCTTGCGGAGATAGCCCATGTTATATCTTCCATTTGTTAGGAAAAACTGCTTTTAGCAAGAAAAGTGCCCTTTGCAGATAGAGCTTAAATAAGAAAAACAAGCACATATTCATGTTCCCCATCCTCCCCGAAGACCAAAAAACCATGCGTTTTGCAGATCTGATGTCTCCTTGCGGAGATAGCCCATGTTATATCTTGCATTTGTTAGGAAAAACTGCTTTTAGCAAGAAAAGTGCCCTTTGCAGATAGAGCTCAAATTCGAAAAACAAACACATATTCATGTTCCCCCGGCTCACCGAAGTCCAAAAAACCATGAGTTTTGCAGATCTGATGTCTCCTTGCGGAGATAGCCCATGTTATATCTTGCATTTGTTAGGAAAAACTGCTTTTAGCAAGAAAAGTGCCCTTTGCAGATAGAGCTTAAATAAGAAAAACAAGCACATATTCATGTTCCCCCGGCTCACCGAAGTCCAAAAAACCATGAGTTTTGCAGATCTGATGTCTCCTTGCGGAGATAGCCCATGTTATATCTTGCATTTGTTAGGAAAAACTGCTTTTAGCAAGAAAAGTGCCCTTTGCAGATAGAGCTCAAATTCGAAAAACAAACACATATTCATGTTCCCCCGGCTCACCGAAGTCCAAAAAACCATGAGTTTTGCAGATCTGATGTCTCCTTGCGGAGATAGCCCATGTTATATCTTGCATTTGTTAGGAAAAACTGCTTTTAGCAAGAAAAGTGCCCTTTGCAGATAGAGCTTAAATAAGAAAAACAAGCACATATTCATGTTCCCCATCCTCCCCGAAGACCAAAAAACCATGCGTTTTGCAGTTCTGATGTCTCCTTGCGGAGATAGCCCATGTTATATCTTGCATTTGTTAGGAAAAACTGCTTTTAGCAAGAAAAGTGCCCTTTGCAGATAGAGCTCAAATTCGAAAAACAAACGCATATTCATGTTCCCCCGGCTCACCGAAGTCCAAAAAACCATGAGTTTTGCAGATCTGATGTCTCCTTGCGGAGATAGCCCATGTTATATCTTGCATTTGTTAGGAAAAACTGCTTTTAGCAAGAAAAGTGCCCTTTGCAGATAGAGCTTAAATAAGAAAAACAAGCACATATTCATGTTCCCCATCCTCCCCGAAGACCAAAAAACCATGCATTTTGCAGTTCTGATGTCTCCTTGCGGAGATTGCCCATGTTATATCTTGCATTTGTTAGGAAAAACTGCTTTTAGCAAGAAAAGTGCCCTTTGCAGATAGAGCTTAAATAAGAAAAACAAGCACATATTCATGTTCCCCATCCTCCCCGAAGACCAAAAAACCATGCGTTTTGCAGTTCTGATGTCTCCTTGCGGAGATAGCCCATGTTATATCTTGCATTTGTTAGGAAAAACTGCTTTTAGCAAGAAAAGTGCCCTTTGCAGATAGAGCTCAAATTCGAAAAACAAACACATATTCATGTTCCCCCGGCTCACCGAAGTCCAAAAAACCATGAGTTTTGCAGATGTGATGTCTCCTTGCGGAGATAGCCCTTGTTATATCTTGCATTTGTTAGGAAAAACTGCTTTTAGCAAGAAAAGTGCCCTTTGCAGATAGAGCTTAAATAAGAAAAACAAGCACATATTCATGTTCCCCATCCTCCCCGAAGACCAAAAAACCATGCGTTTTGCAGTTCTGATGTCTCCTTGCGGAGATAGCCCATGTTATATCTTGCATTTGTTAGGAAAAACTGCTTTTAGCAAGAAAAGTGACCTTTGCAGATAGAGGTCAAATTCGAAAAACAAACACATATTCATGTTCCCCCGGCTCACCGAAGTCCAAAAAACCATGAGTTTTGAAGATCTGATGTCTCCTTGCGGAGATAGCCCATGTTATATCTTGCATTTGTTAGGAAAAACTGCTTTTAGCAAGAAAAGTGCCCTTTGCAGATAGAGCTCAAATTCGAAAAACAAACACATATTCATGTTCCCCCGGCTCACCGAAGTCCAAAAAACCATGAGTTTTGCAGATCTGATGTCTCCTTGCGGAGATAGCCCATGTTATATCTTGCATTTGTTAGGAAAAACTGCTTTTAGCAAGAAAAGTGCCCTTTGCAGATAGAGCTTAAATAAGAAAAACAAGCACATATTCATGTTCCCCATCCTCCCCGAAGACCAAAAAACCATGCATTTTGCAGTTCTGATGTCTCCTTGCGGAGATTGCCCATGTTATATCTTGCATTTGTTAGGAAAAACTGCTTTTAGCAAGAAAAGTGCCCTTTGCAGATAGAGCTCAAATTCGAAAAACAAACACATATTCATGTTCCCCCGGCTCAACGAAGTCCAAAAAACCATGAGTTTTGCAGATCTGATGTCTCCTTGCGGAGATAGCCCATGTTATATCTTGCATTTGTTAGGAAAAACTGCTTTTAGCAAGAAAAGTGCCCTTTGCAGATAGAGCTTAAATAAGAAAAACAAGCACATATTCATGTTCCCCCGGCTCACCGAAGTCCAAAAAACCATGAGTTTTGCAGATCTGATGTCTCCTTGCGGAGATAGCCCATGTTATATCTTGCATTTGTTAGGAAAAACTGCTTTTAGCAAGAAAAGTGCCCTTTGCAGATAGAGCTCAAATTCGAAAAACAAACACATATTCATGTTCCCCCGGCTCACCGAAGTCCAAAAAACCATGAGTTTTGCAGATCTGATGTCTCCTTGCGGAGATAGCCCATGTTATATCTTGCATTTGTTAGGAAAAACTGCTTTTAGCAAGAAAAGTGCCCTTTGCAGATAGAGCTTAAATAAGAAAAACAAGCACATATTCATGTTCCCCATCCTCCCCGAAGACCAAAAAACCATGCGTTTTGCAGTTCTGATGTCTCCTTGCGGAGATAGCCCATGTTATATCTTGCATTTGTTAGGAAAAACTGCTTTTAGCAAGAAAAGTGCCCTTTGCAGATAGAGCTCAAATTCGAAAAACAAACGCATATTCATGTTCCCCCGGCTCACCGAAGTCCAAAAAACCATGAGTTTTGCAGATCTGATGTCTCCTTGCGGAGATAGCCCATGTTATATCTTGCATTTGTTAGGAAAAACTGCTTTTAGCAAGAAAAGTGCCCTTTGCAGATAGAGCTTAAATAAGAAAAACAAGCACATATTCATGTTCCCCATCCTCCCCGAAGACCAAAAAACCATGCATTTTGCAGTTCTGATGTCTCCTTGCGGAGATTGCCCATGTTATATCTTGCATTTGTTAGGAAAAACTGCTTTTAGCAAGAAAAGTGCCCTTTGCAGATAGAGCTTAAATAAGAAAAACAAGCACATATTCATGTTCCCCATCCTCCCCGAAGACCAAAAAACCATGCGTTTTGCAGTTCTGATGTCTCCTTGCGGAGATAGCCCATGTTATATCTTGCATTTGTTAGGAAAAACTGCTTTTAGCAAGAAAAGTGCCCTTTGCAGATAGAGCTCAAATTCGAAAAACAAACACATATTCATGTTCCCCCGGCTCAACGAAGTCCAAAAAACCATGAGTTTTGCAGATCTGATGTCTCCTTGCGGAGATAGCCCATGTTATATCTTGCATTTGTTAGGAAAAACTGCTTTTAGCAAGAAAAGTGCCCTTTGCAGATAGAGCTCAAATTCGAAAAACAAACACATATTCATGTTCCCCTGGCTCAACGAAGTCCAAAAAACCATGAGTTTTGCAGATCTGATGTCTCCTTGCGGAGATAGCCCATGTTATATCTTCCATTTGTTAGGAAAAACTGCTTTTAGCAAGAAAAGTGCCCTTTGCAGATAGAGCTCAAATTCGAAAAACAAACACATATTCATGTTCCCCCGGCTCACCGAAGTCCAAAAAACCATGAGTTTTGCAGATCTGATGTCTCCTTGCGGAGATAGCCCATGTTATATCTTGCATTTGTTAGGAAAAACTGCTTTTAGCAAGAAAAGTGCCCTTTGCAGATAGAGCTCAAATTCGAAAAACAAACACATATTCATGTTCCCCCGGCTCACCGAAGACCAAAAAACCATGAGTTTTGCAGATCTGATGTCTCCTTGCAGAGATAGCCCATGTTATATCTTGCATTTGTTAGGAAAAACTGCTTTTAGCAAGAAAAGTGCCCTTTGCAGATAGAGCTCAAATTCGAAAAACAAACACATATTCATGTTCCCCCGGCTCACCGAAGTCCAAAAAACCATGAGTTTTGCAGATCTGATGTCTCCTTGCGGAGATAGCCCATGTTATATCTTGCATTTGTTAGGAAAAACTGCTTTTAGCAAGAAAAGTGCCCTTTGTAGATAGAGCTCAAATTCGAAAAACAAACACATATTCATGTTCCCCCGGCTCACCGAAGTCCAAAACACCATGAGTTTTGCAGATCTGATGTCTCCTTGCGGAGATAGCCCATGTTATATCTTGCATTTGTTTGGAAAAACTGCTTTTAGCAAGAAAAGTGCCCTTTGCAGATAGAGCTCAAATTCGAAAAACAAACACATATTCATGTTCCCCCGGCTCACCGAAGTCCAAAAAACCATGAGTTTTGCAGATCTGATGTCTCCTTGCGGAGATAGCCCATGTTATATCTTGCATTTGTTAGGAAAAACTGCTTTTAGCAAGAAAAGTGCCCTTTGCAGATAGAGCTCAAATTCGAAAAACAAACACATATTCATGTTCCCCCGGCTCACCGAAGACCAAAAAACCATGAGTTTTGCAGATCTGATGTCTCCTTGCAGAGATAGCCCATGTTATATCTTGCATTTGTTAGGAAAAACTGCTTTTAGCAAGAAAAGTGCCCTTTGCAGATAGAGCTCAAATTCGAAAAACAAACACATATTCATGTTCCCCCGGCTCACCGAAGTCCAAAAAACCATGAGTTTTGCAGATCTGATGTCTCCTTGCGGAGATAGCCCATGTTATATCTTGCATTTGTTAGGAAAAACTGCTTTTAGCAAGAAAAGTGCCCTTTGCAGATAGAGCTTAAATAAGAAAAACAAGCACATATTCATGTTCCCCATCCTCCCCGAAGACCAAAAAACCATGCGTTTTGCAGTTCTGATGTCTCCTTGCGGAGATAGCCCATGTTATATCTTGCATTTGTTAGGAAAAACTGCTTTTAGCAAGAAAAGTGCCCTTTGCAGATAGAGCTCAAATTCGAAAAACAAACACATATTCATGTTCCCCCGGCTCAACGAAGTCCAAAAAACCATGAGTTTTGCAGATCTGATGTCTCCTTGCGGAGATAGCCCATGTTATATCTTGCATTTGTTAGGAAAAACTGCTTTTAGCAAGAAAAGTGCCCTTTGCAGATAGAGCTCAAATTCGAAAAACAAACACATATTCATGTTCCCCTGGCTCAACGAAGTCCAAAAAACCATGAGTTTTGCAGATCTGATGTCTCCTTGCGGAGATAGCCCATGTTATATCTTCCATTTGTTAGGAAAAACTGCTTTTAGCAAGAAAAGTGCCCTTTGCAGATAGAGCTCAAATTCGAAAAACAAACACATATTCATGTTCCCCCGGCTCACCGAAGTCCAAAAAACCATGAGTTTTGCAGATCTGATGTCTCCTTGCGGAGATAGCCCATGTTATATCTTGCATTTGTTAGGAAAAACTGCTTTTAGCAAGAAAAGTGCCCTTTGCAGATAGAGCTCAAATTCGAAAAACAAACACATATTCATGTTCCCCCGGCTCACCGAAGACCAAAAAACCATGAGTTTTGCAGATCTGATGTCTCCTTGCAGAGATAGCCCATGTTATATCTTGCATTTGTTAGGAAAAACTGCTTTTAGCAAGAAAAGTGCCCTTTGCAGATAGAGCTCAAATTCGAAAAACAAACACATATTCATGTTCCCCCGGCTCACCGAAGTCCAAAAAACCATGAGTTTTGCAGATCTGATGTCTCCTTGCGGAGATAGCCCATGTTATATCTTGCATTTGTTAGGAAAAACTGCTTTTAGCAAGAAAAGTGCCCTTTGTAGATAGAGCTCAAATTCGAAAAACAAACACATATTCATGTTCCCCCGGCTCACCGAAGTCCAAAACACCATGAGTTTTGCAGATCTGATGTCTCCTTGCGGAGATAGCCCATGTTATATCTTGCATTTGTTTGGAAAAACTGCTTTTAGCAAGAAAAGTGCCCTTTGCAGATAGAGCTCAAATTCGAAAAACAAACACATATTCATGTTCCCCCGGCTCACCGAAGTCCAAAAAACCATGAGTTTTGCAGATCTGATGTCTCCTTGTGGAGATAGCCCATGTTATATCTTGCATTTGTTAGGAAAAACTGCTTTTAGCAAGAAAAGTGCCCTTTGCAGATAGAGCTCAAATTCGAAAAACAAACACATATTCAGGTTCCCCCGGCTCACCGAAGTCCAAAAAACTATGAGTTTTGCAGATCTGATGTCTCCTTGCGGAGATAGCCCATGTTATATCTTGCATTTGTTAGAAAAAACTGCTTTTAGCAAGAAAAGTGCCCTTTGCAGATAGAGCTCAAATTCGAAAAACAAACACATATTCATGTCCCCCCGGCTCACCGAAGTCCAAAAAACCATGAGTTTTGCAGATCTGATGTCTCCTTGCGGAGATAGCCCATGTTATATCTTGCATTTGTTTGGAAAAACTGCTTTTAGCAAGAAAAGTGCCCTTTGCAGATAGAGCTCAAATTCGAAAAACAAACACATATTCATGTTCCCCCGGCTCACCGAAGTCCAAAAAACCATGAGTTTTGCAGATCTGATGTCTCCTTGTGGAGATAGCCCATGTTACATCTTGCATTTGTTAGGAAAAACTGCTTTTAGCAAGAAAAGTGCCCTTTGCAGATAGAGCTCAAATTCGAAAAACAAACACATATTCAGGTTCCCCCGGCTCACCGAAGTCCAAAAAACTATGAGTTTTGCAGATCTGATGTCTCCTTGCGGAGATAGCCCATGTTATATCTTGCATTTGTTAGAAAAAACTGCTTTTAGCAAGAAAAGTGCCCTTTGCAGATAGAGCTTAAATAAGAAAAACAAGCACATATTCATGTTCCCCATCCTCCCCGAAGACCAAAAAACCATGCGTTTTGCAGTTCTGATGTCTCCTTGCGGAGATAGCCCATGTTATATCTTGCATTTGTTAGGAAAAACTGCTTTTAGCAAGAAAAGTGCCCTTTGCAGATAGAGCTCAAATTCGAAAAACAAACACATATTCATGTTCCCCCGGCTCACCGAAGTCCAAAAAACCATGAGTTTTGCAGATCTGATGTCTCCTTGCGGAGATAGCCCATGTTATATCTTGCATTTGTTAGGAAAAACTGCTTTTAGCAAGAAAAGTGCCCTTTGCAGATAGAGCTCAAATTCGAAAAACAAACACATATTCATGTTCCCCCGGCTCACCGAAGTCCAAAAAACCATGAGTTTTGCAGATCTGATGTCTCCTTGCGGAGATAGCCCATGTTATATCTTGCATTTGTTAGGAAAAACTGCTTTTAGCAAGAAAAGTGCCCTTTGCAGATAGAGCTTAAATAAGAAAAACAAGCACATATTCATGTTCCCCCGGCTCACCGAAGTCCAAAAAACCATGAGTTTTGCAGATCTGATGTCTCCTTGCGGAGATAGCCCATGTTATATCTTGCATTTGTTAGGAAAAACTGCTTTTAGCAAGAAAAGTGCCCTTTGCAGATAGAGCTTAAATAAGAAAAACAAGCACATATTCATGTTCCCCCGGCTCACCGAAGTCCAAAAAACCATGAGTTTTGCAGATCTGATGTCTCCTTGCGGAGATAGCCCATGTTATATCTTGCATTTGTTAGGAAAAACTGCTTTTAGCAAGAAAAGTGCCCTTTGCAGATAGAGCTCAAATTCGAAAAACAAACACATATTCATGTTCCCCCGGCTCACCGAAGTCCAAAAAACCGTGAGTTTTGCAGATCTGATGTCTCCTTGCGGAGATAGCCCATGTTATATCTTGCATTTGTTAGGAAAAACTGCTTTTAGCAAGAAAAGTGCCCTTTGCAGATAGAGCTTAAATAAGAAAAACAAGCACATATTCATGTTCCCCATCCTCCCCGAAGACCAAAAAACCATGCGTTTTGCAGTTCTGATGTCTCCTTGCGGAGATAGCCCATGTTATATCTTGCATTTGTTAGGAAAAACTGCTTTTAGCAAGAAAAGTGCCCTTTGCAGATAGAGCTCAAATTCGAAAAACAAACACATATTCATGTTCCCCCGGCTCACCGAAGTCCAAAAAACCATGAGTTTTGCAGATCTGATGTCTCCTTGCGGAGATAGCCCATGTTATATCTTGCATTTGTTAGGAAAAACTGCTTTTAGCAAGAAAAGTGCCCTTTGCAGATAGAGCTCAAATTCGAAAAACAAACACATATTCAGTTTCCCCCGGCTCACCGAAGTCCAAAAAACCATGAGTTTTGCATGTCTGATGTCTCCTTGCGGAGATAGCCCATGTTATATCTTGCATTTGTTAGGAAAAACTGCTTTTAGCAAGAAAAGTGCCCTTTGCAGATAGAGCTCAAATTCGAAAAACAAACACATATTCATGTTCCCCCGGCTCACCGAAGTCCAAAAAACCATGAGTTTTGCAGATCTGATGTCTCCTTGCGGAGATAGCCCATGTTATATCTTGCATTTGTTAGGAAAAACTGCTTTTAGCAAGAAAAGTGCCCTTTGCAGATAGAGCTCAAATTCGAAAAACAAACACATATTCATGTTCCCCCGGCTCACCGAAGTCCAAAAAACCATGAGTTTTGCAGATCTGATGTCTCCTTGCGGAGATAGCCCATGTTATATCTTGCATTTGTTAGGAAAAACTGCTTTTAGCAAGAAAAGTGCCCTTTGCAGATAGAGCTCAAATTCGAAAAACAAACACATATTCATGTTCCCCCGGCTCACCGAAGTCCAAAAAACCATGAGTTTTGCAGATCTGATGTCTCCTTGCGGAGATAGCCCATGTTATATCTTGCATTTGTTAGGAAAAACTGCTTTTAGCAAGAAAAGTGCCCTTTGCAGATAGAGCTCAAATTCGAAAAACAAACACATATTCATGTTCCCCCGGCTCACCGAAGTCCAAAAAACCATGAGTTTTGCAGATCTGATGTCTCCTTGCGGAGATAGCCCATGTTATATCTTGCATTTGTTAGGAAAAGCTGCTTTTAGCAAGAAAAGTGCCCTTTGCAGATAGAGCTTAAATAAGAAAAACAAGCACATATTCATGTTCCCCATCCTCCCCGAAGACCAAAAAACCATGCGTTTTGCAGTTCTGATGTCTCCTTGCGGAGATAGCCCATGTTATATCTTGCATTTGTTAGGAAAAACTGCTTTTAGCAAGAAAAGTGCCCTTTGCAGATAGAGCTCAAATTCGAAAAACAAACACATATTCATGTTCCCCCGGCTCACCGAAGACCAAAAAACCATGAGTTTTGCAGATCTGATGTCTCCTTGCAGAGATAGCCCATGTTATATCTTGCATTTGTTAGGAAAAACTGCTTTTAGCAAGAAAAGTGCCCTTTGCAGATAGAGCTCAAATTCGAAAAACAAACACATATTCATGTTCCCCCGGCTCACCGAAGTCCAAAAAACCATGAGTTTTGCAGATCTGATGTCTCCTTGCGGAGATAGCCCATGTTATATCTTGCATTTGTTAGGAAAAACTGCTTTTAGCAAGAAAAGTGCCCTTTGCAGATAGAACTCAAATTCAAAAAACAAACACATATTCATGTTCCCCCGGCTCACCGAAGTCCAAAAAACCATGAGTTTTGCAGATCTGATGTCTCCTTGCGGAGATAGCCCATGTTATATCTTGTATTTGTTAGGAAAAACTGCTTTTAGCAAGAAAAGTGCCCTTTGCAGATAGAGCTCAAATTCGAAAAACAAACACATATTCATGTTCCCCCGGCTCACCGAAGTCCAAAAAACCATGAGTTTTGCAGATCTGATGTCTCCTTGCGGAGATAGCCCATGTTATATCTTGCATTTGTTAGGAAAAACTGCTTTTAGCAAGAAAAGTGCCCTTTGCAGATAGAACTCAAATTCGAAAAACAAACACATATTCATGTTCCCCCGGCTCACCGAAGTCCAAAAAACCATGAGTTTTGCAGATCTGATGTCTCCTTGCGGAGATAGCCCATGTTATATCTTGCATTTGTTAGGAAAAACTGCTTTTAGCAAGAAAAGTGCCCTTTGCAGATAGAGCTCAAATTCGAAAAACAAACACATATTCATGTTCCCCCGGCTCACCGAAGTCCAAAAAACCATGAGTTTTGCAGATCTGATGTCTCCTTGCGGAGATAGCCCATGTTATATCTTGCATTTGTTAGGAAAAACTGCTTTTAGCAAGAAAAGTGCCCTTTGCAGATAGAGCTCAAATTCGAAAAACAAACACATATTCATGTTCCCCCGGCTCACCGAAGTCCAAAAAACCATGAGTTTTGCAGATCTGATGTCTCCTTGTGGAGATAGCCCATGTTATATCTTGCATTTGTTAGGAAAAACTGCTTTTAGCAAGAAAAGTGCCCTTTGCAGATAGAGCTCAAATTCGAAAAACAAACACATATTCATGTTCCCCCGGCTCACCGAAGTCCAAAAAACCATGAGTTTTGCAGATCTGATGTCTCCTTGCGGAGATAGCCCATGTTATATCTTGCATTTGTTAGGAAAAACTGCTTTTAGCAAGAAAAGTGCCCTTTGCAGATAGAGCTCAAATTCGAAAAACAAACACATATTCATGTTCCCCCGGCTCACCGAAGTCCAAAAAACCATGAGTTTTGCAGATCTGATGTCTCCTTGCGGAGATAGCCCATGTTATATCTTGCATTTGTGAGGAAAAACTGCTTTTAGCAAGAAAAGTGCCCTTTGCAGATAGAGCTCAAATTCGAAAAACAAACACATATTCATGTTCCCCCGGCTCACCGAAGTCCAAAAAACCATGAGTTTTGCAGATCTGATGTCTCCTTGCGGAGATAGCCCATGTTATATCTTGCATTTGTTAGGAAAAACTGCTTTTAGCAAGAAAAGTGCCCTTTGCAGATAGAGCTCAAATTCGAAAAACAAACACATATTCATGTTCCCCCGGCTCACCGAAGTCAAAAAAACCATGCGTTTTGCAGTTCTGATGTCTCCTTGCGGAGATAGCCCATGTTATATCTTGCATTTGTTAGGAAAAACTGCTTTTAGCAAGAAAAGTGCCCTTTGCAGATAGAGCTCAAATTCGAAAAACAAACACATATTCATGTTCCCCCAGCTCACCGAAGACCAAAAAACCATGAGTTTTGCAGATCTGATGTCTCCTTGCAGAGATAGCCCATGTTATATCTTGCATTTGTTAGGAAAAACTGCTTTTAGCAAGAAAAGTGCCCTTTGCAGATAGAGCTCAAATTCGAAAAACAAACACATATTCATGTTCCCCCGGCTCACCGAAGTCCAAAAAACCATGAGTTTTGCAGATCTGATGTCTCCTTGCGGAGATAGCCCATGTTATATCTTGCATTTGTTAGGAAAAACTGCTTTTAGCAAGAAAAGTGCCCTTTGCAGATAGAACTCAAATTCAAAAAACAAACACATATTCATTGTCCCCCGGCTCACCAAAGTCCAAAAAACCATGAGTTTTGCAGATCTGATGTCTCCTTGCGGAGATAGCCCATGTTATATCTTGCATTTGTTAGGAAAAACTGCTTTTAGCAAGAAAAGTGCCCTTTGCAGATAGAGCTCAAATTCGAAAAACAAACACATATTTATGTTCCCCCGGCTCACCGAAGTCCAAAAAACCATGAGTTTTGCAGATCTGATGTCTCCTTGCGGAGATAGCCCATGTTATATCTTGCATTTGTTAGGAAAAACTGCTTTTAGCAAGAAAAGTGCCCTTTGCAGATAGAGCTTAAATAAGAAAAACAAGCACATATTCATGTTCCCCATCCTCCCCGAAGACCAAAAAACCATGCGTTTTGCAGTTCTGATGTCTCCTTGCGGAGATAGCCCATGTTATATCTTGCATTTGTTAGGAAAAACTGCTTTTAGCAAGAAAAGTGCCCTTTGCAGATAGAGCTCAAATTCGAAAAACAAACAGATATTCATGTTCCCCCGGCTCACCGAAGTCCAAAAAACCATGAGTTTTGCAGATCTGATGTCTCCTTGCGGAGATAGCCCATGTTATATCTTGCATTTGTTAGGAAAAACTGCTTTTAGCAAGAAAAGTGCCCTTTGCAGATAGAGCTCAAATTCGAAAAACAAACACATATTCATGTTCCCCCGGCTCACCGAAGTCCAAAAAACCATGAGTTTTACAGATCTGATGTCTCCTTGCGGAGATAGCCCATGTTATATCTTGCATTTGTTAGGAAAAACTGCTTTTAGCAAGAAAAGTGCCCTTTGCAGATAGAGCTCAAATTCGAAAAACAAACACATATTCATGTTCCCCCGGCTCACCGAAGTCCAAAAAACCATGAGTTTTGCAGATCTGATGTCTCCTTGCGGAGATAGCCCAAGTTATATCTTGCATTTGTTAGGAAAAACTGCTTTTAGCAAGAAAAGTGCCCTTTGCAGATAGAGCTCAAATTCGAAAAACAAACATATATTCATGTTCACCCGGCTCACCGAAGTCCAAAAAACCATGAGTTTTGCAGATCTGATGTCTTCTTGCGGAGATAGCCCATGTTATATCTTGCATTTGTTAGGAAAAACTGCTTTTAGCAAGAAAAGTGCCCTTTGCAGATAGAGCTCAAATTCGAAAAACAAACACATATTCATGTTCCCCCGGCTCACCGAAGTCCAAAAAAACATGAGTTTTGCAGATCTGATGTCTCCTTGCGGAGATAGCCCATGTTATATCTTGCATTTGTTAGGAAAAACTGCTTTTAGCAAGAAAAGTGCCCTTTGCAGATAGAGCTCAAATTCGAAAAACAAACACATATTCATGTTCCCCCGGCTCACCGAAGTCCAAAAAACCATGAGTTTTGCAGATCTGATGTCTCCTTGCGGAGATAGCCCATGTTATATCTTGCATTTGTTAGGAAAAACTGCTTTTAGCAAGAAAAGTGCCCTTTGCAGATAGAGCTCAAATTCGAAAAACAAACACATATTCATGTTCCCCCGGCTCACCGAAGTCCAAAAAACCATGAGTTTTGCAGATCTGATGTCTCCTTGCGGAGATAGCCCATGTTATATCTTGCATTTGTTAGGAAAAACTGCTTTTAGCAAGAAAAGTGCCCTTTGCAGATAGAGCTCAAATTCGAAAAACAAACACATATTCATGTTCCCCCGGCTCACCGAAGTCCAAAAAACCATGAGTTTTGCAGATCTGATGTCTCCTTGCGGAGATAGCCCATGTTATATCTTGCATTTGTTAGGAAAAACTGCTTTTAGCAAGAAAAGTGCCCTTTGCAGATAGAGCTCAAATTCGAAAAACAAACACATATTCATGTTCCCCCGGCTCACCGAAGACCAAAAAACCATGCGTTTTGCAGATCTGATGTCTCCTTGCAGAGATAGCCCATGTTATATCTTGCATTTGTTAGGAAAAACTGCTTTTAGCAAGAAAAGTGCCCTTTGCAGATAGAGCTCAAATTCGAAAAACAAACACATATTCATGTTCCCCCGGCTCACCGAAGTCCAAAAAACCATGAGTTTTGCAGATCTGATGTCTCCTTGCGGAGATAGCCCATGTTATATCTTGCATTTGTTAGGAAAAACTGCTTTTAGCAAGAAAAGTGCCCTTTGCAGATAGAACTCAAATTCAAAAAACAAACACATATTCATTTTCCCCCGGCTCACCGAAGTCCAAAAAACCATGAGTTTTGCAGATCTGATGTCTCTTTGCGGAGATAGCCCATGTTATATCTTGCATTTGTTAGGAAAAACTGCTTTTAGCAAGAAAAGTGCCCTTTGCAGATAGAGCTCAAATTCGAAAAACAAACACATATTTATGTTCCCCCGGCTCACCGAAGTCCAAAAAACCATGAGTTTTGCAGATCTGATGTCTCCTTGCGGAGATAGCCCATGTTATATCTTGCATTTGTTAGGAAAAACTGCTTTTAGCAAGAAAAGTGCCCTTTGCAGATAGAACTCAAATTCAAAAAACAAACACATATTCATTTTCCCCCGGCTCACCGAAGTCCAAAAAACCATGAGTTTTGCAGATCTGATGTCTCCTTGCGGAGATAGCCCATGTTATATCTTGCATTTGTTAGGAAAAACTGCTTTTAGCAAGAAAAGTGCCCTTTGCAGATAGAGCTCAAATTCGAAAAACAAACACATATTTATGTTCCCCCGGCTCACCGAAGTCCAAAAAACCATGAGTTTTGCAGATCTGATGTCTCCTTGCGGAGATAGCCCATGTTATATCTTGCATTTGTTAGGAAAAACTGCTTTTAGCAAGAAAAGTGCCCTTTGCAGATAGAGCTTAAATAAGAAAAACAAGCACATATTCATGTTCCCCATCCTCCCCGAAGACCAAAAAACCATGCGTTTTGCAGTTCTGATGTCTCCTTGCGGAGATAGCCCATGTTATATCTTGCATTTGTTAGGAAAAACTGCTTTTAGCAAGAAAAGTGCCCTTTGCTGATAGAGCTCAAATTCGAAAAACAAACAGATATTCATGTTCCCCCGGCTCACCGAAGTCCAAAAAACCATGAGTTTTGCAGATCTGATGTCTCCTTGCGGAGATAGCCCATGTTATATCTTGCATTTGTTAGGAAAAACTGCTTTTAGCAAGAAAAGTGCCCTTTGCAGATAGAGCTCAAATTCGAAAAACAAACACATATTCATGTTCCCCCGGCTCACCGAAGTCCAAAAAACCATGAGTTTTGCAGATCTGATGTCTCCTTGCGGAGATAGCCCATGTTATATCTTGCATTTGTTAGGAAAAACTGCTTTTAGCAAGAAAAGTGCCCTTTGCAGATAGAGCTCAAATTCGAAAAACAAACACATATTCATGTTCCCCCGGCTCACCGAAGTCCAAAAAACCATGAGTTTTGCAGATCTGATGTCTCCTTGCGGAGATAGCCCATGTTATATCTTGCATTTGTTAGGAAAAACTTTTAGCAAGAAAAGTGCCCTTTGCAGATAGAGCTCAAATTCGAAAAACAAACATATATTCATGTTCACCCGGCTCACCGAAGTCCAAAAAACCATGAGTTTTGCAGATCTGATGTCTCCTTGCGGAGATAGCCCATGTTATATCTTGCATTTGTTAGGAAAAACTGCTTTTAGCAAGAAAAGTGCCCTTTGCAGATAGAGCTCAAATTCGAAAAACAAACACATATTCATGTTCCCCCGGCTCACCGAAGTCCAAAAAACCATGAGTTTTGCAGATCTGATGTCTCCTTGCGGAGATAGCCCATGTTATATCTTGCATTTGTTAGGAAAAACTGCTTTTAGCAAGAAAAGTGCCCTTTGCAGATAGAGCTCAAATTCGAAAAACAAACACATATTCATGTTCCCCCGGCTCACCGAAGTCCAAAAAACCATGAGTTAAACAAACACATATTCATGTTCCCCCGGCTCACCGAAGTCCAAAAAACCATGAGTTTTGCAGATCTGATGTCTCCTTGCGGAGATAGCCCATGTTATATCTTGCATTTGTTAGGAAAAACTGCTTTTAGCAAGAAAAGTGCCCTTTGCAGATAGAGCTCAAATTCGAAAAACAAACACATATTCATGTTCCCCCGGCTCACCGAAGTCCAAAAAACCATGAGTTTTGCAGATCTGATGTCTCCTTGCGGAGATAGCCCATGTTATATCTTGCATTTGTTAGGAAAAACTGCTTTTAGCAAGAAAAGTGCCCTTTGCAGATAGAGCTCAAATTTGAAAAACAAACACATATTCATGTTCCCCCGGCTCACCGAAGTCCAAAAAACCATGAGTTTTGCAGATCTGATGTCTCCTTGCGGAGATAGCCCATGTTATATCTTGCATTTGTTAGGAAAAACTGCTTTTAGCAGGAAAAGTGCCCTTTGCAGATAGAGCTCAAATTCGAAAAACAAACACATATTCATGTTCCCCCGGCTCACCGAAGTCCAAAAAACCATGAGTTTTGCAGATCTGATGTCTCCTTGCGGAGATAGCCCATGTTATATCTTGCATTTGTTAGGAAAAACTGCTTTTAGCAAGAAAAGTGCCCTTTGCAGATAGAGCTCAAATTCGAAAAACAAACACATATTCATGTTCCCCCGGCTCACCGAAGTCCAAAAAACCATGAGTTTTGCAGATCTGATGTCTCCTTGCGGAGATAGCCCATGTTATATCTTGCATTTGTTAGGAAAAACTGCTTTTAGCAAGAAAAGTGCCCTTTGCAGATAGAGCTCAAATTCGAAAAACAAACATATATTCATGTTCACCCGGCTCACCGAAGTCCAAAAAACCATGAGTTTTGCAGATCTGATGTCTCCTTGCGGAGATAGCCCATGTTATATCTTGCATTTGTTAGGAAAAACTGCTTTTAGCAAGAAAAGTGCCCTTTGCAGATAGAGCTCAAATTCGAAAAACAAACACATATTCATGTTCCCCCGGCTCACCGAAGTCCAAAAAACCATGAGTTTTGCAGATCTGATGTCTCCTTGCGGAGATAGCCCATGTTATATCTTGCATTTGTTAGGAAAAACTGCTTTTAGCAAGAAAAGTGCCCTTTGCAGCTAGAGCTCAAATTCGAAAAACAAACACATATTCATGTTCCCCCGGCTCACCGAAGTCCAAAAAACCATGAGTTTTGCAGATCTGATGTCTCCTTGCGGAGATAGCCCATGTTATATCTTGCATTTGTTAGGAAAAACTGCTTTTAGCAAGAAAAGTGCCCTTTGCAGCTAGAGCTCAAATTCGAAAAACAAACACATATTCATGTTCCCCCGGCTCACCGAAGTCCAAAAAACCATGAGTTTTGCAGATCTGATGTCTCCTTGCGGAGATAGCCCATGTTATATCTTGCATTTGTTAGGAAAAACTGCTTTTAGCAAGAAAAGTGCCCTTTGCAGATAGAGCTCAAATTCGAAAAACAAACACATATTCATGTTCCCCCGGCTCACCGAAGTCCAAAAAACCATGCATTTTGCAGTTCTGATGTCTCCTTGCGGAGATTGCCCATGTTATATCTTGCATTTGTTAGAAAAAACTGCTTTTAGCAAGAAAAGTGCCCTTTGCAGATAGAGCTCAAATTCGAAAAACAAACACATATTCATGTTCCCCCGGCTCACCGAAGTCCAAAAAACCATGAGTTTTGCAGATCTGATGTCTCCTTGCGGAGATAGCCCATGTTATATCTTGCATTTGTTAGGAAAAACTGCTTTTAGCAAGAAAAGTGCCCTTTGCAGATAGAGCTCAAATTCGAAAAACAAACATATATTCATGTTCACCCGGCTCACCGAAGTCCAAAAAACCATGAGTTTTGCAGATCTGATGTCTCCTTGCGGAGATAGCCCATGTTATATCTTGCATTTGTTAGGAAAAACTGCTTTTAGCAAGAAAAGTGCCCTTTGCAGATAGAGCTCAAATTCGAAAAACAAACACATATTCATGTTCCCCCGGCTCACCGAAGTCCAAAAAACCATGAGTTTTGCAGATCTGATGTCTCCTTGCGGAGATAGCCCATGTTATATCTTGCATTTGTTAGGAAAAACTGCTTTTAGCAAGAAAAGTGCCCTTTGCAGATAGAGCTCAAATTCGAAAAACAAACACATATTCATGTTCCCCTGGCTCACCGAAGACCAAAAAACCATGAGTTATGCAGATCTGATGTCTCCTTGCGGAGATAGCGCATGTTATATCTTGCATTTGTTAGGAAAAACTGCTTTTAGCAAGAAAAGTGCCCTTTGCAGATAGAGCTCAAATTCGAAAAACAAACACGTATTCATGTTCCCCATCCTCCCCAAAGACCAAAAAACCATGCGTTTTACAGATCTGATGTCTCCTTGCGGAGATAGCCCATGTTATATCTTGCATTTGTTAGGAAAAACTGCTTTTAGCAAGAAAAGTGCCCTTTGCAGATAGAGCTCAAATTCAAAAAACAAACACGTATTCATGTTCCCCATCCTCCCCGAAGACCAAAAAACCATGCGTTTTGCAGTTCTGAAGTCTCCTTGCGGAGATAGCCCATGTTATATCTTGCATTTGTTAGTAAAAACTGTTTATAGCATGAAAAGTGCCCATTGCAGATAGAGCTCAAATTCGAAAAACAAACACATATTCATGTTCCCCCGGCTCACCGAAGACCAAAAAACCATCAGTTATGCAGATCTGATGTCTCCTTGCGGAGACAGCCCATGTTATATCTTGCATTTGTTAGGAAAAACTGCTTTTAGCAAGAAAAGTGCCCTTTGCAGATAGAGCTTAAAAAAGAAAAACAAACACATATTCATGTTCCCTCACCTCCCCGAAGACCAAAAAACAATGAGTTATGCAGATCTGATGTCTCCTTGCGGAGATAGCCCATTTTATATCTTGCATTTGTTAGGAAAAACTGCTTATAGCATGAAAAGTGCCCTTTGCAGATAGAGCTCAAATTTGAAAAACAAACACGTATTCATGTTCCCCATCCTCCCCGAAGACCAAAAAACCATGCGTTTTGCAGTTCTGATGTCTCCTTGTGGAGATAGCCCATGTTATATCTTGCATTTGTTTGGAAAAGCTGCTTATAGCATGAAAAGTGCCCTTTGCAGATAGAGCTTAAAAAAGAAAAACAAACACATATTCATGTTCCCCCACCTCCCCGAAGACCAAAAAACCATGAGTTATGCAGATCTGATGTCTCCTTGCGGAGATAGCCCATGTTATATCTTGCATTTGTTTGGAAAAACTGCTTATAGCATGAAAAGTGCCCTTTGCAGATAGAGCTCAAATTCGAAAAACAAACACGTATTCATGTTCCCCATTCTCCCCGAAGACCAAAAAACCATGCGTTTTGCAGTTCTGATGTCTCCTTGCGGAGATAGCCCATGTTATATCTTGCATTTGTTAGGAAAAACTGCTTGTAGCAAGAAAAGTGCCCTTTGCAGATAGAGCTCAAATTCGAAAAACAAACACATATTCATGTTCCCCCGGCTCACCGAAGACCAAAAAACCATGAGTTATGCAGATCTGATGTCTCCTTGCGGAGATAGCGCATGTTATATCTTGCATTTGTTAGGAAAAACTGCTTTTAGCAAGAAAAGTGCCCTTTGCAGATAGAGCTCAAATTCGAAAAACAAACACGTATTCATGTTCCCCATCCTCCCCGAAGACCAAAAAACCATGCGTTTTACAGATCTGATGTCTCCTTGCGGAGATAGCCCATGTTATATCTTGCATTTGTTAGGAAAAACTGCTTATAGCATGAAAAGTGCCCTTTGCAGATAGAGCTCAAATTCGAAAAACAAACACGTATTCATGTTCCCCATCCTCCCCAAGACCAAAAAACCATGTGTTTTACAGATCTGATGTCTCCTTGCGGAGATAGCCCATGTTATATCTTGCATTTGTTAGGAAAAACTGCTTTTAGCATGAAAAGTGCCCTTTGCAGATAGAGCTCAAATTCGGAAAAAAAACACGTATTCATGTTCCCCATCCTCCCCGAAGACCAAAAAACCATGCGTTTTACAGATCTGATGTCTCCTTGCGGAGATAGCCCATGTTATATCTTGCATTTGTTAGGAAAAACTGCTTATAGCATGAAAAGTGCCCTTTGCAGATAGAGCTCAAATTCGAAAAACAAACACGTATTCATGTTCCCCATCCTCCCCAAGACCAAAAAACCATGCGTTTTACAGATCTGATGTCTCCTTGCGGAGATAGCCCATGTTATATCTTGCATTTGTTAGGAAAAACTGCTTTTAGCATGAAAAGTGCCCTTTGCAGATAGAGCTCAAATTCGGAAAAAAAAACACGTATTCATGTTCCCCATCCTCCCCGAATACCAAAAAACCATGCATTTTGCAGTTCTGATGTCTCCTTGCGGAGATAGCCCATGTTATATCTAGCATTTGTTAGGAAATACTGCTTTTAGCAAGAAAAGTGCCCTTTGCAGATAGAGCTCAAATTCGAAAAACAAACACGTATTCATGTTCCCCATCCTCCCCGAAGACCAAAAAACCATGTGTTTTGCAGTTAAGATGTCTCCTTGCGGAGAAAGCCCATGTTATATCTTGCATTTGTTAGTAAAAACTGTTTATAGCATGAAAAGTGCCCATTGCAGATAGAGCTCAAATTTGAAAAACAAACACATATTCAAGTTCCCCCGGCTCTCCGAAGACCAAAAAACCATGAGTTATGCAGATCTGATGTCTCCTTGCGGAGATAGCCCATGTTATATCTTGCATTTGTGAGGAAAAACTGCTTTTACCATGAAAAGTGCCCTTTGCAGATAGAGCTCAAATTCGAAAAACAAACACATATTCATGTTCCCCCGGCTCACCGAAGACCAAAAAACCATGAGTTATGCAGATCTGATGTCTCCTTGCGGAGATAGCCCATATTATATCTTGCATTTGTTAGGAAAAACTGCTTATAGCAAGAAAAGTGCCCTTTGCAGATAGAGCTCATATTCGAAAAACAAACACATATTCATGTTCCCCCGGCTCACCGAAGACCAAAAAACCATGAGTTATGCAGATCTGATGTCTCCTTGCGGAGATAGCCCATATTATATCTTGCATTTGTTAGGAAAAACTGCTTTTAGCAAGAAAAGTGCCCTTTGCAGATAGAGCTCAAATTCGAAAAACAAACACGTATTCATGTTCCCCATCCTCCCCGAAGACCAAAAAACCATGCGTTTTGCAGTTCTGAAGTCTCCTTGCGGAGATAGCCCATGTTATATCTTGCATTTGTTAGGAAAAACTGCTTTTAGCAAGAAAAGTGCCCTTTGCAGATAGAGCTCAAATTCAAAAAACAAACACGTATTCATGTTCCCCATCCTCCCCGAAGACCAAAAAACCATGCGTTTTGCAGTTCTGAAGTCTCCTTGAGGAGATAGCCCATGTTATATCTTGCATTTGTTAGTAAAAACTGTTTATAGCATGAAAAGTGCCCATTGCAGATAGAGCTCAAATTCGAAAAACAAACACATATTCATGTTCCCCCGGCTCACCGAAGACCAAAAAACCATCAGTTATGCAGATCTGATGTCTCCTTGCGGAGACAGCCCATGTTATATCTTGCATTTGTTAGGAAAAACTGCTTTTAGCAAGAAAAGTGCCCTTTGCAGATAGAGCTTAAAAAAGAAAAACAAACACATATTCATGTTCCCTCACCTCCCCGAAGACCAAAAAACAATGAGTTATGCAGATCTGATGTCTCCTTGCGGAGATAGCCCATTTTATATCTTGCATTTGTTAGGAAAAACTGCTTATAGCATGAAAAGTGCCCTTTGCAGATAGAGCTCAAATTTGAAAAACAAACACGTATTCATGTTCCCCATCCTCCCCGAAGACCAAAAAACCATGCGTTTTGCAGTTCTGATGTCTCCTTGTGGAGATAGCCCATGTTATATCTTGCATTTGTTTGGAAAAGCTGCTTATAGCATGAAAAGTGCCCTTTGCAGATAGAGCTTAAAAAAGAAAGACAAACACATATTCATGTTCCCCCACCTCCCCGAAGACCAAAAAACCATGAGTTATTCAGATCTGATGTCTCCTTGCGGAGATAGCCCATGTTATATCTTGCATTTGTTTGGAAAAACTGCTTATAGCATGAAAAGTGCCCTTTGCAGATAGAGCTCAAATTCGAAAAACAAACACGTATTCATGTTCCCCATTCTCCCCGAAGACCAAAAAACCATGCGTTTTGCAGTTCTGATGTCTCCTTGCGGAGATAGCCCATGTTATATCTTGCATTTGTTAGGAAAAACTGCTTGTAGCAAGAAAAGTGCCCTTTGCAGATAGAGCTCAAATTCGAAAAACAAACACATATTCATGTTCCCCCGGCTCACCGAAGACCAAAAAACCATGAGTTATGCAGATCTGATGTCTCCTTGCGGAGATAGCGCATGTTAAATCTTGCAATTGTTAGGAAAAACTGCTTTTAGCAAGAAAAGTGCCCTTTGCAGATAGAGCTCAAATTCGAAAAACAAACACGTATTCATGTTCCCCATCCTCCCCGAAGACCAAAAAACCATGCGTTTTACAGATCTGATGTCTCCTTGCGGAGATAGCCCATGTTATATCTTGCTTTTGTTAGGAAAAACTGCTTATAGCATGAAAAGTGCCCTTTGCAGATAGAGCTCAAATTCGAAAAACAAACACGTATTCATGTTCCCCATCCTCCCCAAGACCAAAAAACCATGTGTTTTACAGATCTGATGTCTCCTTGCGGAGATAGCCCATGTTATATCTTGCATTTGTTAGGAAAAACTGCTTTTAGCATGAAAAGTGCCCTTTGCAGATAGAGCTCAAATTCGGAAAAAAAACACGTATTCATGTTCCCCATCCTCCCCGAAGACCAAAAAACCATGCGTTTTACAGATCTGATGTCTCCTTGCGGAGATAGCCCATGTTATATCTTGCATTTGTTAGGAAAAACTGCTTGTAGCAAGAAAAGTGCCCTTTGCAGATAGAGCTCAAATTCGGAAAAAAAAACACGTATTCATGTTCCCCATCCTCCCCGAATACCAAAAAACCATGCGTTTTGCAGTTCTGATGTCTCCTTGCGGAGATAGCCCATGTTATATCTAGCATTTGTTAGGAAAAACTGCTTTTAGCAAGAAACGTGCCCTTTGCAGATAGAGCTCAAATTCGAAAAACAAACACATATTCATGTTCCCCTGGCTCACCGAAGTCCAAAAAACCATGAGTTTTGCAGATCTGATGTCTCCTTGCGGAGATAGCCCATGTTATATCTTGCATTTGTTAGGAAAAACTGCTTTTAGCAAGAAAAGTGCCCTTTGCAGATAGAGCTCAAATTCGAAAAACAAACACATATTCATGTTCCCCCGGCTCACCGAAGTCCAAAAAACCATGAGTTTTGCAGATCTGATGTCTCCTTGCGGAGATAGCCCATGTTATATCTTGCATTTGTTAGGAAAAACTGCTTTTAGCAAGAAACGTGCCCTTTGCAGATAGAGCTCAAATTCGAAAAACAAACACATATTCATGTTCCCCTGGCTCACCGAAGTCCAAAAAACCATGAGTTTTGCAGATCTGATGTCTCCTTGCGGAGATAGCCCATGTTATATCTTGCATTTGTTAGGAAAAACTGCTTTTAGCAAGAAAAGTGCCCTTTGCAGATAGAGCTGAAATTCGAAAAACAAACACATATTCATGTTCCCCCGGCTCACCGAAGTCCAAAAAACCATGAGTTTTGCAGATCTGATGTCTCCTTGCGGAGATAGCCCATGTTATATCTTGCATTTGTTAGGAAAAACTGCTTTTAGCAAGAAAAGTGCCCTTTGCAGATAGAGCTCAAATTCGAAAAACAAACACATATTCATGTTCCCCCGGCTCACCGAAGTCCAAAAAACCATGAGTTTTGCAGATCTGATGTCTCCTTGCGGTGATAGCCCATGTTATATCTTGCATTTGTTAGGAAAAACTGCTTTTAGCAAGAAAAGTGCCCTTTGCAGATAGAGCTCAAGTTCGAAAAACAAACACATATTCATGTTCCCCCGGCTCACCGAAGTCCAAAAAACCATGAGTTTTGCAGATCTGATGTCTCCTTGCGGAGATAGCCCATGTTATATCTTGCATTTGTTAGGAAAAACTGCTTTTAGCAAGAAAAGTGCCCTTTGCAGATAGAGCTCAAATTCGAAAAACAAACACATATTCATGTTCCCCCGGCTCACCGAAGTCCAAAAAACCATGAGTTTTGCAGATCTGATGTCTCCTTGCGGAGATAGCCCATGTTATATCTTGCATTTGTTAGGAAAAACTGCTTTTAGCAAGAAAAGTGCCCTTTGCAGATAGAGCTCAAATTCGAAAAACAAACACATATTCATGTTCCCCCGGCTCACCGAAGTCCAAAAAACCATGAGTTTTGCAGATCTGATGTCTCCTTGCGGAGATAGCCCATTTTATATCTTGCATTTGTTAGGAAAAACTGCTTTTAGCAAGAAAAGTGCCCTTTGCAGATAGAGCTCAAATTCGAAAAACAAACACATATTCATGTTCCCCCGGCTCACCGAAGTCCAAAAAACCATGAGTTTTGCAGATCTGATGTCTCCTTGCGGAGATAGCCCATGTTATATCTTGCATTTGTTAGGAAAAACTGCTTTTAGCAAGAAAAGTGCCCTTTGCAGCTAGAGCTCAAATTCGAAAAACAAACACATATTCATGTTCCCCCGGCTCACCGAAGTCCAAAAAACCATGAGTTTTGCAGATCTGATGTCTCCTTGCGGAGATAGCCCATGTTATATCTTGCATTTGTTAGGAAAAACTGCTTTTAGCAAGAAAAGTGCCCTTTGCAGCTAGAGCTCAAATTCGAAAAACAAACACATATTCATGTTCCCCCGGCTCACCGAAGTCCAAAAAACCATGAGTTTTGCAGATCTGATGTCTCCTTGCGGAGATAGCCCATGTTATATCTTGCATTTGTTAGGAAAAACTGCTTTTAGCAAGAAAAGTGCCCTTTGCAGATAGAGCTCAAATTCGAAAAACAAACACATATTCATGTTCCCCCGGCTCACCGAAGTCCAAAAAACCATGCATTTTGCAGTTCTGATGTCTCCTTGCGGAGATTGCCCATGTTATATCTTGCATTTGTTAGGAAAAACTGCTTTTAGCAAGAAAAGTGCCCTTTGCAGATAGAGCTCAAATTCGAAAAACAAACACATATTCATGTTCCCCCGGCTCACCGAAGTCCAAAAAACCATGAGTTTTGCAGATCTGATGTCTCCTTGCGGAGATAGCCCATGTTATATCTTGCATTTGTTAGGAAAAACTGCTTTTAGCAAGAAAAGTGCCCTTTGCAGATAGAGCTCAAATTCGAAAAACAAACACATATTCATGTTCCCCCGGCTCACCGAAGTCCAAAAAACCATGAGTTTTGCAGATCTGATGTCTCCTTGCGGAGATAGCCCATGTTGTATCTTGCATTTGTTAGGAAAAACTGCTTTTAGCAAGAAAAGTGCCCTTTGCAGATAGAGCTCAAATTCGAAAAACAAACACATA
Source organism: Vipera ursinii (assembly GCF_947247035.1). Classification (NCBI taxonomy): domain Eukaryota; kingdom Metazoa; phylum Chordata; class Lepidosauria; order Squamata; family Viperidae; genus Vipera; species Vipera ursinii. Next base: position 102,001,414 of record NC_139516.1, on the reverse strand, counting down.
TTCATGTTCCCCCGGCTCACCGAAGTCCAAAAAACCATGAGTTTTGCAGATCTGATGTCTCCTTGCGGAGATAGCCCATGTTATATCTTGCATTTGTTAGGAAAAACTGCTTTTAGCAAGAAAAGTGCCCTTTGCAGATAGAGCTCAAATTCGAAAAACAAACACATATTCATGTTCCCCCGGCTCACCGAAGTCCAAAAAACCATGAGTTTTGCAGATCTGATGTCTCCTTGCGGAGATAGCCCATGTTATATCTTGCATTTGTTAGGAAAAACTGCTTTTAGCAAGAAAAGTGCCCTTTGCAGATAGAGCTCAAATTCGAAAAACAAACACATATTCATGTTCCCCCGGCTCACCGAAGTCCAAAAAACCATGAGTTTTGCAGATCTGATGTCTCCTTGCGGAGATAGCCCATGTTATATCTTGCATTTGTTAGGAAAAACTGCTTTTAGCAAGAAAAGTGCCCTTTGCAGATAGAGCTCAAATTCGAAAAACAAACACATATTCATGTTCCCCCGGCTCACCGAAGTCCAAAAAACCATGAGTTTTGCAGATCTGATGTCTCCTTGCGGAGATAGCCCATGTTATATCTTGCATTTGTTAGGAAAAACTGCTTTTAGCAAGAAAAGTGCCCTTTGCAGATAGAGCTCAAATTCGAAAAACAAACACATATTCATGTTCCCCCGGCTCACCGAAGTCCAAAAAACCATGAGTTTTGCAGATCTGATGTCTCCTTGCGGAGATAGCCCATGTTATATCTTGCATTTGTTAGGAAAAACTGCTTTTAGCAAGAAAAGTGCCCTTTGCAGATAGAGCTCAAATTCGAAAAACAAACACATATTCATGTTCCCCCGGCTCACCGAAGTCCAAAAAACCATGAGTTTTGCAGATCTGATGTCTCCTTGCGGAGATAGCCCATGTTATATCTTGCATTTGTTAGGAAAAACTGCTTTTAGCAAGAAAAGTGCCCTTTGCAGATAGAGCTCAAATTCGAAAAACAAACACATATTCATGTTCCCCCGGCTCACCGAAGTCCAAAAAACCATGAGTTTTGCAGATCTGATGTCTCCTTGCGGAGATAGCCCATGTTATATCTTGCATTTGTTAGGAAAAACTGCTTTTAGCAAGAAACGTGCCCTTTGCAGATAGAGCTCAAATTCGAAAAACAAACACATATTCATGTTCCCCCGGCTCACCGAAGTCCAAAAAACCATGAGTTTTGCAGATCTGATGTCTCCTTGCGGAGATAGCCCATGTTATATCTTGCATTTGTTAGGAAAAACTGCTTTTAGCAAGAAAAGTGCCCTTTGCAGATAGAGCTGAAATTCGAAAAACAAACACATATTCATGTTCCCCCGGCTCACCGAAGTCCAAAAAACCATGAGTTTTGCAGATCTGATGTCTCCTTGCGGAGATAGCCCATGTTATATCTTGCATTTGTTAGGAAAAACTGCTTTTAGCAAGAAAAGTGCCCTTTGCAGATAGAGCTCAAATTCGAAAAACAAACACATATTCATGTTCCCCCGGCTCACCGAAGTCCAAAAAACCATGAGTTTTGCAGATCTGATGTCTCCTTGCGGTGATAGCCCATGTTATATCTTGCATTTGTTAGGAAAAACTGCTTTTAGCAAGAAAAGTGCCCTTTGCAGATAGAGCTCAAGTTCGAAAAACAAACACATATTCATGTTCCCCCGGCTCACCGAAGTCCAAAAAACCATGAGTTTTGCAGATCTGATGTCTCCTTGCGGAGATAGCCCATGTTATATCTTGCATTTGTTAGGAAAAACTGCTTTTAGCAAGAAAAGTGCCCTTTGCAGATAGAGCTCAAATTCGAAAAACAAACACATATTCATGTTCCCCCGGCTCACCGAAGTCCAAAAAACCATGAGTTTTGCAGATCTGATGTCTCCTTGCGGAGATAGCCCATTTTATATCTTGCATTTGTTAGGAAAAACTGCTTTTAGCAAGAAAAGTGCCCTTTGCAGATAGAGCTCAAATTCGAAAAACAAACACATATTCATGTTCCCCCGGCTCACCGAAGTCCAAAAAACCATGAGTTTTGCAGATCTGATGTCTCCTTGCGGAGATAGCCCATGTTATATCTTGCATTTGTTAGGAAAAACTGCTTTTAGCAAGAAAAGTGCCCTTTGCAGCTAGAGCTCAAATTCGAAAAACAAACACATATTCATGTTCCCCCGGCTCACCGAAGTCCAAAAAACCATGAGTTTTGCAGATCTGATGTCTCCTTGCGGAGATAGCCCATGTTATATCTTGCATTTGTTAGGAAAAACTGCTTTTAGCAAGAAAAGTGCCCTTTGCAGCTAGAGCTCAAATTCGAAAAACAAACACATATTCATGTTCCCCCGGCTCACCGAAGTCCAAAAAACCATGAGTTTTGCAGATCTGATGTCTCCTTGCGGAGATAGCCCATGTTATATCTTGCATTTGTTAGGAAAAACTGCTTTTAGCAAGAAAAGTGCCCTTTGCAGATAGAGCTCAAATTCGAAAAACAAACACATATTCATGTTCCCCCGGCTCACCGAAGTCCAAAAAACCATGAGTTTTGCAGATCTGATGTCTCCTTGCGGAGATAGCCCATGTTATATCTTGCATTTGTTAGGAAAAACTGCTTTTAGCAAGAAAAGTGCCCTTTGCAGATAGAGCTCAAATTCGAAAAACAAACACATATTCATGTTCCCCCGGCTCACCGAAGTCCAAAAAACCATGAGTTTTGCAGATCTGATGTCTCCTTGCGGAGATAGCCCATGTTATATCTTGCATTTGTTAGGAAAAACTGCTTTTAGCAAGAAAAGTGCCCTTTGCATATAGAGCTCAAATTCGAAAAACAAACACATATTCATGTTCCCCCGGCTCACCGAAGTCCAAAAAACCATGAGTTTTGCAGATCTGATGTCTCCTTGCGGAGATAGCCCATGTTATATCTTGCATTTGTTAGGAAAAACTGCTTTTAGCAAGAAAAGTGCCCTTTGCAGATAGAGCTCAAATTCGAAAAACAAACACATATTCATGTTCCCCCGGCTCAACGAAGTCCAAAAAACCATGAGTTTTGCAGATCTGATGTCTCCTTGCGGAGATAGCCCATGTTATATCTTGCATTTGTTAGGAAAAACTGCTTTTAGCAAGAAAAGTGCCCTTTGCAGATAGAGCTCAAATTCGAAAAACAAACACATATTCATGTTCCCCCGGCTCACCGAAGTCCAAAAAACCATGAGTTTTGCAGATCTGATGTCTCCTTGCGGAGATAGCCCATGTTATATCTTGCATTTGTTAGGAAAAACTGCTTTTAGCAAGAAAAGTGCCCTTTGCAGATAGAGCTCAAATTCGAAAAACAAACACATATTCATGTTCCCCCGGCTCACCGAAGTCCAAAAAACCATGAGTTTTGCAGATCTGATGTCTCCTTGCGGAGATAGCCCATGTTATATCTTGCATTTGTTAGGAAAAACTGCTTTTAGCAAGAAAAGTGCCCTTTGCAGATAGAGCTCAAATTCGAAAAACAAACACATATTCATGTTCCCCCGGCTCACCGAAGTCCAAAAAACCATGAGTTTTGCAGATCTGATGTCTCCTTGCGGAGATAGCCCATGTTATATCTTGCATTTGTTAGGAAAAACTGCTTTTAGCAAGAAAAGTGCCCTTTGCAGATAGAGCTCAAATTCGAAAAACAAACACATATTCATGTTCCCCCGGCTCACCGAAGTCCAAAAAACCATGAGTTTTGCAGATCTGATGTCTCCTTGCGGAGATAGCCCATGTTATATCTTGCATTTGTTAGGAAAAACTGCTTTTAGCAAGAAAAGTGCCCTTTGCAGATAGAGCTCAAATTCGAAAAACAAACACATATTCATGTTCCCCCGGCTCACCGAAGTCCAAAAAACCATGAGTTTTGCAGATCTGATGTCTCCTTGCGGAGATAGCCCATGTTATATCTTGCATTTGTTAGGAAAAACTGCTTTTAGCAAGAAAAGTGCCCTTTGCAGATAGAGCTTAAATAAGAAAAACAAGCACATATTCATGTTCCCCATCCTCCCCGAAGACCAAAAAACCATGCATTTTGCAGTTCTGATGTCTCCTTGCGGAGATTGCCCATGTTATATCTTGCATTTGTTAGGAAAAACTGCTTTTAGCAAGAAAAGTGCCCTTTGCAGATAGAGCTCAAATTCGAAAAACAAACACATATTCATGTTCCCCCGGCTCACCGAAGTCCAAAAAACCATGAGTTTTGCAGATCTGATGTCTCCTTGCGGAGATAGCCCATGTTATATCTTGCATTTGTTAGGAAAAACTGCTTTTAGCAAGAAAAGTGCCCTTTGCAGATAGAGCTCAAATTCGAAAAACAAACACATATTCATGTTCCCCCGGCTCACCGAAGTCCAAAAAACCATGAGTTTTGCAGATCTGATGTCTCCTTGCGGAGATAGCCCATGTTATATCTTGCATTTGTTAGGAAAAACTGCTTTTAGCAAGAAAAGTGCCCTTTGCAGATAGAGCACAAATTCGAAAAACAAACACATATTCATGTTCCCCCGGTTCACCGAAGTCCAAAAAACCATGAGTTTTGCAGATCTGATGTCTCCTTGCGGAGATAGCCCATGTTATATCTTGCATTTGTTAGGAAAAACTGCTTTTAGCAAGAAAAGTGCCCTTTGCAGATAGAGCTCAAATTCGAAAAACAAACACATATTCATGTTCCCCCGGCTCACCGAAGTCCAAAAAACCATGAGTTTTGCAGATCTGATGTCTCCTTGCGGAGATAGCCCATGTTATATCTTGCATTTGTTAGGAAAAACTGCTATTAGCAAGAAAAGTGCCCTTTGCAGATAGAGCTCAAATTCGAAAAACAAACACATTCATGTTCCCCCGGCTCACCGAAGTCCAAAAAACCATGAGTTTTGCAGATCTGATGTCTCCTTGCGGAGATAGCCCATGTTATATCTTGCATTTGTTAGGAAAAACTGCTTTTAGCAAGAAAAGTGCCCTTTGCAGATAGAGCTCAAATTCGAAAAACAAACACATATTCATGTTCCCCCGGCTCACCGAAGTCCAAAAAACCATGAGTTTTGCAAATCTGATGTCTCCTTGCGGAGATAGCCCATGTTATATCTTGCATTTGTTAGGAAAAACTGCTTTTAGCAAGAAACGTGCCCTTTGCAGATAGAGCTCAAATTCGAAAAACAAACACATATTCATGTTCCCCCGGCTCACCGAAGTCCAAAAAACCATGAGTTTTGCAGATCTGATGTCTCCTTGCGGAGATAGCCCATGTTATATCTTGCATTTGTTAGGAAAAACTGCTTTTAGCATGAAAAGTGCCCTTTGCAGATAGAGCTCAAATTCGAAAAACAAACACATATTCATGTTCCCCCGGCTCACCGAAGTCCAAAAAACCATGAGTTTTGCAGATCTGATGTCTCCTTGCGGAGATAGCCCATGTTATATCTTGCATTTGTTAGGAAAAACTGCTTTTAGCAAGAAAAGTGCCCTTTGCAGATAGAGCTCAAATTCGAAAAACAAACACATATTCATGTTCCCCCGGCTCACCGAAGTCCAAAAAACCATGAGTTTTGCAGATCTGATGTCTCCTTGCGGAGATAGCCCATGTTATATCTTGCATTTGTTAGGAAAAACTGCTTTTAGCAAGAAAAGTGCCCTTTGCAGATAGAGCTCAAATTCGAAAAACAAACACATATTCATGTTCCCCCGGCTCACCGAAGTCCAAAAAACCATGAGTTTTGCAGATCTGATGTCTCCTTGCGGTGATAGCCCATGTTATATCTTGCATTTGTTAGGAAAAACTGCTTTTAGCAAGAAAAGTGCCCTTTGCAGATAGAGCTCAAGTTCGAAAAACAAACACATATTCATGTTCCCCCGGCTCACCAAAGACCAAAAAACCATGAGTTTTACAGATCTGATGTCTCCTTGCGGAGATAGCCCATGTTATATCTTGCATTTGTTAGGAAAAACTGCTTATAGCATGAAAAGTGCCCTTTGCAGATAGAGCTCAAATTCGAAAAACAAACACGTATTCATGTTCCCCATCCTCCCCAAGACCAAAAAACCATGCGTTTTACAGATCTGATGTCTCCTTGCGGAGATAGCCCATGTTATATCTTGCATTTGTTAGGAAAAACTGCTTTTAGCATGAAAAGTGCCCTTTGCAGATAGAGCTCAAATTCGGAAAAAAAAACACGTATTCATGTTCCCCATCCTCCCCGAATACCAAAAAACCATGCGTTTTGCAGTTCTGATGTCTCCTTGCGGAGATAGCCCATGTTATATCTAGCATTTGTTAGGAAATACTGCTTTTAGCAAGAAAAGTGCCCTTTGCAGATAGAGCTCAAATTCGAAAAACAAACACGTATTCATGTTCCCCATCCTCCCCGAAGACCAAAAAACCATGTGTTTTGCAGTTCTGATGTCTCCTTGCGGAGAAAGCCCATGTTATATCTTGCATTTGTTAGTAAAAACTGTTTATAGCATGAAAAGTGCCCATTGCAGATAGAGCTCAAATTTGAAAAACAAACACATATTCAAGTTCCCCCGGCTCTCCGAAGACCAAAAAACCATGAGTTATGCAGATCTGATGTCTCCTTGCGGATATAGCCCATGTTATATCTTGCATTTGTGAGGAAAAACTGCTTTTACCATGAAAAGTGCCCTTTGCAGATAGAGCTCAAATTCGAAAAACAAACACATATTCATGTTCCCCCGGCTCACCGAAGACCAAAAAACCATGAGTTATGCAGATCTGATGTCTCCTTGCGGAGATAGCCCATGTTATATCTTGCATTTGTTAGGAAAAACTGCTTATAGCAAGAAAAGTGCCCTTTGCAGATAGAGCTCATATTCGAAAAACAAACACATATTCATGTTCCCCCGGCTCACCGAAGACCAAAAAACCATGAGTTATGCAGATCTGATGTCTCCTTGCGGAGATAGCCCATGTTATATCTTGCATTTGTTAGGAAAAACTGCTTTTAGCAAGAAAAGTGCCCTTTGCAGATAGAGCTCAAATTCGAAAAACAAACACGTATTCATGTTCCCCATCCTCCCCGAAGACCAAAAAACCATGCGTTTTGCAGTTCTGAAGTCTCCTTGCGGAGATAGCCCATGTTATATCTTGCATTTGTTAGGAAAAACTGCTTTTAGCAAGAAAAGTGCCCTTTGCAGATAGAGCTCAAATTCAAAAAACAAACACGTATTCATGTTCCGCATCCTCCCCGAAGACCAAAAAACCATGCGTTTTGCAGTTTTGAAGTCTCCTTGCGGAGATAGCCCATGTTATATCTTGCATTTGTTAGTAAAAACTGTTTATAGCATGAAAAGTGCCCATTGCAGATAGAGCTCAAATTCGAAAAACAAACACATATTCATGTTCCCCCGGCTCACCGAAGACCAAAAAACCATCAGTTATGCAGATCTGATGTCTCCTTGCGGAGACAGCCCATGTTATATCTTGCATTTGTTAGGAAAAACTGCTTTTAGCAAGAAAAGTGCCCTTTGCAGATAGAGCTTAAAAAAGAAAAACAAACACATATTCATGTTCCCTCACCTCCCCGAAGACCAAAAAACAATGAGTTATGCAGATCTGATGTCTCCTTGCGGAGATAGCCCATTTTATATCTTGCATTTGTTAGGAAAAACTGCTTATAGCATGAAAAGTGCCCTTTGCAGATAGAGCTCAAATTTGAAAAACAAACACGTATTCATGTTCCCCATCCTCCCCGAAGAGCAAAAAACCATGCGTTTTGCAGTTCTGATGTCTCCTTGTGGAGATAGCCCATGTTATATCTTGCATTTGTTTGGAAAAGCTGCTTATAGCATGAAAAGTGCCCTTTGCAGATAGAGCTTAAAAAAGAAAAACAAACACATATTCATGTTCCCCCACCTCCCCGAAGACCAAAAAACCATGAGTTATGCAGATCTGATGTCTCCTTGCGGAGATAGCCCATGTTATATCTTGCATTTGTTTGGAAAAACTGCTTATAGCATGAAAAGTGCCCTTTGCAGATAGAGCTCAAATTCGAAAAACAAACACGTATTCATGTTCCCCATTCTCCCCGAAGACCAAAAAACCATGCGTTTTGCAGTTCTGATGTCTCCTTGCGGAGATAGCCCATGTTATATCTTGCATTTGTTAGGAAAAACTGCTTGTAGCAAGAAAAGTGCCCTTTGCAGATAGAGCTCAAATTCGAAAAACAAACACATATTCATGTTCCCCCGGCTCACCGAAGACCAAAAAACCATGAGTTATGCAGATCTGATGTCTCCTTGCGGAGATAGCGCATGTTATATCTTGCATTTGTTAGGAAAAACTGCTTTTAGCAAGAAAAGTGCCCTTTGCAGATAGAGCTCAAATTCGAAAAACAAACACGTATTCATGTTCCCCATCCTCCCCGAAGACCAAAAAAACATGCGTTTTACAGATCTGATGTCTCCTTGCGGAGATAGCCCATGTTATATCTTGCATTTGTTAGGAAAAACTGCTTATAGCATGAAAAGTGCCCTTTGCAGATAGAGCTCAAATTCGAAAAACAAACACGTATTCATGTTCCCCATCCTCCCCAAGACCAAAAAACCATGTGTTTTACAGATCTGATGTCTCCTTGCGGAGATAGCCCATGTTATATCTTGCATTTGTTAGGAAAAACTGCTTTTAGCATGAAAAGTGCCCTTTGCAGATAGAGCTCAAATTCGAAAAACAAACACATATTCATGTTCCCCCGGCTCACCGAAGACCAAAAAACCATCAGTTATGCAGATCTGATGTCTCCTTGCGGAGACAGCCCATGTTATATCTTGCATTTGTTAGGAAAAACTGCTTTTAGCAAGAAAAGTGCCCTTTGGAGATAGAGCTTAAAAAAGAAAAACAAACACATATTCATGTTCCCTCACCTCCCCGAAGACCAAAAAACAATGAGTTATGCAGATCTGATGTCTCCTTGCGGAGATAGCCCATGTTATATCTAGCATTTGTTAGGAAATACTGCTTTTAGCATGAAAAGTGCCCTTTGCAGATAGAGCTCAAATTCGAAAAACAAACACGTATTCATGTTCCCCATCCTCCCCAAGACCAAAAAACCATGCGTTTTACAGATCTGATGTCTCCTTGCGGAGATAGCCCATGTTATATCTAGCATTTGTTAGGAAATACTGCTTTTAGCAAGAAAAGTGCCCTTTGCAGATAGAGCTCAAATTCGAAAAACAAACACGTATTCATGTTCCCCATCCTCCCCGAAGACCAAAAAACCATGTGTTTTGCAGTTCTGATGTCTCCTTGCGGAGAAAGCCCATGTTATATCTTGCATTTGTTAGTAAAAACTGTTTATAGCATGAAAAGTGCCCATTGCAGATAGAGCTCAAATTTGAAAAACAAACACATATTCAAGTTCCCCCGGCTCTCCGAAGACCAAAAAACCATGAGTTATGCAGATCTGATGTCTCCTTGCGGAGATAGCCCATGTTATATCTTGCATTTGTGAGGAAAAACTGCTTTTACCATGAAAAGTGCCCTTTGCAGATAGAGCTCAAATTCGAAAAACAAACACATATTCATGTTCCCCCGGCTCACCGAAGACCAAAAAACCATGAGTTATGCAGATCTGATGTCTCCTTGCGGAGATAGCCCATATTATATCTTGCATTTGTTAGGAAAAACTGCTTATAGCAAGAAAAGTGCCCTTTGCAGATAGAGCTCATATTCGAAAAACAAACACATATTCATGTTCCCCCGGCTCACCGAAGACCAAAAAACCATGAGTTATGCAGATCTGATGTCTCCTTGCGGAGATAGCCCATATTATATCTTGCATTTGTTAGGAAAAACTGCTTTTAGCAAGAAAAGTGCCCTTTGCAGATAGAGCTCAAATTCGAAAAACAAACACGTATTCATGTTCCCCATCCTCCCCGAAGACCAAAAAACCATGCGTTTTGCAGTTCTGAAGTCTCCTTGCGGAGATAGCCCATGTTATATCTTGCATTTGTTAGGAAAAACTGCTTTTAGCAAGAAAAGTGCCCTTTGCAGATAGAGCTCAAATTCAAAAAACAAACACGTATTCATGTTCCCCATCCTCCCCGAAGACCAAAAAACCATGCGTTTTGCAGTTCTGAAGTCTCCTTGCTGAGATAGCCCATGTTATATCTTGCATTTGTAAGTAAAAACTGTTTATAGCATGAAAAGTGCCCATTGCAGATAGAGCTCAAATTCGAAAAACAAACACATATTCATGTTCCCCCGGCTCACCGAAGACCAAAAAACCATCAGTTATGCAGATCTGATGTCTCCTTGCGGAGACAGCCCATGTTATATCTTGCATTTGTTAGGAAAAACTGCTTTTAGCAAGAAAAGTGCCCTTTGCAGATAGAGCTTAAAAAAGAAAAACAAACACATATTCATGTTCCCTCACCTCCCCGAAGCCCAAAAAAACTATGAGTTATGCAGATCTGATGTCTCCTTGCGGAGATAGCCCATTTTATATCTTGCATTTGTTAGGAAAAACTGCTTATAGCATGAAAAGTGCCCTTTGCAGATAGAGCTCAAATTTGAAAAACAAACACGTATTCATGTTCCCCATCCTCCCCGAAGACCAAAAAACCATGCGTTTTGCAGTTCTGATGTCTCCTTGTGGAGATAGCCCATGTTATATCTTGCATTTGTTTGGAAAAGCTGCTTATAGCATGAAAAGTGCCCTTTGCAGATAGAGCTTAAAAAAGAAAAACAAACACATATTCATGTTCCCCCACCTCCCCGAAGACCAAAAAACCATGAGTTATGCAGATCTGATGTCTCCTTGCGGAGATAGCCCATGTTATATCTTGCATTTGTTTGGAAAAACTGCTTATAGCATGAAAAGTGCCCTTTGCAGATAGAGCTCAAATTCGAAAAACAAACACGTATTCATGTTCCCCATTCTCCCCGAAGACCAAAAAACCATGCGTTTTGCAGTTCTGATGTCTCCTTGCGGAGATAGCCCATGTTATATCTTGCATTTGTTAGGAAAAACTGCTTGTAGCAAGAAAAGTGCCCTTTGCAGATAGAGCTCAAATTCGAAAAACAAACACATATTCATGTTCCCCCGGCTCACCGAAGACCAAAAAACCATGAGTTATGCAGATCTGATGTCTCCTTGCGGAGATAGCGCATGTTATATCTTGCATTTGTTAGGAAAAACTGCTTTTAGCAAGAAAAGTGCCCTTTGCAGATAGAGCTCAAATTCGAAAAACAAACACGTATTCATGTTCCCCATCCTCCCCGAAGACCAAAAAACCATGCGTTTTACAGATCTGATGTCTCCTTGCGGAGATAGCCCATGTTATATCTTGCATTTGTTAGGAAAAACTGCTTATAGCATGAAAAGTGCCCTTTGCAGATAGAGCTCAAATTCGAAAAACAAACACGTATTCATGTTCCCCATCCTCCCCAAGACCAAAAAACCATGTGTTTTACAGATCTGATGTCTCCTTGCGGAGATAGCCCATGTTATATCTTGCATTTGTTAGGAAAAACTGCTTTTAGCATGAAAAGTGCCCTTTGCAGATAGAGCTCAAATTCGAAAAACAAACACATATTCATGTTCCCCCGGCTCACCGAAGACCAAAAAACCATGAGTTATGCAGATCTGATGTCTCCTTGCGGAGATAGCGCATGTTATATCTTGCATTTGTTAGGAAAAACTGCTTTTAGCAAGAAAAGTGCCCTTTGCAGATAGAGCTCAAATTCGAAAAACAAACACGTATTCATGTTCCCCATCCTCCCCGAAGACCAAAAAACCATGCGTTTTACAGATCTGATGTCTCCTTGCGGAGATAGCCCATGTTATATCTTGCATTTGTTAGGAAAAACTGCTTATAGCATGAAAAGTGCCCTTTGCAGATAGAGCTCAAATTCGAAAAACAAACACGTATTCATGTTCCCCATCCTCCCCAAGACCAAAAAACCATGTGTTTTACAGATCTGATGTCTCCTTGCGGAGATAGCCCATGTTATATCTTGCATTTGTTAGGAAAAACTGCTTTTAGCATGAAAAGTGCCCTTTGCAGATAGAGCTCAAATTCGGAAAAAAAAACACGTATTCATGTTCCCCATCCTCCCCGAATACCAAAAAACCATGCGTTTTGCAGTTCTGATGTCTCCTTGCGGAGATAGCCCATGTTATATCTAGCATTTGTTAGGAAATACTGCTTTTAGCAAGAAAAGTGCCCTTTGCAGATAGAGCTCAAATTCGAAAAACAAACACGTATTCATGTTCCCCATCCTCCCCGAAGACCAAAAAACCATGTGTTTTGCAGTTCTGATGTCTCCTTGCGGAGAAAGCCCATGTTATATCTTGCATTTGTTAGTAAAAACTGTTTATAGCATGAAAAGTGCCCATTGCAGATAGAGCTCAAATTTGAAAAACAAACACATATTCAAGTTCCCCCGGCTCTCCGAAGACCAAAAAACCATGAGTTATGCAGATCTGATGTCTCCTTGCGGATATAGCCCATGTTATATCTTGCATTTGTGAGGAAAAACTGCTTTTACCATGAAAAGTGCCCTTTGCAGATAGAGCTCAAATTCGAAAAACAAACACATATTCATGTTCCCCCGGCTCACCGAAGACCAAAAAACCATGAGTTATGCAGATCTGATGTCTCCTTGCGGAGATAGCCCATGTTATATCTTGCATTTGTTAGGAAAAACTGCTTATAGCAAGAAAAGTGCCCTTTGCAGATAGAGCTCATATTCGAAAAACAAACACATATTCATGTTCCCCCGGCTCACCGAAGACCAAAAAACCATGAGTTATGCAGATCTGATGTCTCCTTGCGGAGATAGCCCATGTTATATCTTGCATTTGTTAGGAAAAACTGCTTTTAGCAAGAAATGTGCCCTTTGCAGATAGAGCTCAAATTCGAAAAACAAACACGTATTCATGTTCCCCATCCTCCCCGAAGACCAAAAAACCATGCGTTTTGCAGTTCTGAAGTCTCCTTGCGGAGATAGCCCATGTTATATCTTGCATTTGTTAGGAAAAACTGCTTTTAGCAAGAAAAGTGCCCTTTGCAGATAGAGCTCAAATTCAAAAAACAAACACGTATTCATGTTCCGCATCCTCCCCGAAGACCAAAAAACCATGCGTTTTGCAGTTTTGAAGTCTCCTTGCGGAGATAGCCCATGTTATATCTTGCATTTGTTAGTAAAAACTGTTTATAGCATGAAAAGTGCCCATTGCAGATAGAGCTCAAATTCGAAAAACAAACACATATTCATGTTCCCCCGGCTCACCGAAGACCAAAAAACCATCAGTTATGCAGATCTGATGTCTCCTTGCGGAGACAGCCCATGTTATATCTTGCATTTGTTAGGAAAAACTGCTTTTAGCAAGAAAAGTGCCCTTTGCAGATAGAGCTTAAAAAAGAAAAACAAACACATATTCATGTTCCCTCACCTCCCCGAAGACCAAAAAACAATGAGTTATGCAGATCTGATGTCTCCTTGCGGAGATAGCCCATTTTATATCTTGCATTTGTTAGGAAAAACTGCTTATAGCATGAAAAGTGCCCTTTGCAGATAGAGCTCAAATTTGAAAAACAAACACGTATTCATGTTCCCCATCCTCCCCGAAGAGCAAAAAACCATGCGTTTTGCAGTTCTGATGTCTCCTTGTGGAGATAGCCCATGTTATATCTTGCATTTGTTTGGAAAAGCTGCTTATAGCATGAAAAGTGCCCTTTGCAGATAGAGCTTAAAAAAGAAAAACAAACACATATTCATGTTCCCCCACCTCCCCGAAGACCAAAAAACCATGAGTTATGCAGATCTGATGTCTCCTTGCGGAGATAGCCCATGTTATATCTTGCATTTGTTTGGAAAAACTGCTTATAGCATGAAAAGTGCCCTTTGCAGATAGAGCTCAAATTCGAAAAACAAACACGTATTCATGTTCCCCATTCTCCCCGAAGACCAAAAAACCATGCGTTTTGCAGTTCTGATGTCTCCTTGCGGAGATAGCCCATGTTATATCTTGCATTTGTTAGGAAAAACTGCTTGTAGCAAGAAAAGTGCCCTTTGCAGATAGAGCTCAAATTCGAAAAACAAACACATATTCATGTTCCCCCGGCTCACCGAAGACCAAAAAACCATGAGTTATGCAGATCTGATGTCTCCTTGCGGAGATAGCGCATGTTATATCTTGCATTTGTTAGGAAAAACTGCTTTTAGCAAGAAAAGTGCCCTTTGCAGATAGAGCTCAAATTCGAAAAACAAACACGTATTCATGTTCCCCATCCTCCCCGAAGACCAAAAAAACATGCGTTTTACAGATCTGATGTCTCCTTGCGGAGATAGCCCATGTTATATCTTGCATTTGTTAGGAAAAACTGCTTATAGCATGAAAAGTGCCCTTTGCAGATAGAGCTCAAATTCGAAAAACAAACACGTATTCATGTTCCCCATCCTCCCCAAGACCAAAAAACCATGTGTTTTACAGATCTGATGTCTCCTTGCGGAGATAGCCCATGTTATATCTTGCATTTGTTAGGAAAAACTGCTTTTAGCATGAAAAGTGCCCTTTGCAGATAGAGCTCAAATTCGAAAAACAAACACATATTCATGTTCCCCCGGCTCACCGAAGACCAAAAAACCATCAGTTATGCAGATCTGATGTCTCCTTGCGGAGACAGCCCATGTTATATCTTGCATTTGTTAGGAAAAACTGCTTTTAGCAAGAAAAGTGCCCTTTGGAGATAGAGCTTAAAAAAGAAAAACAAACACATATTCATGTTCCCTCACCTCCCCGAAGACCAAAAAACAATGAGTTATGCAGATCTGATGTCTCCTTGCGGAGATAGCCCATGTTATATCTAGCATTTGTTAGGAAATACTGCTTTTAGCATGAAAAGTGCCCTTTGCAGATAGAGCTCAAATTCGAAAAACAAACACGTATTCATGTTCCCCATCCTCCCCAAGACCAAAAAACCATGCGTTTTACAGATCTGATGTCTCCTTGCGGAGATAGCCCATGTTATATCTAGCATTTGTTAGGAAATACTGCTTTTAGCAAGAAAAGTGCCCTTTGCAGATAGAGCTCAAATTCGAAAAACAAACACGTATTCATGTTCCCCATCCTCCCCGAAGACCAAAAAACCATGTGTTTTGCAGTTCTGATGTCTCCTTGCGGAGAAAGCCCATGTTATATCTTGCATTTGTTAGTAAAAACTGTTTATAGCATGAAAAGTGCCCATTGCAGATAGAGCTCAAATTTGAAAAACAAACACATATTCAAGTTCCCCCGGCTCTCCGAAGACCAAAAAACCATGAGTTATGCAGATCTGATGTCTCCTTGCGGAGATAGCCCATGTTATATCTTGCATTTGTGAGGAAAAACTGCTTTTACCATGAAAAGTGCCCTTTGCAGATAGAGCTCAAATTCGAAAAACAAACACATATTCATGTTCCCCCGGCTCACCGAAGACCAAAAAACCATGAGTTATGCAGATCTGATGTCTCCTTGCGGAGATAGCCCATATTATATCTTGCATTTGTTAGGAAAAACTGCTTATAGCAAGAAAAGTGCCCTTTGCAGATAGAGCTCATATTCGAAAAACAAACACATATTCATGTTCCCCCGGCTCACCGAAGACCAAAAAACCATGAGTTATGCAGATCTGATGTCTCCTTGCGGAGATAGCCCATATTATATCTTGCATTTGTTAGGAAAAACTGCTTTTAGCAAGAAAAGTGCCCTTTGCAGATAGAGCTCAAATTCGAAAAACAAACACGTATTCATGTTCCCCATCCTCCCCGAAGACCAAAAAACCATGCGTTTTGCAGTTCTGAAGTCTCCTTGCGGAGATAGCCCATGTTATATCTTGCATTTGTTAGGAAAAACTGCTTTTAGCAAGAAAAGTGCCCTTTGCAGATAGAGCTCAAATTCAAAAAACAAACACGTATTCATGTTCCCCATCCTCCCCGAAGACCAAAAAACCATGCGTTTTGCAGTTCTGAAGTCTCCTTGCTGAGATAGCCCATGTTATATCTTGCATTTGTAAGTAAAAACTGTTTATAGCATGAAAAGTGCCCATTGCAGATAGAGCTCAAATTCGAAAAACAAACACATATTCATGTTCCCCCGGCTCACCGAAGACCAAAAAACCATCAGTTATGCAGATCTGATGTCTCCTTGCGGAGACAGCCCATGTTATATCTTGCATTTGTTAGGAAAAACTGCTTTTAGCAAGAAAAGTGCCCTTTGCAGATAGAGCTTAAAAAAGAAAAACAAACACATATTCATGTTCCCTCACCTCCCCGAAGCCCAAAAAAACTATGAGTTATGCAGATCTGATGTCTCCTTGCGGAGATAGCCCATTTTATATCTTGCATTTGTTAGGAAAAACTGCTTATAGCATGAAAAGTGCCCTTTGCAGATAGAGCTCAAATTTGAAAAACAAACACGTATTCATGTTCCCCATCCTCCCCGAAGACCAAAAAACCATGCGTTTTGCAGTTCTGATGTCTCCTTGTGGAGATAGCCCATGTTATATCTTGCATTTGTTTGGAAAAGCTGCTTATAGCATGAAAAGTGCCCTTTGCAGATAGAGCTTAAAAAAGAAAAACAAACACATATTCATGTTCCCCCACCTCCCCGAAGACCAAAAAACCATGAGTTATGCAGATCTGATGTCTCCTTGCGGAGATAGCCCATGTTATATCTTGCATTTGTTTGGAAAAACTGCTTATAGCATGAAAAGTGCCCTTTGCAGATAGAGCTCAAATTCGAAAAACAAACACGTATTCATGTTCCCCATTCTCCCCGAAGACCAAAAAACCATGCGTTTTGCAGTTCTGATGTCTCCTTGCGGAGATAGCCCATGTTATATCTTGCATTTGTTAGGAAAAACTGCTTGTAGCAAGAAAAGTGCCCTTTGCAGATAGAGCTCAAATTCGAAAAACAAACACATATTCATGTTCCCCCGGCTCACCGAAGACCAAAAAACCATGAGTTATGCAGATCTGATGTCTCCTTGCGGAGATAGCGCATGTTATATCTTGCATTTGTTAGGAAAAACTGCTTTTAGCAAGAAAAGTGCCCTTTGCAGATAGAGCTCAAATTCGAAAAACAAACACGTATTCATGTTCCCCATCCTCCCCGAAGACCAAAAAACCATGCGTTTTACAGATCTGATGTCTCCTTGCGGAGATAGCCCATGTTATATCTTGCATTTGTTAGGAAAAACTGCTTATAGCATGAAAAGTGCCCTTTGCAGATAGAGCTCAAATTCGAAAAACAAACACGTATTCATGTTCCCCATCCTCCCCAAGACCAAAAAACCATGTGTTTTACAGATCTGATGTCTCCTTGCGGAGATAGCCCATGTTATATCTTGCATTTGTTAGGAAAAACTGCTTTTAGCATGAAAAGTGCCCTTTGCAGATAGAGCTCAAATTCGAAAAACAAACACATATTCATGTTCCCCCGGCTCACCGAAGACCAAAAAACCATGAGTTATGCAGATCTGATGTCTCCTTGCGGAGATAGCGCATGTTATATCTTGCATTTGTTAGGAAAAACTGCTTTTAGCAAGAAAAGTGCCCTTTGCAGATAGAGCTCAAATTCGAAAAACAAACACGTATTCATGTTCCCCATCCTCCCCGAAGACCAAAAAACCATGCGTTTTACAGATCTGATGTCTCCTTGCGGAGATAGCCCATGTTATATCTTGCATTTGTTAGGAAAAACTGCTTATAGCATGAAAAGTGCCCTTTGCAGATAGAGCTCAAATTCGAAAAACAAACACGTATTCATGTTCCCCATCCTCCCCAAGACCAAAAAACCATGTGTTTTACAGATCTGATGTCTCCTTGCGGAGATAGCCCATGTTATATCTTGCATTTGTTAGGAAAAACTGCTTTTAGCATGAAAAGTGCCCTTTGCAGATAGAGCTCAAATTCAGAAAAAAAACACGTATTCATGTTCCCCATCCTCCCCGAATACCAAAAAACCATGCGTTTTGC
The DNA here is from genome assembly GCF_947247035.1 of Vipera ursinii. Lineage (NCBI taxonomy): Eukaryota > Metazoa > Chordata > Lepidosauria > Squamata > Viperidae > Vipera > Vipera ursinii. Next base: position 101,983,398 of record NC_139516.1, on the reverse strand, counting down.
AGTTCTGATGTCTCCTTGCGGAGATAGCCCATGTTATATCTAGCATTTGTTAGGAAATACTGCTTTTAGCAAGAAAAGTGCCCTTTGCAGATAGAGCTCAAATTCGAAAAACAAACACGTATTCATGTTCCCCATCCTCCCCGAAGACCAAAAAACCATGCGTTTTTCAGTTCTGATGTCTCCTTGCGGAGAAAGCCCATGTTATATCTTGCATTTGTTAGTAAAAACTGTTTATAGCATGAAAAGTGCCCATTGCAGATAGAGCTCAAATTTGAAAAACAAACACATATTCAAGTTCCCCCGGCTCTCCGAAGACTAAAAAACCATGAGTAATGCAGATCTGATGTCTCCTTGCGGAGATAGCCCATGTTATATCTTGCATTTGTTAGGAAAAACTGCTTTTACCATGAAAAGTGCCCTTTGCAGATAGAGCTCAAATTCGAAAAACAAACACATATTCATGTTCCCCCGGCTCACCGAAGACCAAAAAACCATGAGTTATGCAGATCTGATGTCTCCTTGCGGAGATAGCCCATATTATATCTTGCATTTGTTAGGAAAAACTGCTTTTAGCAAGAAAAGTGCCCTTTGCAGATAGAGCTCAAATTCGAAAAACAAACACGTATTCATGTTCCCCATCCTCCCCGAAGACCAAAAAACCATGCGTTTTGCAGTTCTGAAGTCTCCTTGCGGAGATAGCCCATGTTATATCTTGCATTTGTTAGTAAAAACTGTTTTTAGCATGAAAAGTGCCCATTGCAGATAGAGCTCAAATTCGAAAAACAAACACATATTCATGTTCCCCCGGCTCACCGAAGACCAAAAAACCATCAGTTATGCAGATCTGATGTCTCCTTGCGGAGACAGCCCATGTTATATCTTGCATTTGTTAGGAAAAACTGCTTGTAGCAAGAAAAGTGCCCTTTGCAGATAGAGCTTAAAAAAGAAAAAGAAACACATATTCATGTTCCCCCACCTCCCCGAAGACCAAAAAACCATGAGTTATGCAGATCTGATGTCTCCTTGCGGAGATAGCCCATGTTATATCTTGCATTTGTTAGGAAAAACTGCTTTTAGCAAGAAAAGTGCCCTTTGCAGATAGAGCTCAAATTCGAAAAACAAACACATATTCATGTTCCCCCGGCTCACCAAAGACCAAAAAACCATGAGTTTTACAGATCTGATGTCTCCTTGCGGAGATAGCCCATGTTATATCTTGCATTTGTTAGGAAAAACTACTTATAGCATGAAAAGTGCCCATTGCAGATAGAGCTCAAATTCGAAAAACAAACACGTATTCATGTTCCCCCGGCTCACCGAAGACCAAAAAAAGATGAGTTTTGCAGATCTGATGTCTCCTTTTGGAGATAGCCGATGTTATATCTTGCATTTGTTAGGAAAAACTGCTTTTAGCAAGAAAAGTGCCCTTTGCAGATAGAGCTCAAATTCGAAAAACAAACACATATTCATGTTCCCCTACCTCCCCGAAGACCAAAAAACCATGCGTTTTGCAGTTCTGATGTCTCCTTGCGGAGATAGCCCATGTTATATCTTGCATTTGTTAGGAAAAACTGCTTTTAGCAAGAAAAGTGCCCTTTGCAGATAGAGCTCAAATTCGAAAAACAAACACATATTCACGTTCCCCCGGCTCACCGTAGACCAAAAAACCATGAGTTATGCAGATCTGATGTCTCCTTGCGGAGATAGCCCATGTTATATCTTGCATTTGTTAGGAAAAACTGCTTTTAGCAAGAAAAGTGCCCTTTGCAGATAGAGCTCAAATTCGAAAAACAAACACGTATTCATGTTCCCCAACCTCCCCGAAGACCAAAAAACCATGCGTTTTGCAGTTCTGATGTCTCCTTGCGGAGATAGCCCATGTTATATCTTGCATTTGTTTGGAAAAACTGCTTATAGCATGAAAAGTGCCCATTGCAGATAGAGCTCAAATTCGAAAAACAAACACGTATTCATGTTCCCCCGGCTCACCGAAGACCAAAAAAAGATGAGTTATGCAGATCTGATGTCTCCTTTTTGAGATAGCCCATGTTATATCTTGCATTTGTTAGGAAAAACTGCTTTTAGCAAGAAAAGTGCCCTTTGCAGATAGAGCTCAAATTCGAAAAACAAACACATATTCATGTTCCCCAACCTCCCCGAAGACCAAAAAACCATGCGTTTTGCAGTTCTGATGTCTCCTTGCGGAGATAGCCCATGTTATATCTTGCATTTGTTAGGAAAAACTGCTTTTAGCAAGAAAAGTGCCCTTTGCAGATAGAGCTCAAATTCAAAAAACAAACACGTATTCATGTTCCCCAACCTCCCCGAAGACCAAAAAACCATGCGTTTTGCAGTTCTGATGTCTCCTTGCGGAGATAGCCCATGTTATATCTTGCATTTGTTAGTAAAAACTGTTTATAGCATGAAAAGTGCCCATTGCAGATAGAGCTCAAATTCGAAAAACAAACACGTATTCATGTTCCCCCGGCTCACCGAAGACCAAAAAAAGATGAGTTATGCAGATCTGATGTCTCCTTGCGGAGATAGCCCATGTTATATCTTGCATTTGTTAGGAAAAACTGCTTTTAGCAATAAAAGTGCCCTTTGCAGATAGAGCTCAAATTCGAAAAACAAACACATATTCATGTTCCCCCGGCTCACCAAAGACCAAAAAACCATGAGTTTTACAGATCTGATGTCTCCTTGCGGAGATAGCCCATGTTATATCTTGCATTTGTTAGGAAAAACTACTTATAGCATGAAAAGTGCCCATTGCAGATAGAGCTCAAATTCGAAAAACAAACACGTATTCATGTTCCCCCGGCTCTCCGAAGACCAAAAAAAGATGAGTTTTGCAGATCTGATGTCTCCTTTTGGAGATAGCCCATGTTATATCTTGCATTTGTTAGGAAAAACTGCTTTTAGCAAGAAAAGTGCCCTTTGCAGATAGAGCTCAAATTCGAAAAACAAACACATATTCATGTTCCCCTACCTCCCCGAAGACCAAAAAACCATGCGTTTTGCAGTTCTGATGTCTCCTTGCGGAGATAGCCCATGTTATATCTTGCATTTGTTAGGAAAAACTGCTTTTAGCAAGAAAAGTGCCCTTTGAAGATAGAGCTCAAATTCGAAAAACAAACACATATTCACGTTCCCCCGGCTCACCGTAGACCAAAAAACCATGAGTTATGCAGATCTGATGTCTCCTTGCAGAGATAGCCCATGTTATATCATGCATTTGTTAGGAAAAACTGCTTTTAGCAAGAAAAGTGCCCTTTGCAGATAGAGCTCAAATTCGAAAAACAAACACATATTCATGTTCCCCCGGCTCACCAAAGACCAAAAAACCATGAGTTTTACAGATCTGATGTCTCCTTGCGGAGATAGCCCATGTTATATCTTGCATTTGTTTGGAAAAACTGCTTATAGCATGAAAAGTGCCCATTGCAGATAGAGCTCAAATTCGAAAAACAAACACGTATTCATGTTCCCCCGGCTCACCGAAGACCAAAAAAAGATGAGTTATGCAGATCTGATGTCTCCTTTTGGAGATAGCCCATGTTATATCTTGCATTTGTTAGGAAAAACTGCTTTTAGCAAGAAAAGTGCCCTTTGCAGATAGAGCTCAAATTCGAAAAACAAACACATATTCATGTTCCCCAACCTCCCCGAAGACCAAAAAACCATGCGTTTTGCAGTTCTGATGTCTCCTTGCGGAGATAGCCCATGTTATATCTTGCATTTGTTAGGAAAAACTGCTTTTAGCAAGAAAAGTGCCCTTTGCAGATAGAGCTCAAATTCGAAAAACAAACACGTATTCATGTTCCCCAACCTCCCCGAAGACCAAAAAACCATGCGTTTTGCAGTTCTGATGTCTCCTTGCGGAGATAGCCCATGTTATATCTTGCATTTGTTAGTAAAAACTGTTTATAGCATGAAAAGTGCCCATTGCAGATAGAGCTCAAATTCGAAAAACAAACACGTATTCATGTTCCCCCGGCTCACCGAAGACCAAAAAAAGATGAGTTATGCAGATCTGATGTCTCCTTGTGGAGATAGCCCATGTTATATCTTGCATTTGTTAGGAAAAACTGCTTTTAGCAATAAAAGTGCCCTTTGCAGATAGAGCTCAAATTCGAAAAACAAACACATATTCATGTTCCCCCGGCTCACCAAAGACCAAAAAACCATGAGTTTTACAGATCTGATGTCTCCTTGCGGAGATAGCCCATGTTATATCTTGCATTTGTTAGGAAAAACTACTTATAGCATGAAAAGTGCCCATTGCAGATAGAGCTCAAATTCGAAAAACAAACACGTATTCATGTTCCCCCGGCTCACCGAAGACCAAAAAAAGATGAGTTTTGCAGATCTGATGTCTCCTTTTGGAGATAGCCGATGTTATATCTTGCATTTGTTAGGAAAAACTGCTTTTAGCAAGAAAAGTGCCCTTTGCAGATAGAGCTCAAATTCGAAAAACAAACACATATTCATGTTCCCCTACCTCCCCGAAGACCAAAAAACCATGCGTTTTGCAGTTCTGATGTCTCCTTGCGGAGATAGCCCATGTTATATCTTGCATTTGTTAGGAAAAACTGCTTTTAGCAAGAAAAGTGCCCTTTGCAGATAGAGCTCAAATTCGAAAAACAAACACATATTCACGTTCCCCCGGCTCACCGTAGACCAAAAAACCATGAGTTATGCAGATCTGATGTCTCCTTGCAGAGATAGCCCATGTTATATCTTGCATTTGTTAGGAAAAACTGCTTTTAGCAAGAAAAGTGCCCTTTGCAGATAGAGCTCAAATTCGAAAAACAAACACGTATTCATGTTCCCCAACCTCCCCGAAGACCAAAAAACCATGCGTTTTGCAGTTCTGATGTCTCCTTGCGGAGATAGCCCATGTTATATCTTGCATTTGTTAGTAAAAACTGTTTATAGCATGAAAAGTGCCCATTGCAGATAGAGCTCAAATTCGAAAAACAAACACGTATTCATGTTCCCCCAGCTCACCGAAGACCAAAAAAAGATGAGTTATGCAGATCTGATGTCTTCTTGCGGAGATAGCCCATGTTATATCTTGCATTTGTTAGGAAAAACTGCTTTTAGCAAGAAAAGTGCCCTTTGCAGATAGAGCTCAAATTCGAAAAACAAACACATATTCATGTTCCCCCGGCTCACCGAAGACCAAAAAACCATGAATTATGCAGATCTGATGTCTCCTTGCGGAGATAGCCCATGTTATATCTTGCATTTGTTAGGAAAAACTGCTTTTAGCAAGAAAAGTGCCCTTTGCAGATAGAGCTCAAATTCGAAAAACAAACACGTATTCATGTTCCCCAACCTCCCCGAAGACCAAAAAACCATGCGTTTTGCAGTTCTGATGTCTCCTTGCGGAGATAGCCCATGTTATATCTTGCATTTGTTAGGAAAAACTGCTTTTAGCAAGAAAAGTGCCCTTTGCAGATAGAGCTCAAATTCGAAAAACAAACACATATTCACGTTCCCCCGGCTCACCGAAGACCAAAAAACCATGTGTTATGCAGATCTGATGTCTCCTTGCAGAGATAGCCCATGTTATATCTTGCATTTGTTAGGAAAAACTGCTTTTAGCAAGAAAAGTGCCCTTTGCAGATAAAGCTCAAATTCGAAAAACAAACACGTATTCATGTTCCCCAACCTCCCCGAAGACCAAAAAACCATGCGTTTTGCAGTTCTGATGTCTCCTTGCGGAGATAGCCCATGTTATATCTTGCATTTGTTAGGAAAAACTGCTTTTAGCAATAAAAGTGCCCTTTGCAGATAGAGCTCAAATTCGAAAAACAAACACGTATTCATGTTCCCCAACCTCCCTGAAGACCAAAGAACCATGCGTTTTGCAGTTCTGATGTCTCCTTGCGGAGATAGCCCATGTTATATCTTGCATTTGTTTGGAAAAACTGCTTATAGCATGAAAAGTGCCCATTGCAGATAGAGCTCAAATTCGAAAAACAAACACGTATTCATGTTCCCCCGGCTCACCGAAGACCAAAAAAAGATGAGTTATGCAGATCTGATGTCTCCTTTTCGAGATAGCCCATGTTATATCTTGCATTTGTTAGGAAAAACTGCTTTTAGCAAGAAAAGTGCCCTTTGCAGATAGAGCTCAAATTCGAAAAACAAACACATATTCACGTTCCCCCGGCTCACCGAAGACCAAAAAACCATGAGTTATGCAGATCTGATGTCTCCTTGCAGAGATAGCCCATGTTATATCTTGCATTTGTTAGGAAAAACTGCTTTTAGCAAGAAAAGTGCCCTTTGCAGATAGAGCTCAAATTCGAAAAACAAACACGTATTCATGTTCCCCAACCTCCCCGAAGACCAAAAAACCATGCGTTTTGCAGTTCTGATGTCTCCTTGCGGAGATAGCCCATGTTATATCTTGCATTTGTTAGGAAAAACTGCTTTTAGCAAGAAAAGTGCCCTTTGCAGATAGAGCTCAAATTCGAAAAACAAACACGTATTCATGTTCCCCAACCTCCCTGAAGACCAAAGAACCATGCGTTTTGCAGTTCTGATGTCTCCTTGCGGAGATAGCCCATGTTATATCTTGCATTTGTTAGTAAAAACTGCTTATAGCATGAAAAGTGCCCATTGCAGATAGAGCTCAAATTCGAAAAACAAACACGTATTCATGTTCCCCCGGCTCACCGAAGACCAAAAAAAGATGAGTTATGCAGATCTGATGTCTCCTTTTCGAGAAAGCCCATGTTATATCTTGCATTTGTTAGGAAAAACTGCTTTTAGCAAGAAAAGTGCCCTTTGCAGATAGAGCTCAAATTCGAAAAACAAACACATATTCATGTTCCCCCGGCTCACCAAAGACCAAAAAACCATGAGTTTTACAGATCTGATGTCTCCTTTCGGAGATAGCCCATGTTATATCTTGCATTTGTTAGGAAAAACTACTTATAGCATGAAAAGTGCCCATTGCAGATAGAGCTCAAATTCGAAAAACAAACACGTATTCATGTTCCCCCGGCTCACCGAAGACCAAAAAAAGATGAGTTTTGCAGATCTGATGTCTCCTTTTGGAGATAGCCCATGTTATATCTTGCATTTGTTAGGAAAAACTGCTTTTAGCAAGAAAAGTGCCCTTTGCAGATAGAGCTCAAATTCGAAAAACAAACACATATTCATGTTCCCCTACCTCCCCGAAGACCAAAAAACCATGCGTTTTGCAGTTCTGATGTCTCCTTGCGTAGATAGCCCATGTTATATCTTGCATTTGTTAGGAAAAACTTGTTTTAGCAAGAAAAGTGCCCTTTGCAGATAGAGCTCAAATTCGAAAAACAAACACATATTCATGTTCCCCCGGCTCACCGAAGACCAAAAAACCATGAGTTTTACAGATCTGATGTCTCCTTGCGGAGATAGCCCATGTTATATCTTGCATTTGTTAGGAAAAACTGCTTTTAGCCAGAAAAGTGCCCTTTGCAGATAGAGCTCAAATTCGAAAAACAAACACGTATTCATGTTCCCCAACCTCCCCGAAGACCAAAAAACCATGCGTTTTGCAGTTCTGATGTCTCCTTGCGGAGATAGCCCATGTTATATCTTGCATTTGTTAGTAAAAACTGTTTATAGCATGAAAAGTGCCCATTGCAGATAGAGCTCAAATTCGAAAAACAAACACGTATTCATGTTCCCCCGGCTCACCGAAGACCAAAAAAAGATGAGTTATGCAGATCTGATGTCTTCTTGCGGAGATAGCCCATGTTATATCTTGCATTTGTTAGGAAAAACTGCCTTTAGCAAGAAAAGTGCCCTTTGCAGATAGAGCTCAAATTCGAAAAACAAACACATATTCATGTTCCCCCGGCTCACCGAAGACCAAAAAACCATGAGTTTTACAGATCTGATGTCTCCTTGTGGAGATAGCCCAAGTTATATCTTGCATTTGTTAGGAAAAACTGCCTTTAGCAAGAAAAGTGCCCTTTGCAGATAGAGCTCAAATTCGAAAAACAAACACGTATTCATGTTCCCCAACCTCCCCGAAGACCAAAAAACCATGCGTTTTGCAGTTCTGATGTCTCCTTGCGGAGATAGCCCATGTTATATCTTGCATTTGTTAGGAAAAACTGCTTTTAGCAAGAAAAGTGCCCTTTGCAGATAGAGCTCAAATTCGAAAAACAAACACATATTCAAGTTCTCCGGGATCACCGAAGACCAAAAAACCATGAGTTATGCAGATCTGATGTCTCCTTGCGGAGATAGCCCATGTTATATCTTGCATTTGTTAGGAAAAACTGCTTTTAGCAAGAAAAGTGACCTTTGCAGATAGAGCTCAAATTCGAAAAACAAACACATATTCATGTTTCCCAACCTCCCCGAAGACCAAAAAACCATGCGTTTTGCAGTTCTGATGTCTCCTTGCGGAGATAGCCCATGTTATATCTTGCATTTGTTAGGAAAAACTGCTTTTAGCAAGAAAAGTGCCCTTTGCAGATAGAGCTCAAATTCGAAAAACAAACACATATTCACGTTCTCCGGGCTCACCGAAGACCAAAAAACCATGAGTTATGCAGATCTGATGTCTCCTTGCGGAGATAGCCCATGTTATATCTTGCATTTGTTAGGAAAAACTGCTTTTAGCAAGAAAAGTGCCCTTTGCAGATAGAGCTCAAATTCGAAAAACAAACACATATTCATGTTCCCCAACCTCCCCGAAGACCAAAAAACCATGCGTTTTGCAGTTCTGATGTCTCCTTGCGGAGATAGCCCATGTTATATCTTGCATTTGTTAGGAAAAACTGCTTTTAGCAAGAAAAGTGCCCTTTGCAGATAGAGCTCAAATTCGAAAAACAAACACATATTCATGTTCCCCCGGCTCACCGAAGACCAAAAAACCATGAGTTTTGCAGTTCTGATGTCTCCTTGCGGAGATAGCCCATGTTATATCTTGCATTTGTTAGGAAAAACTGCTTTTAGCAAGAAAAGTGCCCTTTGCAGATAGAGCTCAAATTCGAAAAACAAACACGTATTCATGTTCCCCAACCTCCCCGAAGACCAAAAAACCATGCGTTTTGCAGCTCTGATGTCTCCTTGCGGAGATAGCCCATGTTATATCTTGCATTTGTTAGGAAAAACTGCTTTTAGCAAGAAAAGTGCCCTTTGCAGCTAGAGCTTAAATTCGAAAAACAAACACATATTCACGTTCTCCGGGCTCACCGAAGACCAAAAAACCATGAGATATGCAGATCTGATGTCTCCTTGCGGAGATAGCCCATGTTATATCTTGCATTTGTTAGGAAAAACTGCTTTTAGCAAGAAAAGTGCCCTTTGCAGATAGAGCTCAAATTCGAAAAACAAACACATATTCATGTTCCCCCGGCTCACCGAAGACCAAAAAACCATGCGTTTTGCAGTTCTGATGTCTCCTTGCGGAGATAGCCCATGTTATATCTTGCATTTGTTAGGAAAAACTGCTTTTAGCAAGAAAAGTGCCCTTTGCAGATAGAGCTCAAATTCGAAAAACAAACACATATTCATGTTCCCCCGGCTCACCGAAGACCAAAAAACCATGAGTTTTACAGATCTGATGTCTCCTTGTGGAGATAGCCCATGTTATATCTTGCATTTGTTAGGAAAAACTGCCTTTAGCAAGAAAAGTGCCCTTTGCAGATAGAGCTCAAATTCGAAAAACAAACGCATATTCACGTTCCCCCGGCTCACCGAAGACCAAAAAACCATGAGTTATGCAGATCTGATGTCTCCTTGCGGAGATAGCCCATGTTATATCTTGCATTTGTTAGGAAAAACTGCTTTTAGCAAGAAAAGTGCCCTTTGCAGATAGAGCTCAAATTCGAAAAACAAACAAGTATTCATGTTCCCCAACCTCCCCGAAGACCAAAAAACCATGCGTTTTGCAGTTCTGATGTCTCCTTGCGGAGATAGCCCATGTTATATCTTGCATTTGTTAGGAAAAACTGCTTTTAGCAAGAAAAGTGCCCTTTGCAGATAGAGCTCAAATTCGAAAAACAAACACGTATTCATGTTCCCCAACCTCCCCGAAGACCAAAAAACCATGAGTTTTGCAGTTCTGATGTCTCCTTGCGGAGATAGCCCATGTTATATCTTGCATTTGTTAGGAAAAACTGCCTTTAGCAAGAAAAGTGCCCTTTGCAGATAGAGCTCAAATTCGAAAAACAAACACATGTTCACGTTCCCCCGGCTCACCGAAGACCAAAAAACCATGAGTTATGCAGATCTGATGTCTCCTTGCGGAGATAGCCCATGTTATATCTTGCATTTGTTAGGAAAAACTGCTTTTAGCAAGAAAAGTGCCCTTTGCAGATAGAGCTCAAATTCGAAAAACAAACAAGTATTCATGTTCCCCAACCTCCCCGAAGACCAAAAAACCATGCGTTTTGCAGTTCTGATGTCTCCTTGCGGAGATAGCCCATGTTATATCTTGCATTTGTTAGGAAAAACTGCTTTTAGCAAGAAAAGTGCCCTTTGCAGATAGAGCTCAAATTCGAAAAACAAACACGTATTCATGTTCCCCAACCTCCCCGAAGACCAAAAAACCATGCGTTTTGCAGTTCTGATGTCTCCTTGCGGAGATAGCCCATGTTATATCTTGCATTTGTTAGGAAAAACTGCTTTTAGCAAGAAAAGTGCCCTTTGCAGCTAGAGCTTAAATTCGAAAAACAAACACATATTCACGTTCTCCGGGCTCACCGAAGACCAAAAAACCATGAGATATGCAGATCTGATGTCTCCTTGCGGAGATAGCCCATGTTATATCTTGCATTTGTTAGGAAAAACTGCTTTTAGCAAGAAAAGTGCCCTTTGCAGATAGAGCTCAAATTCGAAAAACAAACACGTATTCATGTTCCCCAACCTCCGCGAAGATCAAAAAACCATGCGTTTTGCAGTTCTGATGTCTCCTTGCGGAGATAGCCCATGTTATATCTTGCATTTGTTAGGAAAAACTGTTTTAGCAAGAAAAGTGCCCTTTGCAGATAGAGCTCAAATTCGAAAAACAAACACATATTCATGTTCCCCCGGCTCACCGAAGACCAAAAAACCATGAGTTTTACAGATCTGATGTCTCCTTGCGGAGATAGCCCATGTTATATCTTGCATTTGTTAGGAAAAACTGCCTTTAGCAAGAAAAGTGCCCTTTGCAGATAGAGCTCAAATTCGAAAAACAAACACATATTCACGTTCCCCCGGCTCACCGAAGACCAAAAAACCATGAGTTATGCAGATCTGATGTCTCCTTGCGGAGATAGCCCATGTTATATCTTGCATTTGTTAGGAAAAACTGCTTTTAGCAAGAAAAGTGCCCTTTGCAGATAGAGCTCAAATTCGAAAAACAAACACATATTCAAGTTCTCCGGGATCACCGAAGACCAAAAAACCATGAGTTATGCAGATCTGATGTCTCCTTGCGGAGATAGCCCATGTTATATCTTGCATTTGTTAGGAAAAACTGCTTTTAGCAAGAAAAGTGACCTTTGCAGATAGAGCTCAAATTCGAAAAACAAACACATATTCATGTTTCCCAACCTCCCCGAAGACCAAAAAACCATGCGTTTTGCAGTTCTGATGTCTCCTTGCGGAGATAGCCCATGTTATATCTTGCATTTGTTAGGAAAAACTGCTTTTAGCAAGAAAAGTGCCCTTTGCAGATAGAGCTCAAATTCGAAAAACAAACACATATTCATGTTCCCCCGGCTCACCGAAGACCAAAAAACCATGAGTTTTACAGATCTGATGTCTCCTTGTGGAGATAGCCCAAGTTATATCTTGCATTTGTTAGGAAAAACTGCCTTTAGCAAGAAAAGTGCCCTTTGCAGATAGAGCTCAAATTCGAAAAACAAACACGTATTCATGTTCCCCAACCTCCCCGAAGACCAAAAAACCATGCGTTTTGCAGTTCTGATGTCTCCTTGCGGAGATAGCCCATGTTATATCTTGCATTTGTTAGGAAAAACTGCTTTTAGCAAGAAAAGTGCCCTTTGCAGATAGAGCTCAAATTCGAAAAACAAACACATATTCAAGTTCTCCGGGATCACCGAAGACCAAAAAACCATGAGTTATGCAGATCTGATGTCTCCTTGCGGAGATAGCCCATGTTATATCTTGCATTTGTTAGGAAAAACTGCTTTTAGCAAGAAAAGTGACCTTTGCAGATAGAGCTCAAATTCGAAAAACAAACACATATTCATGTTTCCCAACCTCCCCGAAGACCAAAAAACCATGCGTTTTGCAGTTCTGATGTCTCCTTGCGGAGATAGCCCATGTTATATCTTGCATTTGTTAGGAAAAACTGCTTTTAGCAAGAAAAGTGCCCTTTGCAGATAGAGCTCAAATTCGAAAAACAAACACATATTCACGTTCTCCGGGCTCACCGAAGACCAAAAAACCATGAGTTATGCAGATCTGATGTCTCCTTGCGGAGATAGCCCATGTTATATCTTGCATTTGTTAGGAAAAACTGCTTTTAGCAAGAAAAGTGCCCTTTGCAGATAGAGCTCAAATTCGAAAAACAAACACATATTCATGTTCCCCAACCTCCCCGAAGACCAAAAAACCATGCGTTTTGCAGTTCTGATGTCTCCTTGCGGAGATAGCCCATGTTATATCTTGCATTTGTTAGGAAAAACTGCTTTTAGCAAGAAAAGTGCCCTTTGCAGATAGAGCTCAAATTCGAAAAACAAACACATATTCATGTTCCCCCGGCTCACCGAAGACCAAAAAACCATGCGTTTTGCAGTTCTGATGTCTCCTTGCGGAGATAGCCCATGTTATATCTTGCATTTGTTAGGAAAAACTGCTTTTAGCAAGAAAAGTGCCCTTTGCAGCTAGAGCTTAAATTCGAAAAACAAACACATATTCACGTTCTCCGGGCTCACCGAAGACCAAAAAACCATGAGATATGCAGATCTGATGTCTCCTTGCGGAGATAGCCCATGTTATATCTTGCATTTGTTAGGAAAAACTGCTTTTAGCAAGAAAAGTGCCCTTTGCAGATAGAGCTCAAATTCGAAAAACAAACACATATTCATGTTCCCCCGGCTCACCGAAGACCAAAAAACCATGCGTTTTGCAGTTCTGATGTCTCCTTGCGGAGATAGCCCATGTTATATCTTGCATTTGTTAGGAAAAACTGCTTTTAGCAAGAAAAGTGCCCTTTGCAGATAGAGCTCAAATTCGAAAAACAAACACATATTCATGTTCCCCCGGCTCACCGAAGACCAAAAAACCATGAGTTTTACAGATCTGATGTCTCCTTGTGGAGATAGCCCATGTTATATCTTGCATTTGTTAGGAAAAACTGCCTTTAGCAAGAAAAGTGCCCTTTGCAGATAGAGCTCAAATTCGAAAAACAAACGCATATTCACGTTCCCCCGGCTCACCGAAGACCAAAAAACCATGAGTTATGCAGATCTGATGTCTCCTTGCGGAGATAGCCCATGTTATATCTTGCATTTGTTAGGAAAAACTGCTTTTAGCAAGAAAAGTGCCCTTTGCAGATAGAGCTCAAATTCGAAAAACAAACAAGTATTCATGTTCCCCAACCTCCCCGAAGACCAAAAAACCATGCGTTTTGCAGTTCTGATGTCTCCTTGCGGAGATAGCCCATGTTATATCTTGCATTTGTTAGGAAAAACTGCTTTTAGCAAGAAAAGTGCCCTTTGCAGATAGAGCTCAAATTCGAAAAACAAACACGTATTCATGTTCCCCAACCTCCCCGAAGACCAAAAAACCATGCGTTTTGCAGTTCTGATGTCTCCTTGCGGAGATAGCCCATGTTATATCTTGCATTTGTTAGGAAAAACTGCTTTTAGCAAGAAAAGTGCCCTTTGCAGCTAGAGCTTAAATTCGAAAAACAAACACATATTCACGTTCTCCGGGCTCACCGAAGACCAAAAAACCATGAGATATGCAGATCTGATGTCTCCTTGCGGAGATAGCCCATGTTATATCTTGCATTTGTTAGGAAAAACTGCTTTTAGCAAGAAAAGTGCCCTTTGCAGATAGAGCTCAAATTCGAAAAACAAACACGTATTCATGTTCCCCAACCTCCGCGAAGACCAAAAAACCATGCGTTTTGCAGTTCTGATGTCTCCTTGCGGAGATAGCCCATGTTATATCTTGCATTTGTTAGGAAAAACTGTTTTAGCAAGAAAAGTGCCCTTTGCAGATAGAGCTCAAATTCGAAAAACAAACACATATTCATGTTCCCCCGGCTCACCGAAGACCAAAAAACCATGAGTTTTACAGATCTGATGTCTCCTTGCGGAGATAGCCCATGTTATATCTTGCATTTGTTAGGAAAAACTGCCTTTAGCAAGAAAAGTGCCCTTTGCAGATAGAGCTCAAATTCGAAAAACAAACACATATTCACGTTCCCCCGGCTCACCGAAGACCAAAAAACCATGAGTTATGCAGATATGATGTCTCCTTGCGGAGATAGCCCATGTTATATCTTGCATTTGTTAGGAAAAACTGCTTTTAGCAAGAAAAGTGCCCTTTGCAGATAGAGCTCAAATTCGAAAAACAAACAAGTATTCATGTTCCCCAACCTCCCCGAAGACCAAAAAACCATGCGTTTTGAAGTTCTGATGTCTCCTTGCGGAGATAGCCCATGTTATATCTTGCATTTGTTAGGAAAAACTGCTTTTAGCAAGAAAAGTGCCCTTTGCAGATAGAGCTCAAATTCGAAAAACAAACACGTATTCATGTTCCCCAACCTCCCCGAAGACCAAAAAACCATGCGTTTTGCAGTTCTGATGTCTCCTTGCGGAGATAGCCCATGTTATATCTTGCATTTGTTAGGAAAAACTGCCTTTAGCAAGAAAAGTGCCCTTTGCAGATAGAGCTCAAATTCGAAAAACAAACACATATTCACGTTCCCCCGGCTCACCGAAGACCAAAAAACCATGAGTTATGCAGATCTGATGTCTCCTTGCGGAGATAGCCCATGTTATATCTTGCATTTGTTAGGAAAAACTGCTTTTAGCAAGAAAAGTGCCCTTTGCAGATAGAGCTCAAATTCGAAAAACAAACAAGTATTCATGTTCCCCAACCTCCCCGAAGACCAAAAAACCATGCGTTTTGCAGTTCTGATGTCTCCTTGCGGAGATAGCCCATGTTATATCTTGCATTTGTTAGGAAAAACTGCTTTTAGCAAGAAAAGTGCCCTTTGCAGCTAGAGCTTAAATTCGAAAAACAAACACATATTCACGTTCTCCGGGCTCACCGAAGACCAAAAAACCATGAGATATGCAGATCTGATGTCTCCTTGCGGAGATAGCCCATGTTATATCTTGCATTTGTTAGGAAAAACTGCTTTTAGCAAGAAAAGTGCCCTTTGCAGATAGAGCTCAAATTCGAAAAACAAACACATATTCATGTTCCCCCGGCTCACCGAAGACCAAAAAACCATGCGTTTTGCAGTTCTGATGTCTCCTTGCGGAGATAGCCCATGTTATATCTTGCATTTGTTAGGAAAAACTGCTTTTAGCAAGAAAAGTGCCCTTTGCAGATAGAGCTCAAATTCGAAAAACAAACACATATTCATGTTCCCCCGGCTCACCGAAGACCAAAAAACCATGAGTTTTACAGATCTGATGTCTCCTTGTGGAGATAGCCCATGTTATATCTTGCATTTGTTAGGAAAAACTGCTTTTAGCAAGAAAAGTGCCCTTTGCAGATAGAGCTCAAATTCGAAAAACAAACACATATTCACGTTCCCCCGGCTCACCGAAGACCAAAAAACCATGCGTTTTGCAGTTCTGATGTCTCCTTGTGGAGATAGCCCATGTTATATCTTGCATTTGTTAGGAAAAACTGCCTTTAGCAAGAAAAGTGCCCTTTGCAGATAGAGCTCAAATTCGAAAAACAAACACATATTCACGTTCCCCCGGCTCACCGAAGACCAAAAAACCATGAGTTATGCAGATCTAATGTCTCCTTGCGGAGATAGCCCATGTTATATCTTGCATTTGTTAGGAAAAACTGCTTTTAGCAAGAAAAGTGCCCTTTGCAGATAGAGCTCAAATTCGAAAAACAAACAAGTATTCATGTTCCCCAACCTCCCCGAAGACCAAAAAACCATGCGTTTTGCAGTTCTGATGTCTCCTTGCGGAGATAGCCCATGTTATATCTTGCATTTGTTAGGAAAAACTGCTTTTAGCAAGAAAAGTGCCCTTTGCAGATAGAGCTCAAATTCGAAAAACAAACACGTATTCATGTTCCCCAACCTCCCCGAAGACCAAAAAACCATGCGTTTTGCTGTTCTGATGTCTCCTTGCGGAGATAGCCCATGTTATATCTTGCATTTGTTAGGAAAAACTGCTTTTAGCAAGAAAAGTGCCCTTTGCAGCTAGAGCTTAAATTCGAAAAACAAACACATATTCACGTTCTCCGGGCTCACCGAAGACCAAAAAACCATGAGATATGCAGATCTGATGTCTCCTTGCGGAGATAGCCCATGTTATATCTTGCATTTGTTAGGAAAAACTGCTTTTAGCAAGAAAAGTGCCCTTTGCAGATAGAGCTCAAATTCGAAAAACAAACACATATTCATGTTCCCCCGGCTCACCGAAGACCAAAAAACCATGCGTTTTGCAGTTCTGATGTCTCCTTGCGGAGATAGCCCATGTTATATCTTGCATTTGTTAGGAAAAACTGCTTTTAGCAAGAAAAGTGCCCTTTGCAGATAGAGCTCAAATTCGAAAAACAAACACATATTCATGTTCCCCCGGCTCACCGAAGACCAAAAAACCATGAGTTTTACAGATCTGATGTCTCCTTGTGGAAATAGCCCATGTTATATCTTGCATTTGTTAGGAAAAACTGCTTTTAGCAAGAAAAGTGCCCTTTGCAGATAGAGCTCAAATTCGAAAAACAAACACATATTCACGTTCTCCGGGCTCACCGAAGACCAAAAAACCATGAGTTATGCAGATCTGATGTCTCCTTGCGGAGATAGCCCATGTTATATCTTGCATTTGTTAGGAAAAACTGCTTTTAGCAAGAAAAGTGCCCTTTGCAGATAGAGCTCAAATTCGAAAAACAAACACATATTCATGTTCCCCAACCTCCCCGAAGACCAAAAAACCATGCGTTTTGCAGTTCTGATGTCTCCTTCCGGAGATAGCCCATGTTATATCTTGCATTTGTTAGGAAAAACTGCTTTTAGCAAGAAAAGTGCCCTTTGCAGATAGAGCTCAAATTCGAAAAACAAACACATATTCATGTTCCCCCGGCTCACCGAAGACCAAAAAACCATGAGTTTTACAGATCTGATGTCTCCTTGTGGAGATAGCCCAAGTTATATCTTGCATTTGTTAGGAAAAACTGCCTTTAGCAAGAAAAGTGCCCTTTGCAGATAGAGCTCAAATTCGAAAAACAAACACGAATTCATGTTCCCCAACCTCCCCGAAGACCAAAAAACCATGCGTTTTGCAGTTCTGATGTCTCCTTGCGGAGATAGCCCATGTTATATCTTGCATTTGTTAGGAAAAACTGCTTTTAGCAAGAAAAGTGCCCTTTGCAGATAGAGCTCAAATTCGAAAAACAAACACATATTCATGTTCCCCCGGCTCACCGAAGACCAAAAAACCATGAGTTTTACAGATCTGATGTCTCCTTGTGGAGATAGCCCAAGTTATATCTTGCATTTGTTAGGAAAAACTGCCTTTAGCAAGAAAAGTGCCCTTTGCAGATAGAGCTCAAATTCGAAAAACAAACACGTATTCATGTTCCCCAACCTCCCCGAAGACCAAAAAACCATGCGTTTTGCAGTTCTGATGTCTCCTTGCGGAGATAGCCCATGTTATATCTTGCATTTGTTAGGAAAAACTGCTTTTAGCAAGAAAAGTGCCCTTTGCAGATAGAGCTCAAATTCGAAAAACAAACACATATTCAAGTTCTCCGGGATCACCGAAGACCAAAAAACCATGAGTTATGCAGATCTGATGTCTCCTTGCGGAGATAGCCCATGTTATATCTTGCATTTGTTAGGAAAAACTGCTTTTAGCAAGAAAAGTGACCTTTGCAGATAGAGCTCAAATTCGAAAAACAAACACATATTCATGTTTCCCAACCTCCCCGAAGACCAAAAAACCATGCGTTTTGCAGTTCTGATGTCTCCTTGCGGAGATAGCCCATGTTATATCTTGCATTTGTTAGGAAAAACTGCTTTTAGCAAGAAAAGTGCCCTTTGCAGATAGAGCTCAAATTCGAAAAACAAACACATATTCACGTTCTCCGGGCTCACCGAAGACCAAAAAACCATGAGTTATGCAGATCTGATGTCTCCTTGCGGAGATAGCCCATGTTATATCTTGCATTTGTTAGGAAAAACTGCTTTTAGCAAGAAAAGTGCCCTTTGCAGATAGAGCTCAAATTCGAAAAACAAACACATATTCATGTTCCCCAACCTCCCCGAAGACCAAAAAACCATGCGTTTTGCAGTTCTGATGTCTCCTTGCGGAGATAGCCCATGTTATATCTTGCATTTGTTAGGAAAAACTGCTTTTAGCAAGAAAAGTGCCCTTTGCAGATAGAGCTCAAATTCGAAAAACAAACACATATTCATGTTCCCCCGGCTCACCGAAGACCAAAAAACCATGAGTTTTACAGATCTGATGTCTCCTTGTGGAGATAGCCCATGTTATATCTTGCATTTGTTAGGAAAAACTGCCTTTAGCAAGAAAAGTGCCCTTTGCAGATAGAGCTCAAATTCGAAAAACAAACACATATTCACGTTCCCCCGGCTCACCGAAGACCAAAAAACCATGAGTTATGCAGATCTGATGTCTCCTTGCGGAGATAGCCCATGTTATATCTTGCATTTGTTAGGAAAAACTGCTTTTAGCAAGAAAAGTGCCCTTTGCAGATAGAGCTCAAATTCGAAAAACAAACAAGTATTCATGTTCCCCAACCTCCCCGAAGACCAAAAAACCATGCGTTTTGCAGTTCTGATGTCTCCTTGCGGAGATAGCCCATGTTATATCTTGCATTTGTTAGGAAAAACTGCTTTTAGCAAGAAAAGTGCCCTTTGCAGATAGAGCTCAAATTCGAAAAACAAACACGTATTCATGTTCCCCAACCTCCCCGAAGACCAAAAAACCATGCGTTTTGCAGTTCTGATGTCTCCTTGCGGAGATAGCCCATGTTATATCTTGCATTTGTTAGGAAAAACTGCTTTTAGCAAGAAAAGTGCCCTTTGCAGATAGAACTCAAATTCGAAAAACAAACACGTATTCATGTTCCCCCGGCTCACCGAAGACCAAAAAAAGATGAGTTATGCAGATCTGATGTCTCCTTGCGGAGATAGCCCATGTTATATCTTGCATTTGTTAGGAAAAACTGCTTTTAGCAAGAAAACTGCCCTTTGCAGATAGAGCTCAAATTCGAAAAACAAACACATATTCACGTTCCCCCGGCTCACCGAAGACCAAAAAACCATGAGTTTTACAGATCTGATGTCTCCTTGTGGAGATAGCCCATGTTATATCTTGCATTTGTTAGGAAAAACTGCCTTTAGCAAGAAAAGTGCCCTTTGCAGATAGAGCTCAAATTCGAAAAACAAACACATATTCACGTTCCCCCGGCTCACCGAAGACCAAAAAACCATGAGTTATGCAGATCTGATGTCTCCTTGCGGAGATAGCCCATGTTATATCTTGCATTTGTTAGGAAAAACTGCTTTTAGCAAGAAAAGTGCCCTTTGCAGATAGAGCTCAAATTCGAAAAACAAACAAGTATTCATGTTCCCCAACCTCCCCGAAGACCAAAAAACCATGCGTTTTGCAGTTCTGATGTCTCCTTGCGGAGATAGCCCATGTTATATCTTGCATTTGTTAGTAAAAACTGTTTATAGCATGAAAAGTGCCCATTGCAGATAGAGCTCAAATTCGAAAAACAAACACGTATTCTTGTTCCCCCGGCTCACCGAAGAGCAAAAAAAGATGAGTTATGCAGATCTGATGTCTCCTTGCGGAGATAGCCCATGTTATATCTTGCATTTGTTAGGAAAAACTGCTTTTAGCAAGAAAAGTGCCCTTTGCAGATAGAGCTCAAATTCGAAAAACAAACACATATTCATGTTCCCCCGGCTCACCGAAGACCAAAGAACCACGAGTTATGCAGATCTGATGTCTCCTTGCGGAGATAGCCCATGTTATATCTTGCATTTGTTAGCAAAAACTGTTTATAGCATGAAAAGTGCCCTTTGCAGATAGAGCTCAAATTCGAAAAACAAACACGTATTCATGTTCCCCAACCTCCCCGAAGACCAAAAAACCATGCGTTTTGCAGTTCTGATGTCTCCTTGCGGAGATAGCCCATGTTATATCTTGCATTTGTTAGGAAAAACTGCTTATAGCAAGAAAAGTGCCCTTTGCAGATAGAGCTCAAATTCGAAAAACAAACAAATATTCATGTTCCCCCGGCTCACCGAAGACCAAAAAACCATGAGTTTTACAGATCTGATGTCTCCTTGTGGAGATAGCCCATGTTATATCTTGCATTTGTTAGGAAAAACTGCTTATAGCATGAAAAGTGCCCTTTGCAGATAGAGCTCAAATTCGAAAAACAAACACGTATTCATGTTCCCCAACCTCGCCGAAGACCAAAAAACCATGCGTTTTGCAGTTCTGATGTCTCCTTGCGGAGATAGCCCATGTTATATCTTGCATTTGTTAGGAAAAACTGCTTTTAGCAAGAAAAGTGCCCTTTGCAGATAGAGCTCAAATTCGAAAAACAAACACATATTCAGGTTCTCCGGGATCACCGAAGACCAAAAAACCATGAGTTATGCAGATCTGATGTCTCCTTGCGGAGATAGCCCATGTTATATCTTGCATTTGTTAGGAAAAACTGCTTTTAGCAAGAAAAGTGACCTTTGCAGATAGAGCTCAAATTCGAAAAACAAACACATATTCATGTTCCCCAACCTCCCCGAAGACCAAAAAACCATGCGTTTTGCAGTTCTGATGTCTCCTTGCGGAGATAGCCCATGTTATATCTTGCATTTGTTAGGAAAAACTGCTTTTAGCAAGAAAAGTGCCCTTTGCAGATAGAGCTCAAATTCGAAAAACAAACACATATTCACGTTCTCCGGGCTCACCGAAGACCAAAAAACCATGAGTTATACAGATCTGATGTCTCCTTGCGGAGATAGCCCATGTTATATCTTGCATTTGTTAGGAAAAACTGCTTTTAGCAAGAAAAGTGCCCTTTGCAGATAGAGCTCAAATTCGAAAAACAAACACATATTCATGTTCCCCCGGCTCACCGAAGACCAAAAAACCATGAGTTTTACAGATCTGATGTCTCCTTGTGGAGATAGCCCAAGTTATATCTTGCATTTGTTAGGAAAAACTGCCATTAGCAAGAAAGGTGCCCTTTGCAGATAGAGCTCAAATTCGAAAAACAAACACGTATTCACGTTCCCCAACCTCCCCGAAGACCAAAAAACCATGCGTTTTGCAGTTCTGATGTCTCCTTGCGGAGATAGCCCATGTTATATCTTGCATTTGTTAGGAAAAACTGCTTTTAGCAAGAAAAGTGCCCTTTGCAGATAGAGCTCAAATTCGAAAAACAAACACATATTCATGTTCCCCCGGCTCACCGAAGACCAAAAAACCATGAGTTTTACAGATCTGATGTCTCCTTGTGGAGATAGCCCAAGTTATATCTTGCATTTGTTAGGAAAAACTGCCTTTAGCAAGAAAAGTGCCCTTTGCAGATAGAGCTCAAATTCGAAAAACAAACACGTATTCATGTTCCCCAACCTCCCCGAAGACCAAAAAACCATGCGTTTTGCAGTTCTGATGTCTCCTTGCGGAGATAGCCCATGTTATATCTTGCATTTGTTAGGAAAAACTGCTTTTAGCAAGAAAAGTGCCCTTTGCAGATAGAGCTCAAATTCGAAAAACAAACACATATTCAAGTTCTCCGGGATCACCGAAGACCAAAAAACCATGAGTTATGCAGATCTGATGTCTCCTTGCGGAGATAGCCCATGTTATATCTTGCATTTGTTAGGAAAAACTGCTTTTAGCAAGAAAAGTGACCTTTGCAGATAGAGCTCAAATTCGAAAAACAAACACATATTCATGTTTCCCAACCTCCCCGAAGACCAAAAAACCATGCGTTTTGCAGTTCTGATGTCTCCTTGCGGAGATAGCCCATGTTATATCTTGCATTTGTTAGGAAAAACTGCTTTTAGCAAGAAAAGTGCCCTTTGCAGATAGAGCTCAAATTCGAAAAACAAACACATATTCACGTTCTCCGGGCTCACCGAAGACCAAAAAACCATGAGTTATGCAGATCTGATGTCTCCTTGCGGAGATAGCCCATGTTATATCTTGCATTTGTTAGGAAAAACTGCTTTTAGCAAGAAAAGTGCCCTTTGCAGATAGAGCTCAAATTCGAAAAACAAACACATATTCATGTTCCCCAACCTCCCCGAAGACCAAAAAACCATGCGTTTTGCAGTTCTGATGTCTCCTTGCGGAGATAGCCCATGTTATATCTTGCATTTGTTAGGAAAAACTGCTTTTAGCAAGAAAAGTGCCCTTTGCAGATAGAGCTCAAATTCGAAAAACAAACACATATTCATGTTCCCCCGGCTCACCGAAGACCAAAAAACCATGAGTTTTGCAGTTCTGATGTCTCCTTGCGGAGATAGCCCATGTTATATCTTGCATTTGTTAGGAAAAACTGCTTTTAGCAAGAAAAGTGCCCTTTGCAGATAGAGCTCAAATTCGAAAAACAAACACGTATTCATGTTCCCCAACCTCCCCGAAGACCAAAAAACCATGCGTTTTGCAGTTCTGATGTCTCCTTGCGGAGATAGCCCATGTTATATCTTGCATTTGTTAGGAAAAACTGCTTTTAGCAAGAAAAGTGCCCTTTGCAGCTAGAGGTTAAATTCGAAAAACAAACACATATTCACGTTCTCCGGGCTCACCGAAGACCAAAAAACCATGAGATATGCAGATCTGATGTCTCCTTGCGGAGATAGCCCATGTTATATCTTGCATTTGTTAGGAAAAACTGCTTTTAGCAAGAAAAGTGCCCTTTGCAGATAGAGCTCAAATTCGAAAAACAAACACATATTCATGTTCCCCCGGCTCACCGAAGACCAAAAAACCATGCGTTTTGCAGTTCTGATGTCTCCTTGCGGAGATAGCCCATGTTATATCTTGCATTTGTTAGGAAAAACTGCTTTTAGCAAGAAAAGTGCCCTTTGCAGATAGAGCTCAAATTCGAAAAACAAACACATATTCATGTTCCCCCGGCTCACCGAAGACCAAAAAACCATGAGTTTTACAGATCTGATGTCTCCTTGTGGAGATAGCCCATGTTATATCTTGCATTTGTTAGGAAAAACTGCCTTTAGCAAGAAAAGTGCCCTTTGCAGATAGAGCTCAAATTCGAAAAACAAACGCATATTCACGTTCCCCCGGCTCACCGAAGACCAAAAAACCATGAGTTATGCAGATCTGATGTCTCCTTGCGGAGATAGCCCATGTTATATCTTGCATTTGTTAGGAAAAACTGCTTTTAGCAAGAAAAGTGCCCTTTGCAGATAGAGCTCAAATTCGAAAAACAAACACATATTCAAGTTCTCCGGGATCACCGAAGACCAAAAAACCATGAGTTATGCAGATCTGATGTCTCCTTGCGGAGATAGCCCATGTTATATCTTGCATTTGTTAGGAAAAACTGCTTTTAGCAAGAAAAGTGACCTTTGCAGATAGAGCTCAAATTCGAAAAACAAACACATATTCATGTTTCCCAACCTCCCCGAAGACCAAAAAACCATGCGTTTTGCAGTTCTGATGTCTCCTTGCGGAGATAGCCCATGTTATATCTTGCATTTGTTAGGAAAAACTGCTTTTAGCAAGAAAAGTGCCCTTTGCAGATAGAGCTCAAATTCGAAAAACAAACACATATTCATGTTCCCCCGGCTCACCGAAGACCAAAAAACCATGAGTTTTACAGATCTGATGTCTCCTTGTGGAGATAGCCCAAGTTATATCTTGCATTTGTTAGGAAAAACTGCCTTTAGCAAGAAAAGTGCCCTTTGCAGATAGAGCTCAAATTCGAAAAACAAACACGTATTCATGTTCCCCAACCTCCCCGAAGACCAAAAAACCATGCGTTTTGCAGTTCTGATGTCTCCTTGCGGAGATAGCCCATGTTATATCTTGCATTTGTTAGGAAAAACTGCTTTTAGCAAGAAAAGTGCCCTTTGCAGATAGAGCTCAAATTCGAAAAACAAACACATATTCAAGTTCTCCGGGATCACCGAAGACCAAAAAACCATGAGTTATGCAGATCTGATGTCTCCTTGCGGAGATAGCCCATGTTATATCTTGCATTTGTTAGGAAAAACTGCTTTTAGCAAGAAAAGTGACCTTTGCAGATAGAGCTCAAATTCGAAAAACAAACACATATTCATGTTTCCCAACCTCCCCGAAGACCAAAAAACCATGCGTTTTGCAGTTCTGATGTCTCCTTGCGGAGATAGCCCATGTTATATCTTGCATTTGTTAGGAAAAACTGCTTTTAGCAAGAAAAGTGCCCTTTGCAGATAGAGCTCAAATTCGAAAAACAAACACATATTCACGTTCTCCGGGCTCACCGAAGACCAAAAAACCATGAGTTATGCAGATCTGATGTCTCCTTGCGGAGATAGCCCATGTTATATCTTGCATTTGTTAGGAAAAACTGCTTTTAGCAAGAAAAGTGCCCTTTGCAGATAGAGCTCAAATTCGAAAAACAAACACATATTCATGTTCCCCAACCTCCCCGAAGACCAAAAAACCATGCGTTTTGCAGTTCTGATGTCTCCTTGCGGAGATAGCCCATGTTATATCTTGCATTTGTTAGGAAAAACTGCTTTTAGCAAGAAAAGTGCCCTTTGCAGATAGAGCTCAAATTCGAAAAACAAACACATATTCATGTTCCCCCGGCTCACCGAAGACCAAAAAACCATGAGTTTTGCAGTTCTGATGTCTCCTTGCGGAGATAGCCCATGTTATATCTTGCATTTGTTAGGAAAAACTGCTTTTAGCAAGAAAAGTGCCCTTTGCAGATAGAGCTCAAATTCGAAAAACAAACACGTATTCATGTT
This sequence comes from Vipera ursinii, assembly GCF_947247035.1. NCBI lineage: Eukaryota > Metazoa > Chordata > Lepidosauria > Squamata > Viperidae > Vipera > Vipera ursinii. The sequence continues at coordinate 101,958,239 of NC_139516.1, read as the reverse complement.
CCCCAACCTCCCCGAAGACCAAAAAACCATGCGTTTTGCAGCTCTGATGTCTCCTTGCGGAGATAGCCCATGTTATATCTTGCATTTGTTAGGAAAAACTGCTTTTAGCAAGAAAAGTGCCCTTTGCAGCTAGAGCTTAAATTCGAAAAACAAACACATATTCACGTTCTCCGGGCTCACCGAAGACCAAAAAACCATGAGATATGCAGATCTGATGTCTCCTTGCGGAGATAGCCCATGTTATATCTTGCATTTGTTAGGAAAAACTGCTTTTAGCAAGAAAAGTGCCCTTTGCAGATAGAGCTCAAATTCGAAAAACAAACACATATTCATGTTCCCCCGGCTCACCGAAGACCAAAAAACCATGCGTTTTGCAGTTCTGATGTCTCCTTGCGGAGATAGCCCATGTTATATCTTGCATTTGTTAGGAAAAACTGCTTTTAGCAAGAAAAGTGCCCTTTGCAGATAGAGCTCAAATTCGAAAAACAAACACATATTCATGTTCCCCCGGCTCACCGAAGACCAAAAAACCATGAGTTTTACAGATCTGATGTCTCCTTGTGGAGATAGCCCATGTTATATCTTGCATTTGTTAGGAAAAACTGCCTTTAGCAAGAAAAGTGCCCTTTGCAGATAGAGCTCAAATTCGAAAAACAAACGCATATTCACGTTCCCCCGGCTCACCGAAGACCAAAAAACCATGAGTTATGCAGATCTGATGTCTCCTTGCGGAGATAGCCCATGTTATATCTTGCATTTGTTAGGAAAAACTGCCTTTAGCAAGAAAAGTGCCCTTTGCAGATAGAGCTCAAATTCGAAAAACAAACACGTATTCATGTTCCCCAACCTCCCCGAAGACCAAAAAACCATGAGTTTTGCAGTTCTGATGTCTCCTTGCGGAGATAGCCCATGTTATATCTTGCATTTGTTAGGAAAAACTGCCTTTAGCAAGAAAAGTGCCCTTTGCAGATAGAGCTCAAATTCGAAAAACAAACACATGTTCACGTTCCCCCGGCTCACCGAAGACCAAAAAACCATGAGTTATGCAGATCTGATGTCTCCTTGCGGAGATAGCCCATGTTATATCTTGCATTTGTTAGGAAAAACTGCTTTTAGCAAGAAAAGTGCCCTTTGCAGATAGAGCTCAAATTCGAAAAACAAACAAGTATTCATGTTCCCCAACCTCCCCGAAGACCAAAAAACCATGCGTTTTGCAGTTCTGATGTCTCCTTGCGGAGATAGCCCATGTTATATCTTGCATTTGTTAGGAAAAACTGCTTTTAGCAAGAAAAGTGCCCTTTGCAGATAGAGCTCAAATTCGAAAAACAAACACGTATTCATGTTCCCCAACCTCCCCGAAGACCAAAAAACCATGCGTTTTGCAGTTCTGATGTCTCCTTGCGGAGATAGCCCATGTTATATCTTGCATTTGTTAGGAAAAACTGCTTTTAGCAAGAAAAGTGCCCTTTGCAGCTAGAGCTTAAATTCGAAAAACAAACACATATTCACGTTCTCCGGGCTCACCGAAGACCAAAAAACCATGAGATATGCAGATCTGATGTCTCCTTGCGGAGATAGCCCATGTTATATCTTGCATTTGTTAGGAAAAACTGCTTTTAGCAAGAAAAGTGCCCTTTGCAGATAGAGCTCAAATTCGAAAAACAAACACGTATTCATGTTCCCCAACCTCCGCGAAGATCAAAAAACCATGCGTTTTGCAGTTCTGATGTCTCCTTGCGGAGATAGCCCATGTTATATCTTGCATTTGTTAGGAAAAACTGTTTTAGCAAGAAAAGTGCCCTTTGCAGATAGAGCTCAAATTCGAAAAACAAACACATATTCATGTTCCCCCGGCTCACCGAAGACCAAAAAACCATGAGTTTTACAGATCTGATGTCTCCTTGCGGAGATAGCCCATGTTATATCTTGCATTTGTTAGGAAAAACTGCCTTTAGCAAGAAAAGTGCCCTTTGCAGATAGAGCTCAAATTCGAAAAACAAACACATATTCACGTTCCCCCGGCTCACCGAAGACCAAAAAACCATGAGTTATGCAGATCTGATGTCTCCTTGCGGAGATAGCCCATGTTATATCTTGCATTTGTTAGGAAAAACTGCTTTTAGCAAGAAAAGTGCCCTTTGCAGATAGAGCTCAAATTCGAAAAACAAACACATATTCAAGTTCTCCGGGATCACCGAAGACCAAAAAACCATGAGTTATGCAGATCTGATGTCTCCTTGCGGAGATAGCCCATGTTATATCTTGCATTTGTTAGGAAAAACTGCTTTTAGCAAGAAAAGTGACCTTTGCAGATAGAGCTCAAATTCGAAAAACAAACACATATTCATGTTTCCCAACCTCCCCGAAGACCAAAAAACCATGCGTTTTGCAGTTCTGATGTCTCCTTGCGGAGATAGCCCATGTTATATCTTGCATTTGTTAGGAAAAACTGCTTTTAGCAAGAAAAGTGCCCTTTGCAGATAGAGCTCAAATTCGAAAAACAAACACATATTCATGTTCCCCCGGCTCACCGAAGACCAAAAAACCATGAGTTTTACAGATCTGATGTCTCCTTGTGGAGATAGCCCAAGTTATATCTTGCATTTGTTAGGAAAAACTGCCTTTAGCAAGAAAAGTGCCCTTTGCAGATAGAGCTCAAATTCGAAAAACAAACACGTATTCATGTTCCCCAACCTCCCCGAAGACCAAAAAACCATGCGTTTTGCAGTTCTGATGTCTCCTTGCGGAGATAGCCCATGTTATATCTTGCATTTGTTAGGAAAAACTGCTTTTAGCAAGAAAAGTGCCCTTTGCAGATAGAGCTCAAATTCGAAAAACAAACACATATTCAAGTTCTCCGGGATCACCGAAGACCAAAAAACCATGAGTTATGCAGATCTGATGTCTCCTTGCGGAGATAGCCCATGTTATATCTTGCATTTGTTAGGAAAAACTGCTTTTAGCAAGAAAAGTGACCTTTGCAGATAGAGCTCAAATTCGAAAAACAAACACATATTCATGTTTCCCAACCTCCCCGAAGACCAAAAAACCATGCGTTTTGCAGTTCTGATGTCTCCTTGCGGAGATAGCCCATGTTATATCTTGCATTTGTTAGGAAAAACTGCTTTTAGCAAGAAAAGTGCCCTTTGCAGATAGAGCTCAAATTCGAAAAACAAACACATATTCACGTTCTCCGGGCTCACCGAAGACCAAAAAACCATGAGTTATGCAGATCTGATGTCTCCTTGCGGAGATAGCCCATGTTATATCTTGCATTTGTTAGGAAAAACTGCTTTTAGCAAGAAAAGTGCCCTTTGCAGATAGAGCTCAAATTCGAAAAACAAACACATATTCATGTTCCCCAACCTCCCCGAAGACCAAAAAACCATGCGTTTTGCAGTTCTGATGTCTCCTTGCGGAGATAGCCCATGTTATATCTTGCATTTGTTAGGAAAAACTGCTTTTAGCAAGAAAAGTGCCATTTGCAGATAGAGCTCAAATTCGAAAAACAAACACATATTCATGTTCCCCCGGCTCACCGAAGACCAAAAAACCATGAGTTTTGCAGTTCTGATGTCTCCTTGCGGAGATAGCCCATGTTATATCTTGCATTTGTTAGGAAAAACTGCTTTTAGCAAGAAAAGTGCCCTTTGCAGATAGAGCTCAAATTCGAAAAACAAACACGTATTCATGTTCCCCAACCTCCCCGAAGACCAAAAAACCATGCGTTTTGCAGTTCTGATGTCTCCTTGCGGAGATAGCCCATGTTATATCTTGCATTTGTTAGGAAAAACTGCTTTTAGCAAGAAAAGTGCCCTTTGCAGCTAGAGCTTAAATTCGAAAAACAAACACATATTCACGTTCTCCGGGCTCACCGAAGACCAAAAAACCATGAGATATGCAGATCTGATGTCTCCTTGCGGAGATAGCCCATGTTATATCTTGCATTTGTTAGGAAAAACTGCTTTTAGCAAGAAAAGTGCCCTTTGCAGATAGAGCTCAAATTCGAAAAACAAACACATATTCATGTTCCCCCGGCTCACCGAAGACCAAAAAACCATGCGTTTTGCAGTTCTGATGTCTCCTTGCGGAGATAGCCCATGTTATATCTTGCATTTGTTAGGAAAAACTGCTTTTAGCAAGAAAAGTGCCCTTTGCAGATAGAGCTCAAATTCGAAAAACAAACACATATTCATGTTCCCCCGGCTCACCGAAGACCAAAAAACCATGAGTTTTACAGATCTGATGTCTCCTTGTGGAGATAGCCCATGTTATATCTTGCATTTGTTAGGAAAAACTGCCTTTAGCAAGAAAAGTGCCCTTTGCAGATAGAGCTCAAATTCGAAAAACAAACGCATATTCACGTTCCCCCGGCTCACCGAAGACCAAAAAACCATGAGTTATGCAGATCTGATGTCTCCTTGCGGAGATAGCCCATGTTATATCTTGCATTTGTTAGGAAAAACTGCTTTTAGCAAGAAAAGTGCCCTTTGCAGATAGAGCTCAAATTCGAAAAACAAACAAGTATTCATGTTCCCCAACCTCCCCGAAGACCAAAAAACCATGCGTTTTGCAGTTCTGATGTCTCCTTGCGGAGATAGCCCATGTTATATCTTGCATTTGTTAGGAAAAACTGCTTTTAGCAAGAAAAGTGCCCTTTGCAGATAGAGCTCAAATTCGAAAAACAAACACGTATTCATGTTCCCCAACCTCCCCGAAGACCAAAAAACCATGCGTTTTGCAGTTCTGATGTCTCCTTGCGGAGATAGCCCATGTTATATCTTGCATTTGTTAGGAAAAACTGCTTTTAGCAAGAAAAGTGCCCTTTGCAGCTAGAGCTTAAATTCGAAAAACAAACACATATTCACGTTCTCCGGGCTCACCGAAGACCAAAAAACCATGAGATATGCAGATCTGATGTCTCCTTGCGGAGATAGCCCATGTTATATCTTGCATTTGTTAGGAAAAACTGCTTTTAGCAAGAAAAGTGCCCTTTGCAGATAGAGCTCAAATTCGAAAAACAAACACGTATTCATGTTCCCCAACCTCCGCGAAGACCAAAAAACCATGCGTTTTGCAGTTCTGATGTCTCCTTGCGGAGATAGCCCATGTTATATCTTGCATTTGTTAGGAAAAACTGTTTTAGCAAGAAAAGTGCCCTTTGCAGATAGAGCTCAAATTCGAAAAACAAACACATATTCATGTTCCCCCGGCTCACCGAAGACCAAAAAACCATGAGTTTTACAGATCTGATGTCTCCTTGCGGAGATAGCCCATGTTATATCTTGCATTTGTTAGGAAAAACTGCCTTTAGCAAGAAAAGTGCCCTTTGCAGATAGAGCTCAAATTCGAAAAACAAACACATATTCACGTTCCCCCGGCTCACCGAAGACCAAAAAACCATGAGTTATGCAGATATGATGTCTCCTTGCGGAGATAGCCCATGTTATATCTTGCATTTGTTAGGAAAAACTGCTTTTAGCAAGAAAAGTGCCCTTTGCAGATAGAGCTCAAATTCGAAAAACAAACAAGTATTCATGTTCCCCAACCTCCCCGAAGACCAAAAAACCATGCGTTTTGCAGTTCTGATGTCTCCTTGCGGAGATAGCCCATGTTATATCTTGCATTTGTTAGGAAAAACTGCTTTTAGCAAGAAAAGTGCCCTTTGCAGATAGAGCTCAAATTCGAAAAACAAACACGTATTCATGTTCCCCAACCTCCCCGAAGACCAAAAAACCATGCGTTTTGCAGTTCTGATGTCTCCTTGCGGAGATAGCCCATGTTATATCTTGCATTTGTTAGGAAAAACTGCCTTTAGCAAGAAAAGTGCCCTTTGCAGATAGAGCTCAAATTCGAAAAACAAACACATATTCACGTTCCCCCGGCTCACCGAAGACCAAAAAACCATGAGTTATGCAGATCTGATGTCTCCTTGCGGAGATAGCCCATGTTATATCTTGCATTTGTTAGGAAAAACTGCTTTTAGCAAGAAAAGTGCCCTTTGCAGATAGAGCTCAAATTCGAAAAACAAACAAGTATTCATGTTCCCCAACCTCCCCGAAGACCAAAAAACCATGCGTTTTGCAGTTCTGATGTCTCCTTGCGGAGATAGCCCATGTTATATCTTGCATTTGTTAGGAAAAACTGCTTTTAGCAAGAAAAGTGCCCTTTGCAGCTAGAGCTTAAATTCGAAAAACAAACACATATTCACGTTCTCCGGGCTCACCGAAGACCAAAAAACCATGAGATATGCAGATCTGATGTCTCCTTGCGGAGATAGCCCATGTTATATCTTGCATTTGTTAGGAAAAACTGCTTTTAGCAAGAAAAGTGCCCTTTGCAGATAGAGCTCAAATTCGAAAAACAAACACATATTCATGTTCCCCCGGCTCACCGAAGACCAAAAAACCATGCGTTTTGCAGTTCTGATGTCTCCTTGCGGAGATAGCCCATGTTATATCTTGCATTTGTTAGGAAAAACTGCTTTTAGCAAGAAAAGTGCCCTTTGCAGATAGAGCTCAAATTCGAAAAACAAACACATATTCATGTTCCCCCGGCTCACCGAAGACCAAAAAACCATGAGTTTTACAGATCTGATGTCTCCTTGTGGAGATAGCCCATGTTATATCTTGCATTTGTTAGGAAAAACTGCTTTTAGCAAGAAAAGTGCCCTTTGCAGATAGAGCTCAAATTCGAAAAACAAACACATATTCACGTTCCCCCGGCTCACCGAAGACCAAAAAACCATGCGTTTTGCAGTTCTGATGTCTCCTTGTGGAGATAGCCCATGTTATATCTTGCATTTGTTAGGAAAAACTGCCTTTAGCAAGAAAAGTGCCCTTTGCAGATAGAGCTCAAATTCGAAAAACAAACACATATTCACGTTCCCCCGGCTCACCGAAGACCAAAAAACCATGAGTTATGCAGATCTGATGTCTCCTTGCGGAGATAGCCCATGTTATATCTTGCATTTGTTAGGAAAAACTGCTTTTAGCAAGAAAAGTGCCCTTTGCAGATAGAGCTCAAATTCGAAAAACAAACAAGTATTCATGTTCCCCAACCTCCCCGAAGACCAAAAAACCATGCGTTTTGCAGTTCTGATGTCTCCTTGCGGAGATAGCCCATGTTATATCTTGCATTTGTTAGGAAAAACTGCTTTTAGCAAGAAAAGTGCCCTTTGCAGATAGAGCTCAAATTCGAAAAACAAACACGTATTCATGTTCCCCAACCTCCCCGAAGACCAAAAAACCATGCGTTTTGCTGTTCTGATGTCTCCTTGCGGAGATAGCCCATGTTATATCTTGCATTTGTTAGGAAAAACTGCTTTTAGCAAGAAAAGTGCCCTTTGCAGCTAGAGCTTAAATTCGAAAAACAAACACATATTCACGTTCTCCGGGCTCACCGAAGACCAAAAAACCATGAGATATGCAGATCTGATGTCTCCTTGCGGAGATAGCCCATGTTATATCTTGCATTTGTTAGGAAAAACTGCTTTTAGCAAGAAAAGTGCCCTTTGCAGATAGAGCTCAAATTCGAAAAACAAACACATATTCATGTTCCCCCGGCTCACCGAAGACCAAAAAACCATGCGTTTTGCAGTTCTGATGTCTCCTTGCGGAGATAGCCCATGTTATATCTTGCATTTGTTAGGAAAAACTGCTTTTAGCAAGAAAAGTGCCCTTTGCAGATAGAGCTCAAATTCGAAAAACAAACACATATTCATGTTCCCCCGGCTCACCGAAGACCAAAAAACCATGAGTTTTACAGATCTGATGTCTCCTTGTGGAAATAGCCCATGTTATATCTTGCATTTGTTAGGAAAAACTGCTTTTAGCAAGAAAAGTGCCCTTTGCAGATAGAGCTCAAATTCGAAAAACAAACACATATTCACGTTCTCCGGGCTCACCGAAGACCAAAAAACCATGAGTTATGCAGATCTGATGTCTCCTTGCGGAGATAGCCCATGTTATATCTTGCATTTGTTAGGAAAAACTGCTTTTAGCAAGAAAAGTGCCCTTTGCAGATAGAGCTCAAATTCGAAAAACAAACACATATTCATGTTCCCCAACCTCCCCGAAGACCAAAAAACCATGCGTTTTGCAGTTCTGATGTCTCCTTGCGGAGATAGCCCATGTTATATCTTGCATTTGTTAGGAAAAACTCCTTTTAGCAAGAAAAGTGCCCTTTGCAGATAGAGCTCAAATTCGAAAAACAAACACATATTCATGTTCCCCCGGCTCACCGAAGACCAAAAAACCATGAGTTTTACAGATCTGATGTCTCCTTGTGGAGATAGCCCAAGTTATATCTTGCATTTGTTAGGAAAAACTGCCTTTAGCAAGAAAAGTGCCCTTTGCAGATAGAGCTCAAATTCGAAAAACAAACACGAATTCATGTTCCCCAACCTCCCCGAAGACCAAAAAACCATGCGTTTTGCAGTTCTGATGTCTCCTTGCGGAGATAGCCCATGTTATATCTTGCATTTGTTAGGAAAAACTGCTTTTAGCAAGAAAAGTGCCCTTTGCAGATAGAGCTCAAATTCGAAAAACAAACACATATTCATGTTCCCCCGGCTCACCGAAGACCAAAAAACCATGAGTTTTACAGATCTGATGTCTCCTTGTGGAGATAGCCCAAGTTATATCTTGCATTTGTTAGGAAAAACTGCCTTTAGCAAGAAAAGTGCCCTTTGCAGATAGAGCTCAAATTCGAAAAACAAACACGTATTCATGTTCCCCAACCTCCCCGAAGACCAAAAAACCATGCGTTTTGCAGTTCTGATGTCTCCTTGCGGAGATAGCCCATGTTATATCTTGCATTTGTTAGGAAAAACTGCTTTTAGCAAGAAAAGTGCCCTTTGCAGATAGAGCTCAAATTCGAAAAACAAACACATATTCAAGTTCTCCGGGATCACCGAAGACCAAAAAACCATGAGTTATGCAGATCTGATGTCTCCTTGCGGAGATAGCCCATGTTATATCTTGCATTTGTTAGGAAAAACTGCTTTTAGCAAGAAAAGTGACCTTTGCAGATAGAGCTCAAATTCGAAAAACAAACACATATTCATGTTTCCCAACCTCCCCGAAGACCAAAAAACCATGCGTTTTGCAGTTCTGATGTCTCCTTGCGGAGATAGCCCATGTTATATCTTGCATTTGTTAGGAAAAACTGCTTTTAGCAAGAAAAGTGCCCTTTGCAGATAGAGCTCAAATTCGAAAAACAAACACATATTCACGTTCTCCGGGCTCACCGAAGACCAAAAAACCATGAGTTATGCAGATCTGATGTCTCCTTGCGGAGATAGCCCATGTTATATCTTGCATTTGTTAGGAAAAACTGCTTTTAGCAAGAAAAGTGCCCTTTGCAGATAGAGCTCAAATTCGAAAAACAAACACATATTCATGTTCCCCAACCTCCCCGAAGACCAAAAAACCATGCGTTTTGCAGTTCTGATGTCTCCTTGCGGAGATAGCCCATGTTATATCTTGCATTTGTTAGGAAAAACTGCTTTTAGCAAGAAAAGTGCCCTTTGCAGATAGAGCTCAAATTCGAAAAACAAACACATATTCATGTTCCCCCGGCTCACCGAAGACCAAAAAACCATGAGTTTTACAGATCTGATGTCTCCTTGTGGAGATAGCCCATGTTATATCTTGCATTTGTTAGGAAAAACTGCCTTTAGCAAGAAAAGTGCCCTTTGCAGATAGAGCTCAAATTCGAAAAACAAACACATATTCACGTTCCCCCGGCTCACCGAAGACCAAAAAACCATGAGTTATGCAGATCTGATGTCTCCTTGCGGAGATAGCCCATGTTATATCTTGCATTTGTTAGGAAAAACTGCTTTTAGCAAGAAAAGTGCCCTTTGCAGATAGAGCTCAAATTCGAAAAACAAACAAGTATTCATGTTCCCCAACCTCCCCGAAGACCAAAAAACCATGCGTTTTGCAGTTCTGATGTCTCCTTGCGGAGATAGCCCATGTTATATCTTGCATTTGTTAGGAAAAACTGCTTTTAGCAAGAAAAGTGCCCTTTGCAGATAGAGCTCAAATTCGAAAAACAAACACGTATTCATGTTCCCCAACCTCCCCGAAGACCAAAAAACCATGCGTTTTGCAGTTCTGATGTCTCCTTGCGGAGATAGCCCATGTTATATCTTGCATTTGTTAGGAAAAACTGCTTTTAGCAAGAAAAGTGCCCTTTGCAGATAGAGCTCAAATTCGAAAAACAAACACGTATTCATGTTCCCCAACCTCCCCGAAGACCAAAAAACCATGCGTTTTGCAGTTCTGATGTCTCCTTGCGGAGATAGCCCATGTTATATCTTGCATTTGTTAGGAAAAACTGCTTTTAGCAAGAAAAGTGCCCTTTGCAGATAGAGCTTAAATTCGAAAAACAAACACATATTCACGTTCTCCGGGCTCACCGAAGACCAAAAAACCATGAGATATGCAGATCTGATGTCTCCTTGCGGAGATAGCCCATGTTATATCTTGCATTTGTTAGGAAAAACTGCTTTTAGCAAGAAAAGTGCCCTTTGCAGATAGAGCTCAAATTCGAAAAACAAACACATATTCATGTTCCCCCGGCTCACCGAAGACCAAAAAACCATGCGTTTTGCAGTTCTGATGTCTCCTTGCGGAGATAGCCCATGTTATATCTTGCATTTGTTAGGAAAAACTGCTTTTAGCAAGAAAAGTGCCCTTTGCAGATAGAGCTCAAATTCGAAAAACAAACACATATTCATGTTCCCCCGGCTCACCGAAGACCAAAAAACCATGCGTTTTACAGATCTGATGTCTCCTTGCGGAGATAGCCCATGTTATATCTTGCATTTGTTAGGAAAAACTGCTTTTAGCAAGAAAAGTGCCCTTTGCAGATAGAGCTCAAATTCGAAAAACAAACACATATTCAAGTTCTCCGGGATCACCGAAGACCAAAAAACCATGAGTTATGCAGATCTGATGTCTCCTTGCGGAGATAGCCCATGTTATATCTTGCATTTGTTAGGAAAAACTGCTTTTAGCAAGAAAAGTGACCTTTGCAGATAGAGCTCAAATTCGAAAAACAAACACATATTCATGTTCCCCCGGCTCACCGAAGACCAAAAAACCATGCGTTTTACAGATCTGATGTCTCCTTGCGGAGATAGCCCATGTTATATCTTGCATTTGTTAGGAAAAACTGCTTTTAGCAAGAAAAGTGCCCTTTGCAGATAGAGCTCAAATTCGAAAAACAAACACATATTCAAGTTCTCCGGGATCACCGAAGACCAAAAAACCATGAGTTATGCAGATCTGATGTCTCCTTGCGGAGATAGCCCATGTTATATCTTGCATTTGTTAGGAAAAACTGCTTTTAGCAAGAAAAGTGACCTTTGCAGATAGAGCTCAAATTCGAAAAACAAACACATATTCATGTTTCCCAACCTCCCCGAAGACCAAAAAACCATGCGTTTTGCAGTTCTGATGTCTCCTTGCGGAGACAGCCCATGTTATATCTTGCATTTGTTAGGAAAAACTGCTTTTAGCAAGAAAAGTGCCCTTTGCAGATAGAGCTCAAATTCGAAAAACAAACACATATTCACGTTCTCCGGGCTCACCGAAGACCAAAAAACCATGAGTTATGCAGATCTGATGTCTCCTTGCGGAGATAGCCCATGTTATATCTTGCATTTGTTAGGAAAAACTGCTTTTAGCAAGAAAAGTGCCCTTTGCAGATAGAGCTCAAATTCGAAAAACAAACACATATTCATGTTCCCCAACCTCCCCGAAGACCAAAAAACCATGCGTTTTGCAGTTCTGATGTCTCCTTGCGGAGATAGCCCATGTTATATCTTGCATTTGTTAGGAAAAACTGCTTTTAGCAAGAAAAGTGCCCTTTGCAGATAGAGCTCAAATTCGAAAAACAAACACATATTCATGTTCCCCCGGCTCACCGAAGACCAAAAAACCATGAGTTTTACAGATCTGATGTCTCCTTGTGGAGATAGCCCATGTTATATCTTGCATTTGTTAGGAAAAACTGCCTTTAGCAAGAAAAGTGCCCTTTGCAGATAGAGCTCAAATTCGAAAAACAAACACATATTCACGTTCCCCCGGCTCACCGAAGACCAAAAAACCATGAGTTATGCAGATCTGATGTCTCCTTGCGGAGATAGCCCATGTTATATCTTGCATTTGTTAGGAAAAACTGCTTTTAGCAAGAAAAGCGCCCTTTGCAGATAGAGCTCAAATTCGAAAAACAAACAAGTATTCATGTTCCCCAACCTCCCCGAAGACCAAAAAACCATGCGTTTTGCAGTTCTGATGTCTCCTTGCGGAGATAGCCCATGTTATATCTTGCATTTGTTAGGAAAAACTGCTTTTAGCAAGAAAAGTGCCCTTTGCAGATAGAGCTCAAATTCGAAAAACAAACACGTATTCATGTTCCCCAACCTCCCCGAAGACCAAAAAACCATGCGTTTTGCAGTTCTGATGTCTCCTTGCGGAGATAGCCCATGTTATATCTTGCATTTGTTAGGAAAAACTGCTTTTAGCAAGAAAAGTGCCCTTTGCAGATAGAGCTTAAATTCGAAAAACAAACACATATTCACGTTCTCCGGGCTCACCGAAGACCAAAAAACCATGAGATATGCAGATCTGATGTCTCCTTGCGGAGATAGCCCATGTTATATCTTGCATTTGTTAGGAAAAACTGCTTTTAGCAAGAAAAGTGCCCTTTGCAGATAGAGCTCAAATTCGAAAAACAAACACATATTCATGTTCCCCCGGCTCACCGAAGACCAAAAAACCATGCGTTTTGCAGTTCTGATGTCTCCTTGCGGAGATAGCCCATGTTATATCTTGCATTTGTTAGGAAAAACTGCTTTTAGCAAGAAAAGTGCCCTTTGCAGATAGAGCTCAAATTCGAAAAACAAACACATATTCATGTTCCCCAACCTCCCCGAAGACCAAAAAACCATGCGTTTTGCAGTTCTGATGTCTCCTTGCGGAGATAGCCCATGTTATATCTTGCATTTGTTAGGAAAAACTGCTTTTAGCAAGAAAAGTGCCCTTTGCAGATAGAGCTCAAATTCGAAAAACAAACACATATTCATGTTCCCCCGGCTCACCGAAGACCAAAAAACCATGCGTTTTACAGATCTGATGTCTCCTTGCGGAGATAGCCCATGTTATATCTTGCATTTGTTAGGAAAAACTGCTTTTAGCAAGAAAAGTGCCCTTTGCAGATAGAGCTCAAATTCGAAAAACAAACACATATTCAAGTTCTCCGGGATCACCGAAGACCAAAAAACCATGAGTTATGCAGATCTGATGTCTCCTTGCGGAGATAGCCCATGTTATATCTTGCATTTGTTAGGAAAAACTGCTTTTAGCAAGAAAAGTGCCCTTTGCAGATAGAGCTCAAATTCGAAAAACAAACAAGTATTCATGTTCCCCAACCTCCCCGAAGACCAAAAAACCATGCGTTTTGCAGTTCTGATGTCTCCTTGCGGAGATAGCCCATGTTATATCTTGCATTTGTTAGGAAAAACTGCTTTTAGCAAGAAAAGTGCCCTTTGCAGATAGAGCTCAAATTCGAAAAACAAACACGTATTCATGTTCCCCAACCTCCCCGAAGACCAAAAAACCATGCGTTTTGCAGTTCTGATGTCTCCTTGCGGAGATAGCCCATGTTATATCTTGCATTTGTTAGGAAAAACTGCTTTTAGCAAGAAAAGTGCCCTTTGCAGATAGAGCTTAAATTCGAAAAACAAACACATATTCACGTTCTCCGGGCTCACCGAAGACCAAAAAACCATGAGATATGCAGATCTGATGTCTCCTTGCGGAGATAGCCCATGTTATATCTTGCATTTGTTAGGAAAAACTGCTTTTAGCAAGAAAAGTGCCCTTTGCAGATAGAGCTCAAATTCGAAAAACAAACACATATTCATGTTCCCCCGGCTCACCGAAGACCAAAAAACCATGCGTTTTGCAGTTCTGATGTCTCCTTGCGGAGATAGCCCATGTTATATCTTGCATTTGTTAGGAAAAACTGCTTTTAGCAAGAAAAGTGCCCTTTGCAGATAGAGCTCAAATTCGAAAAACAAACACATATTCATGTTCCCCAACCTCCCCGAAGACCAAAAAACCATGCGTTTTGCAGTTCTGATGTCTCCTTGCGGAGATAGCCCATGTTATATCTTGCATTTGTTAGGAAAAACTGCTTTTAGCAAGAAAAGTGCCCTTTGCAGATAGAGCTCAAATTCGAAAAACAAACACATATTCATGTTCCCCCGGCTCACCGAAGACCAAAAAACCATGCGTTTTACAGATCTGATGTCTCCTTGCGGAGAAAGCCCATGTTATATCTTGCATTTGTTAGGAAAAACTGCTTTTAGCAAGAAAAGTGCCCTTTGCAGATAGAGCTCAAATTCGAAAAACAAACACATATTCAAGTTCTCCGGGATCACCGAAGACCAAAAAACCATGAGTTATGCAGATCTGATGTCTCCTTGCGGAGATAGCCCATGTTATATCTTGCATTTGTTAGGAAAAACTGCTTTTAGCAAGAAAAGTGACCTTTGCAGATAGAGCTCAAATTCGAAAAACAAACACATATTCATGTTTCCCAACCTCCCCGAAGACCAAAAAACCATGCGTTTTGCAGTTCTGATGTCTCCTTGCGTAGACAGCCCATGTTATATCTTGCATTTGTTAGGAAAAACTGCTTTTAGCAAGAAAAGTGCCCTTTGCAGATAGAGCTCAAATTCGAAAAACAAACACATATTCACGTTCTCCGGGCTCACCGAAGACCAAAAAACCATGAGTTATGCAGATCTGATGTCTCCTTGCGGAGATAGCCCATGTTATATCTTGCATTTGTTAGGAAAAACTGCTTTTAGCAAGAAAAGTGCCCTTTGCAGATAGAGCTCAAATTCGAAAAACAAACACATATTCATGTTCCCCAACCTCCCCGAAGACCAAAAAACCATGCGTTTTGCAGTTCTGATGTCTCCTTGCGGAGATAGCCCATGTTATATCTTGCATTTGTTAGGAAAAACTGCTTTTAGCAAGAAAAGTGCCCTTTGCAGATAGAGCTCAAATTCGAAAAACAAACACATATTCATGTTCCCCCGGCTCACCGAAGACCAAAAAACCATGAGTTTTACAGATCTGATGTCTCCTTGTGGAGATAGCCCATGTTATATCGTGCATTTGTTAGGAAAAACTGCCTTTAGCAAGAAAAGTGCCCTTTGCAGATAGAGCTCAAATTCGAAAAACAAACACATATTCACGTTCCCCCGGCTCACCGAAGACCAAAAAACCATGAGTTATGCAGATCTGATGTCTCCTTGCGGAGATAGCCCATGTTATATCTTGCATTTGTTAGGAAAAACTGCTTTTAGCAAGAAAAGCGCCCTTTGCAGATAGAGCTCAAATTCGAAAAACAAACAAGTATTCATGTTCCCCAACCTCCCCGAAGACCAAAAAACCATGCGTTTTGCAGTTCTGATTTCTCCTTGCGGAGATAGCCCATGTTATATCTTGCATTTGTTAGGAAAAACTGCTTTTAGCAAGAAAAGTGCCCTTTGCAGATAGAGCTCAAATTCGAAAAACAAACACGTATTCATGTTCCCCAACCTCCCCGAAGACCAAAAAACAATGCGTTTTGCAGTTCTGATGTCTCCTTGCGGAGATAGCCCATGTTATATCTTGCATTTGTTAGGAAAAACTGCTTTTAGCAAGAAAAGTGCCCTTTGCAGCTAGAGCTTAAATTCGAAAAACAAACACATATTCACGTTCTCCGGGCTCACCGAAGACCAAAAAACCATGAGATATGCAGATCTGATGTCTCCTTGCGGAGATAGCCCATGTTATATCTTGCATTTGTTAGGAAAAACTGCTTTTAGCAAGAAAAGTGCCCTTTGCAGATAGAGCTCAAATTCGAAAAACAAACACATATTCATGTTCCCCCGGCTCACCGAAGACCAAAAAACCATGCGTTTTGCAGTTCTGATGTCTCCTTGCGGAGATAGCCCATGTTATATCTTGCATTTGTTAGGAAAAACTGCTTTTAGCAAGAAAAGTGCCCTTTGCAGATAGAGCTCAAATTCGAAAAACAAACACATATTCATGTTCCCCAACCTCCCCGAAGACCAAAAAACCATGCGTTTTGCAGTTCTGATGTCTCCTTGCGGAGATAGCCCATGTTATATCTTGCATTTGTTAGGAAAAACTGCTTTTAGCAAGAAAAGTGCCCTTTGCAGATAGAGCTCAAATTCGAAAAACAAACACATATTCATGTTCCCCCGGCTCACCGAAGACCAAAAAACCATGAGTTTTACAGATCTGATGTCTCCTTGTGGAGATAGCCCATGTTATATCTTGCATTTGTTAGGAAAAACTGCCTTTAGCAAGAAAAGTGCCCTTTGCAGATAGAGCTCAAATTCGAAAAACAAACACATATTCACGTTCCCCCGGCTCACCGAAGACCAAAAAACCATGAGTTATGCAGATCTGATGTCTCCTTGCGGAGATAGCCCATGTTATATCTTGCATTTGTTAGGAAAAACTGCTTTTAGCAAGAAAAGTGCCCTTTGCAGATAGAGCTCAAATTCGAAAAACAAACAAGTATTCATGTTCCCCAACCTCCCCGAAGACCAAAAAACCATGCGTTTTGCAGTTCTGATGTCTCCTTGCGGAGATAGCCCATGTTATATCTTGCATTTGTTAGGAAAAACTGCTTTTAGCAAGAAAAGTGCCCTTTGCAGATAGAGCTCAAATTCGAAAAACAAACACGTATTCATGTTCCCCAACCTCCCCGAAGACCAAAAAACCATGCGTTTTGCAGTTCTGATGTCTCCTTGCGGAGATAGCCCATGTTATATCTTGCATTTGTTAGGAAAAACTGCTTTTAGCAAGAAAAGTGCCCTTTGCAGCTAGAGCTTAAATTCGAAAAACAAACACATATTCACGTTCTCCGGGCTCACCGAAGACCAAAAAACCATGAGATATGCAGATCTGATGTCTCCTTGCGGAGATAGCCCATGTTATATCTTGCATTTGTTAGGAAAAACTGCTTTTAGCAAGAAAAGTGCCCTTTGCAGATAGAGCTCAAATTCGAAAAACAAACACATATTCATGTTCCCCCGGCTCACCGAAGACCAAAAAACCATGCGTTTTGCAGTTCTGATGTCTCCTTGCGGAGATAGCCCATGTTATATCTTGCATTTGTTAGGAAAAACTGCTTTTAGCAAGAAAAGTGCCCTTTGCAGATAGAGCTCAAATTCGAAAAACAAACACATATTCATGTTCCCCCGGCTCACCGAAGACCAAAAAACCATGAGTTTTACAGATCTGATGTCTCCTTGTGGAGATAGCCCATGTTATATCTTGCATTTGTTAGGAAAAACTGCTTTTAGCAAGAAAAGTGCCCTTTGCAGATAGAGCTCAAATTCGAAAAACAAACACATATTCACGTTCCCCCGGCTCACCGAAGACCAAAAAACCATGCGTTTTGCAGTTCTGATGTCTCCTTGCGGAGATAGCCCATGTTATATCTTGCATTTGTTAGGAAAAACTGCTTTTAGCAAGAAAAGTGCCCTTTGCAGATAGAGCTCAAATTCGAAAAACAAACACATATTCATGTTCCCCCGGCTCACCGAAGACCAAAAAACCATGAGTTTTACAGATCTGATGTCTCCTTGTGGAGATAGCCCATGTTATATCTTGCATTTGTTAGGAAAAACTGCCTTTAGCAAGAAAAGTGCCCTTTGCAGATAGAGCTCAAATTCGAAAAACAAACACATATTCACGTTCCCCCGGCTCACCGAAGACCAAAAAACCATGAGTTATGCAGATCTGATGTCTCCTTGCGGAGATAGCCCATGTTATATCTTGCATTTGTTAGGAAAAACTGCTTTTAGCAAGAAAAGTGCCCTTTGCAGATAGAGCTCAAATTCGAAAAACAAACAAGTATTCATGTTCCCCAACCTCCCCGAAGACCAAAAAACCATGCGTTTTGCAGTTCTGATGTCTCCTTGCGGAGATAGCCCATGTTATATCTTGCATTTGTTAGGAAAAACTGCTTTTAGCAAGAAAAGTGCCCTTTGCAGATAGAGCTCAAATTCGAAAAACAAACACGTATTCATTTTCCCCAACCTCCCCGAAGACCAAAAAACCATGCGTTTTGCAGTTCTGATGTCTCCTTGCGGAGATAGCCCATGTTATATCTTGCATTTGTTAGGAAAAACTGCTTTTAGCAAGAAAAGTGCCCTTTGCAGATAGAGCTTAAATTCGAAAAACAAACACATATTCACGTTCTCCGGGCTCACCGAAGACCAAAAAACCATGAGATATGCAGATCTGATGTCTCCTTGCGGAGATAGCCCATGTTATATCTTGCATTTGTTAGGAAAAACTGCTTTTAGCAAGAAAAGTGCCCTTTGCAGATAGAGCTCAAATTCGAAAAACAAACACATATTCATGTTCCCCCGGCTCACCGAAGACCAAAAAACCATGCGTTTTGCAGTTCTGATGTCTCCTTGCGGAGATAGCCCATGTTATATCTTGCATTTGTTAGGAAAAACTGCTTTTAGCAAGAAAAGTGCCCTTTGCAGATAGAGCTCAAATTCGAAAAACAAACACATATTCATGTTCCCCCGGCTCACCGAAGACCAAAAAACCATGAGTTTTACAGATCTGATGTCTCCTTGTGGAGATAGCCCATGTTATATCTTGCATTTGTTAGGAAAAACTGCTTTTAGCAAGAAAAGTGCCCTTTGCAGATAGAGCTCAAATTCGAAAAACAAACACATATTCACGTTCCCCCGGCTCACCGAAGACCAAAAAACCATGAGTTATGCAGATCTGATGTCTCCTTGCGGAGATAGCCCATGTTATATCTTGCATTTGTTAGGAAAAACTGCTTTTAGCAAGAAAAGTGCCCTTTGCAGATAGAGCTCAAATTCGAAAAACAAACACATATTCACGTTCCCCCGGCTCACCGAAGACCAAAAAACCATGAGTTATGCAGATCTGATGTCTCCTTGCGGAGATAGCCCATGTTATATCTTGCATTTGTTAGGAAAAACTGCTTTTAGCAAGAAAAGTGCCCTTTGCAGATAGAGCTCAAATTCGAAAAACAAACACGTATTCATGTTCCCCAACCTCCCCGAAGACCAAAAAACCATGCGTTTTGCAGTTCTGATGTCTCCTTGCGGAGATAGCCCATGTTATATCTTGCATTTGTTAGGAAAAACTGCTTTTAGCAAGAAAAGTGCCCTTTGCAGATAGAGCTCAAATTCGAAAAACAAACACGTATTCATGTTCCCCAACCTCCCCGAAGACCAAAAAACCATGCGTTTTGCAGTTCTGTTGTCTCCTTGCGGAGAAAGCCCATGTTATATCTTGCATTTGTTAGGAAAAACTGCTTTTAGCAAGAAAAGTGCCCTTTGCAGATAGAGCTCAAATTCGAAAAACAAACACATATTCATGTTCCCCCGGCTCACCGAAGACCAAAAAACCATGAGTTATGCAGATCTGATGTCTCCTTGCAGAGATAGCCCATGTTATATCTTGCATTTGTTAGGAAAAACTGATTTTAGCATGAAAAGTGCCCTTTGCAGATAGAGCTCAAATTCGAAAAACAAACACATATTCATGTTCTCCCGGCTCACCGAAGACCAAAAAACCATGAGTTATGCAGATCTGATGTCTCCTTGCGGAGATAGCCCATGTTATATCTTGCATTTGTTAGGAAAAACTGCTTATAGCAAGAAAAGTGCCCTTTGCAGATAGAGCTCAAATTCGAAAAACAAACACATATTCATGTTCCCCCGGCTCACCGAATACAAAAAAACCATGAGTTTTACAGATCTGATGTCTCCTTGTGGAGATAGCCCATGTTATATTTTGCATTTGTTAGCAAAAACTGTTTATAGCATGAAAAGTGCCCTTTGCAGATAGAGCTCAAATTCGAAAAACAAACACGTATTCATGTTCCCCAACCTCCCCGAAGACCAAAAAACCATGCGTTTTGCAGTTCTGATGTCTCCTTGCGGAGATAGCCCATGTTATATCTTGCATTTGTTAGGAAAAACTGCTTTTAGCAAGAAAAGTGCCCTTTGCAGATAGAACTCAAATTCGAAAAACAAACACATATTCACATTCTCCGGGCTCACCGAAGACCAAAAAACCATGAGTTATGCAGATCTGATGTCTCCTTGCGGATTTAGCCCATGTTATATCTTGCATTTGTTAGGAAAAACTGCTTTTAGCAAGAAAAGTGCCCTTTGCAGATAGAGCTCAAATTCGAAAAACAAACACATATTCATGTTCCCCAACCTCCCCGAAGACCAAAAAACCATGCGTTTTGCAGTTCTGATGTCTCCTTGCGGAGATAGCCCATGTTATATCTTGCATTTGTTAGGAAAAACTGCTTTTAGCAAGAAAAGTGCCCTTTGCAGATAGAGCTCAAATTCGAAAAACAAACACATATTCATGTTCCCCCGGCTCACCGAAGACCAAAAAACCATGAGTTTTACAGATCTGATGTCTCCTTGTGGAGATAGCCCATGTTATATCTTGCATTTGTTAGGAAAAACTGCTTTTAGCAAGAAAAGTGCCCTTTGCAGATAGAGCTCAAATTCGAAAAACAAACACATATTCACGTTCCCCCGGCTCACCGAAGACCAAAAAACCATGAGTTATGCAGATCTGATGTCTCCTTGCGGAGATAGCCCATGTTATATCTTGCATTTGTTAGGAAAAACTGCTTTTAGCAAGAAAAGTGCCCTTTGCAGATAGAGCTCAAATTCGAAAAACAAACACCTATTCATGTTCCCCAACCTCCCCGAAGACCAAAAAACCATGCGTTTTGCAGTTCTGATGTCTCCTTGCGGAGATAGCCCATGTTATATCTTGCATTTGTTAGGAAAAACTGCTTTTAGCAAGAAAAGTGCCCTTTGCAGATAGAGCTCAAATTCGAAAAACAAACACATATTCATGTTCCCCCGGCTCACCGAAGACCAAAAAACCATGAGTTTTACAGATCTGATGTCTCCTTGTGGAGATAGCCCATGTTATATCTTGCATTTGTTAGGAAAAACTGCTTTTAGCAAGAAAAGTGCCCTTTGCAGATAGAGCTCAAATTCGAAAAACAAACACATATTCACGTTCCCCCGGCTCACCGAAGACCAAAAAACCATGAGTTATGCAGATCTGATGTCTCCTTGCGGAGATAGCCCATGTTATATCTTGCATTTGTTAGGAAAAACTGCTTTTAGCAAGAAAAGTGCCCTTTGCAGATAGAGCTCAAATTCGAAAAACAAACACCTATTCATGTTCCCCAACCTCCCCGAAGACCAAAAAACCATGCGTTTTGCAGTTCTGATGTCTCCTTGCGGAGATAGCCCATGTTATATCTTGCATTTGTTAGGAAAAACTGCTTTTAGCAAGAAAAGTGCCCTTTGCAGATAGAGCTCAAATTCGAAAAACAAACACGTATTCATGTTCCCCAACCTCCCCGAAGACCAAAAAACAATGAGTTTTACAGATCTGATGTCTCCTTGCGGAGATAGCCCATGTTATATCTTGCATTTGTTAGGAAAAACTGCTTTTAGCAAGAAAAGTGCCCTTTGCAGATAGAGCTCAAATTCGAAAAACAAACACATATTCACGTTCCCCCGGCTCACCGAAGACCAAAAAACCATGAGTTATGCAGATCTGATGTCTCCTTGCGGAGATAGCCCATGTTATATCTTGCATTTGTTAGGAAAAACTGCTTTTAGCAAGAAAAGTGCCCTTTGCAGATAGAGCTCAAATTCGAAAAACAAACACGTATTCATGTTCCCCAACCTCCCCGAAGACCAAAAAACCATGCGTTTTGCAGTTCTGATGTCTCCTTGCGGAGATAGCCCATGTTATATCTTGCATTTGTTAGGAAAAACTGCTTTTAGCAAGAAAAGTGCCCTTTGCAGATAGAGCTCAAATTCGAAAAACAAACACGTATTCATGTTCCCCAACCTCCCCGAAGACCAAAAAACCATGCGTTTTGCAGTTCTGTTGTCTCCTTGCGGAGAAAGCCCATGTTATATCTTGCATTTGTTAGGAAAAACTGCTTTTAGCAAAAAAAGTGCCCTTTGCAGATAGAGCTCAAATTTGAAAAACAAACACATATTCATGTTCCCCCGGCTCACCGAAGACCAAAAAAAGATGAGTTATGCAGATCTGATGTCTCCTTGCGGAGATAGCCCATGTTATATCTTGCATTTGTTAGGAAAAACTGCTTTTAGCAAGAAAAGTGCCCTTTGCAGATAGAGCTCAAATTCGAAAAACAAACACATATTCATGTTCCCCCGGCTCACCGAAGACCAAAAAACCATGAGTTATGCAGATCTGATGTCTCCTTGCGGAGATAGCCCATGTTATATCTTGCATTTGTTAGGAAAAACTGCTTTTAGCATGAAAAGTGCCCTTTGCAGATAGAGCTCAAATTCGAAAAACAAACACATATTCATGTTCTCCCGGCTCACCGAAGACCAAAAAACCATGAGTTATGCAGATCTGATGTCTCCTTGCGGAGATAGCCCATGTTATATCTTGCATTTGTTAGGAAAAACTGCTTATAGCAAGAAAAGTGCCCTTTGCAGATAGAGCTCAAATTCGAAAAACAAACACATATTCATGTTCCCCCGGCTCACAGAATACAAAAAAACCATGAGTTTTACAGATCTGATGTCTCCTTGTGGAGATAGCCCATGTTATATTTTGCATTTGTTAGCAAAAACTGTTTATAGCATGAAAAGTGCCCTTTGCAGATAGAGCTCAAATTCGAAAAACAAACACGTATTCATGTTCCCCAACCTCCCCGAAGACCAAAAAACCATGCGTTTTGCAGTTCTGATGTCTCCTTGCGGAGATAGCCCATGTTATATCTTGCATTTGTTAGGAAAAACTGCCTTTAGCAAGAAAAGTGCCCTTTGCAGATAGAGCTCAAATTCGAAAAACAAACACATAGTCACGTTCCCCCGGCTCACAGAAGACCAAAAAACCATGAGTTATGCAGATCTGATGTCTCCTTGCGGAGATAGCCCATGTTATATCTTGCATTTGTTAGGAAAAACTGCTTTTAGCAAGAAAAGTGCCCTTTGCAGATAGAGCTCAAATTCGAAAAACAAACAAGTATTCATGTTCCCCAACCTCCCCGAAGACCAAAAAACCATGCGTTTTGCAGTTCTGATGTCTCCTTGCGGAGATAGCCCATGTTATATCTTGCATTTGTTAGGAAAAACTGCTTTTAGCAAGAAAAGTGCCCTTTGCAGATAGAGCTCAAATTCGAAAAACAAACACGTATTCATGTTCCCCAACCTCCCCGAAGACCAAAAAACCATGCGTTTTGCAGTTCTGATGTGTCCTTGCGGAGATAGCCCATGTTATATCTTGCATTTGTTAGGAAAAACTGCTTTTAGCAAGAAAAGTGCCCTTTGCAGCTAGAGCTTAAATTCGAAAAACAAACACATATTCACGTTCTCCGGGCTCACCGAAGACCAAAAAACCATGAGATATGCAGATCTGATGTCTCCTTGCGGAGATAGCCCATGTTATATCTTGCATTTGTTAGGAAAAACTGCTTTTAGCAAGAAAAGTGCCCTTTGCAGATAGAGCTCAAATTCGAAAAACAAACACATATTCATGTTCCCCCGGCTCACCGAAGACCAAAAAACCATGCGTTTTGCAGTTCTGATGTCTCCTTGCGGAGATAGCCCATGTTATATCTTGCATTTGTTAGGAAAAACTGCTTTTAGCAAGAAAAGTGCCCTTTGCAGATAGAGCTCAAATTCGAAAAACAAACACGTATTCATGTTCCCCAACCTCCCCGAAGACCAAAAAACCATGAGTTTTACAGATCTGATGTCTCCTTGCGGAGATAGCCCATGTTATATCTTGCATTTGTTAGGAAAAACTGCTTTTAGCAAGAAAAGTGCCCTTTGCAGATAGAGCTCAAATTCGAAAAACAAACACATATTCACGTTCCCCCGGCTCACCGAAGACCAAAAAACCATGAGTTATGCAGATCTGATGTCTCCTTGCGGAGATAGCCCATGTTATATCTTGCATTTGTTAGGAAAAACTGCTTTTAGCAAGAAAAGTGCCCTTTGCAGATAGAGCTCAAATTCGAAAAACAAACACGTATTCATGTTCCCCCGGCTCACCGAAGACCAAAAAAAGATGAGTTATGCAGATCTGATGTCTCCTTGCGGAGATAGCCCATGTTATATCTTGCATTTGTTAGGAAAAACTGCTTTTAGCAAGAAAAGTGCCCTTTGCAGATAGAGCTCAAATTCGAAAAACAAACACGTATTCATGTTCCCCAACCTCCCAGAAGACCAAAAAACCATGCATTTTGCAGTTCTGATGTCTCCTTGCGGAGATTGCCCATGTTATATCTTGCATTTGTTAGTAAAAACTGTTTATAGCATGAAAAGTGCCCATTGCAGATAGAGCTCAAATTCGAAAAACAAACACGTATTCATGTTCCCCAACCTCCCCGAAGACCAAAAAACCATGCGTTTTGCAGTTCTGTTGTCTCCTTGCGGAGATAGCCCATGTTATATCTTGCATTTGTTAGGAAAAACTGCTTTTAGCATGAAAAGTGCCCTTTGCAGATAGAGCTCAAATTCGAAAAACAAACACATATTCATGTTCTCCCGGCTCACCGAAGACCAAAAAACCATGAGTTATGCAGATCTGATGTCTCCTTGCGGAGATAGCCCATGTTATATCTTGCAT
Organism: Vipera ursinii; assembly: GCF_947247035.1. Lineage (NCBI taxonomy): Eukaryota > Metazoa > Chordata > Lepidosauria > Squamata > Viperidae > Vipera > Vipera ursinii. Next base: position 101,933,460 of record NC_139516.1, on the reverse strand, counting down.
TTGTTAGGAAAAACTGCTTATAGCAAGAAAAGTGCCCTTTGCAGATAGAGCTCAAATTCGAAAAACAAACACATATTCATGTTCCCCCGGCTCACCGAATACAAAAAAACCATGAGTTTTACAGATCTGATGTCTCCTTGGGGAGATAGCCCATGTTATATTTTGCATTTGTTAGCAAAAACTGTTTATAGCATGAAAAGTGCCCTTTGCAGATAGAGCTCAAATTCGAAAAACAAACACGTATTCATGTTCCCCAACCTCCCCGAAGACCAAAAAACCATGCGTTTTGCAGTTCTGATGTCTCCTTGCGGAGATAGCCCATGTTATATCTTGCATTTGTTAGGAAAAACTGCTTTTAGCAAGAAAAGTGCCCTTTGCAGATAGAACTCAAATTCGAAAAACAAACACGTATTCATGTTCCCCCGGCTCACCGAAGACCAAAAAAAGATGAGTTATGCAGATCTGATGTCTCCTTGCGGAGATAGCCCATGTTATATCTTGCATTTGTTAGGAAAAACTGCTTTTAGCAAGAAAACTGCCCTTTGCAGATAGAGCTCAAATTCGAAAAACAAACACATATTCACGTTCCCCCGGCTCACCGAAGACCAAAAAACCATGAGTTATGCAGATCTGATGTCTCCTTGCGGAGATAGCCCATGTTATATCTTGCATTTGTTAGGAAAAACTGCTTTTAGCAAGAAAAGTGCCCTTTGCAGATAGAGCTCAAATTCGAAAAACAAACACCTATTCATGTTCCCCAACCTCCCCGAAGACCAAAAAACCATGCGTTTTGCAGTTCTGATGTCTCCTTGCGGAGATAGCCCATGTTATATCTTGCATTTGTTAGGAAAAACTGCTTTTAGCAAGAAAAGTGCCCTTTGCAGATAGAGCTCAAATTCGAAAAACAAACACGTATTCATGTTCCCCAACCTCCCCGAAGACCAAAAAACCATGCGTTTTGCAGTTCTGATGTCTCCTTGCGGAGATAGCCCATGTTATATCTTGCATTTGTTAGTAAAAACTGTTTATAGCATGAAAAGTGCCCATTGCAGATAGAGCTCAAATTCGAAAAACAAACACGTATTCTTGTTCCCCCGGCTCACCGAAGAGCAAAAAAAGATGAGTTATGCAGATCTGATGTCTCCTTGCGGAGATAGCCCATGTTATATCTTGCATTTGTTAGGAAAAACTGCTTTTAGCAAGAAAAGTGCCCTTTGCAGATAGAGCTCAAATTCGAAAAACAAACACATATTCATGTTCCCCCGGCTCACCGAAGACCAAAGAACCACGAGTTATGCAGATCTGATGTCTCCTTGCGGAGATAGCCCATGTTATATCTTGCATTTGTTAGCAAAAACTGTTTATAGCATGAAAAGTGCCCTTTGCAGATAGAGCTCAAATTCGAAAAACAAACACGTATTCATGTTCCCCAACCTCCCCGAAGACCAAAAAACCATGCGTTTTGCAGTTCTGATGTCTCCTTGCGGAGATAGCCCATGTTATATCTTGCATTTGTTAGGAAAAACTGCTTATAGCAAGAAAAGTGCCCTTTGCAGATAGAGCTCAAATTCGAAAAACAAACAAATATTCATGTTCCCCCGGCTCACCGAAGACCAAAAAACCATGAGTTTTACAGATCTGATGTCTCCTTGCGGAGATAGCCCATGTTATATCTTGCATTTGTTAGGAAAAACTGCTTTTAGCAAGAAAAGTGCCCTTTGCAGATAGAGCTCAAATTCGAAAAACAAACACATATTCACGTTCCCCCGGCTCACCGAAGACCAAAAAACCATGAGTTATGCAGATCTGATGTCTCCTTGCTGAGATAGCCCATGTTATATCTTGCATTTGTTAGGAAAAACTGCTTTTAGCAAGAAAAGTGCCCTTTGCAGATAGAGCTCAAATTCGAAAAACAAACACGTATTCATGTTCCCCAACCTCCCCGAAGACCAAAAAACCATGCGTTTTGCAGTTCTGATGTCTCCTTGCGGAGATAGCCCATGTTATATCTTGCATTTGTTAGGAAAAACTGCTTTTAGCAAGAAAAGTGCCCTTTGCAGATAGAGCTCAAATTCGAAAAACAAACACGTATTCATGTTCCCCAACCTCCCAGAAGACCAAAAAACCATGCATTTTGCAGTTCTGATGTCTCCTTGCGGAGATAGCCCATGTTATATCTTGCATTTGTTATGAAAAACTGCTTTTAGCAAGAAAAGTGCCCATTGCAGATAGAGCTCAAATTCGAAAAACAAACACGTATTCATGTTCCCCCGGCTCACCGAAGACCAAAAAAAGATGAGTTATGCAGATCTGATGTCTCCTTGCGGAGATAGCCCATGTTATATCTTGCATTTGTTAGGAAAAACTGCTTTTAGCAAGAAAAGTGCCCTTTGCAGATAGAGCTCAAATTCGAAAAACAAACACATATTCATGTTCCCCCGGCTCACCGAAGACCAAAAAACCATGAGTTATGCAGATCTGATGTCTCCTTGCGGAGATAGCCCATGTTATATCTTGCATTTGTTAGGAAAAACTGCTTTTAGCAAGAAAAGTGCCCTTTGCAGATAGAGCTCAAATTCGAAAAACAAACACGTATTCATGTTCCCCAACCTCCCCGAAGACCAAAAAACCATGCGTTTTGCAGTTCTGTTGTCTCCTTGCGGAGATAGCCCATGTTATATCTTGCATTTGTTAGGAAAAACTGCTTTTAGCAAAAAAAGTGCCCTTTGCAGATAGAGCTCAAATTCGAAAAACAAACACATATTCATGTTCCCCCGGCTCACCGAAGACCAAAAAAAGATGAGTTATGCAGATCTGATGTCTCCTTGCGGAGATAGCCCTTGTTATATCTTGCATTTGTTAGGAAAAACTGCTTTTAGCAAGAAAAGTGCCCTTTGCAGATAGAGCTCAAATTCGAAAAACAAACACATATTCATGTTCCCCAACCTCCCCGAAGACCAAAAAACCATGCGTTTTGCAGTTCTGATGTCTCCTTGCGGAGATAGCCCATGTTATATCTTGCATTTGTTAGGAAAAACTGCTTATAGCATGAAAAGTGCCCTTTGCAGATAGAGCTCAAATTCGAAAAACAAACACGTATTCATGTTCCCCAACCTCCCCGAAGACCAAAGAACCATGCGTTTTGCAGTTCTGATGTCTCCTTGCGGAGATATCCCATGTTATATCTTGCATTTGTTAGGAAAAACTGCTTTTAGCAAGAAAAGTGCCCTTTGCAGATAGAGCTCAAATTCGAAAAACAAACACATATTCACGTTCTCCGGGCTCACCGAAGACCAAAAAACCATGAGTTATGCAGATCTGATGTCTCCTTTCGGAGATAGCCCATGTTATATCTTGCATTTGTTATGAAAAACTGCTTTTAGCAAGAAAAGTGCCCTTTGCAGATAGAGCTCAAATTTGAAAAACAAACACATATACATGTTCCCCCGGCTCACCGAAGACCAAAAAACCATGCGTTTTGCAGTTCTGATGTCTCCTTGCGGAGATAGCCCATGTTATATCTTGCATTTGTTAGTAAAAACTGTTTATAGCATGAAAAGTGCCCATTGCAGATAGAGCTCAAATTCGAAAAACAAACACGTATTCTTGTTCCCCCGGCTCACCGAAGACCAAAAAAAGATGAGTTATGCAGATCTGATGTCTCCTTGCGGAGATAGCCCATGTTATATCTTGCATTTGTTAGGAAAAACTGCTTTTATCAAGAAAAGTGCCCTTTGCAGATAGAGCTCAAATTCGAAAAACAAACACATATTCTTGTTCCCCCGGCTCACCGAAGACCAAAAAACCATGAGTTATGCAGATCTGATGTCTCCTTGCGGAGATAGCCCATGTTATATCTTGCATTTGTTAGGAAAAACTGCTTTTAGCAAGAAAAGTGCCCTTTGCAGATAGAGCTCAAATTCGAAAAACAAACATGTATTCATGTTCCCCAACCTCCCCGAAGACCAAAAAACCATGCGTTTTGCAGTTCTGATGTCTCCTTGCGGAGATAGCCCATGTTATATCTTGCATTTGTTAGGAAAAACTGCTTATAGCATGAAAAGTGCCCTTTGCAGATAGAGCTCAAATTCGAAAAACAAACACGTATTCATGTTCCCCCGGCTCACCGAAGACCAAAAAACCATGAGTTTTACAGATCTGATGTCTCCTTGCGGATATAGCCCATGTTATATCTTGCATTTGTTAGGAAAAACTGCTTATAGCATGAAAAGTGCCCTTTGCAGATAGAGCTCAAATTCGAAAAACAAACACGTATTCATGTTCCCCCGGCTCACCGAAGACCAAAAAACCATGAGTTTTACAGATCTGATGTCTCCTTGCGGATATAGCCCATGTTATATCTTGCATTTGTTAGGAAAAACTGCTTATAGCATGAAAAGTGCCCATTGCAGATAGAGCTCAAATTCGAAAAACAAACACGTATTCATGTTCCCCCAGCTCACCGAAGACCAAAAAAAGATGAGTTATGCAGATCTGATGTCTCCTTTTGGAGATAGCCCTTGTTATATCTTGCATTTGTTAGGAAAAACTGCTTTTAGCAAGAAAAGTGCCCTTTGCAGATAGAGCTCAAATTCGAAAAACAAACATGTATTCATGTTCCCCAACCTCCCCGAAGACCAAAAAACCATGCGTTTTGCAGTTCTGATGTCTCCTTGCGGAGATAGCCCATGTTATATCTTGCATTTGTTAGGAAAAACTGCTTATAGCATGAAAAGTGCCCTTTGCAGATAGAGCTCAAATTCGAAAAACAAACACGTATTCATGTTCCCCCGGCTCACCGAAGACCAAAAAACCATGAGTTTTACAGATCTGATGTCTCCTTGCGGATATAGCCCATGTTATATCTTGCATTTGTTAGGAAAAACTGCTTATAGCATGAAAAGTGCCCTTTGCAGATAGAGCTCAAATTCGAAAAACAAACACGTATTCATGTTCCCCCGGCTCACCGAAGACCAAAAAACCATGAGTTTTACAGATCTGATGTCTCCTTGCGGATATAGCCCATGTTATATCTTGCATTTGTTAGGAAAAACTGCTTATAGCATGAAAAGTGCCCATTGCAGATAGAGCTCAAATTCGAAAAACAAACACGTATTCATGTTCCCCCAGCTCACCGAAGACCAAAAAAAGATGAGTTATGCAGATCTGATGTCTCCTTTTGGAGATAGCCCTTGTTATATCTTGCATTTGTTAGGAAAAACTGCTTTTAGCAAGAAAAGTGCCCTTTGCAGATAGAGCTCAAATTCGAAAAACAAACACATATTCATGTTCCCCAACCTCCCCGAAGACCAAAAAACCATGCGTTTTGCAGTTCTGATGTCTCCTTGCGGAGATAGCCCATGTTATATCTTGCATTTGTTAGGAAAAACTGCTTATAGCATGAAAAGTGCCCTTTGCAGATATAGCTCAAATTCGAAAAACAAACACGTATTCATGTTCCCCAACCTCCCCGAAGACCAAAGAACCATGCGTTTTGCAGTTCTGATGTCTCCTTGCGGAGATAGCCCATGTTATATCTTGCATTTGTTAGGAAAAACTGCTTATAGCATGAAAAGTGCCCATTGCAGATAGAGCTCAAATTCGAAAAACAAACACGTATTCATGTTCCCCCAGCTCACCGAAGACCAAAAAAAGATGAGTTATGCAGATCTGATGTCTCCTTTTGGAGATAGCCCATGTTATATCTTGCATTTGTTAGGAAAAACTGCTTTTAGCAAGAAAAGTGCCCTTTGCAGATAGAGCTCAAATTCAAAAAACAAACAAATATTCATGTTCCCCAACCTCCCCGAAGACCAAAAAACCATGCGTTTTCCAGTTCTGATGTCTCCTTGCGGAGATAGCCCATGTTATATCTTGCATTTGTTAGGAAAAACTGCTTTTAGCAAGAAAAGTGCCCTTTGCAGATAGAGCTCAAATTCGAAAAACAAACACATATTCATGTTCCCCCGGCTCACCGAATACAAAAAAACCATGAGTTTTACAGATCTGATGTCTCCTTGTGGAGATAGCCCATGTTATATTTTGCATTTGTTAGCAAAAACTGTTTATAGCATGAAAAGTGCCCTTTGCAGATAGAGCTCAAATTCGAAAAACAAACACGTATTCATGTTCCCCAACCTCCCCGAAGACCAAAAAACCATGCGTTTTGCAGTTCTGATGTCTCCTTGCGGAGATAGCCCATGTTATATCTTGCATTTGTTAGGAAAAACTGCCTTTAGCAAGAAAAGTGCCCTTTGCAGATAGAGCTCAAATTCGAAAAACAAACACATATTCACGTTCCCCCGGCTCACAGAAGACCAAAAAACCATGAGTTATGCAGATCTGATGTCTCCTTGCGGAGATAGCCCATGTTATATCTTGCATTTGTTAGGAAAAACTGCTTTTAGCAAGAAAAGTGCCCTTTGCAGATAGAGCTCAAATTCGAAAAACAAACAAGTATTCATGTTCCCCAACCTCCCCGAAGACCAAAAAACCATGCGTTTTGCAGTTCTGATGTCTCCTTGCGGAGATAGCCCATGTTATATCTTGCATTTGTTAGGAAAAACTGCTTTTAGCAAGAAAAGTGCCCTTTGCAGATAGAGCTCAAATTCGAAAAACAAACACGTATTCATGTTCCCCAACCTCCCCGAAGACCAAAAAACCATGCGTTTTGCAGTTCTGATGTGTCCTTGCGGAGATAGCCCATGTTATATCTTGCATTTGTTAGGAAAAACTGCTTTTAGCAAGAAAAGTGCCCTTTGCAGCTAGAGCTTAAATTCGAAAAACAAACACATATTCACGTTCTCCGGGCTCACCGAAGACCAAAAAACCATGAGATATGCAGATCTGATGTCTCCTTGCGGAGATAGCCCATGTTATATCTTGCATTTGTTAGGAAAAACTGCTTTTAGCAAGAAAAGTGCCCTTTGCAGATAGAGCTCAAATTCGAAAAACAAACACATATTCATGTTCCCCCGGCTCACCGAAGACCAAAAAACCATGCGTTTTGCAGTTCTGATGTCTCCTTGCGGAGATAGCCCATGTTATATCTTGCATTTGTTAGGAAAAACTGCTTTTAGCAAGAAAAGTGCCCTTTGCAGATAGAGCTCAAATTCGAAAAACAAACACGTATTCATGTTCCCCAACCTCCCCGAAGACCAAAAAACCATGAGTTTTACAGATCTGATGTCTCCTTGCGGAGATAGCCCATGTTATATCTTGCATTTGTTAGGAAAAACTGCTTTTAGCAAGAAAAGTGCCCTTTGCAGATAGAGCTCAAATTCGAAAAACAAACACATATTCACGTTCCCCCGGCTCACCGAAGACCAAAAAACCATGAGTTATGCAGATCTGATGTCTCCTTGCGGAGATAGCCCATGTTATATCTTGCATTTGTTTGGAAAAACTGCTTTTAGCAAGAAAAGTGCCCTTTGCAGATAGAGCTCAAATTCGAAAAACAAACACGTATTCATGTTCCCCCGGCTCACCGAAGACCAAAAAAAGATGAGTTATGCAGATCTGATGTCTCCTTGCGGAGATAGCCCATGTTATATCTTGCATTTGTTAGGAAAAACTGCTTTTAGCAAGAAAAGTGCCCTTTGCAGATAGAGCTCAAATTCGAAAAACAAACACGTATTCATGTTCCCCAACCTCCCAGAAGACCAAAAAACCATGCATTTTGCAGTTCTGATGTCTCCTTGCGGAGATTGCCCATGTTATATCTTGCATTTGTTAGTAAAAACTGTTTATAGCATGAAAAGTGCCCATTGCAGATAGAGCTCAAATTCGAAAAACAAACACGTATTCATGTTCCCCCGGCTCACCGAAGACCAAAAAAAGATGAGTTATGCAGATCTGATGTCTCCTTGCGGAGATAGCCCATGTTATATCTTGCATTTGTTAGGAAAAACTGCTTTTAGCAAGAAAAGTGCCCTTTGCAGATAGAGCTCAAATTCGAAAAACAAACACGTATTCATGTTCCCCAACCTCCCCGAAGACCAAAAAACCATGCGTTTTGCAGTTCTGTTGTCTCCTTGCGGAGATAGCCCATGTTATATCTTGCATTTGTTAGGAAAAACTGCTTTTAGCATGAAAAGTGCCCTTTGCAGATAGAGCTCAAATTCGAAAAACAAACACATATTCATGTTCTCCCGGCTCACCGAAGACCAAAAAACCATGAGTTATGCAGATCTGATGTCTCCTTGCGGAGATAGCCCATGTTATATCTTGCATTTGTTAGGAAAAACTGCTTATAGCAAGAAAAGTGCCCTTTGCAGATAGAGCTCAAATTCGAAAAACAAACACATATTCATGTTCCCCCGGCTCACCGAATACAAAAAAACCATGAGTTTTACAGATCTGATGTCTCCTTGGGGAGATAGCCCATGTTATATTTTGCATTTGTTAGCAAAAACTGTTTATAGCATGAAAAGTGCCCTTTGCAGATAGAGCTCAAATTCGAAAAACAAACACGTATTCATGTTCCCCAACCTCCCCGAAGACCAAAAAACCATGCGTTTTGCAGTTCTGATGTCTCCTTGCGGAGATAGCCCATGTTATATCTTGCATTTGTTAGGAAAAACTGCTTTTAGCAAGAAAAGTGCCCTTTGCAGATAGAACTCAAATTCGAAAAACAAACACGTATTCATGTTCCCCCGGCTCACCGAAGACCAAAAAAAGATGAGTTATGCAGATCTGATGTCTCCTTGCGGAGATAGCCCATGTTATATCTTGCATTTGTTAGGAAAAACTGCTTTTAGCAAGAAAACTGCCCTTTGCAGATAGAGCTCAAATTCGAAAAACAAACACATATTCACGTTCCCCCGGCTCACCGAAGACCAAAAAACCATGAGTTATGCAGATCTGATGTCTCCTTGCGGAGATAGCCCATGTTATATCTTGCATTTGTTAGGAAAAACTGCTTTTAGCAAGAAAAGTGCCCTTTGCAGATAGAGCTCAAATTCGAAAAACAAACACCTATTCATGTTCCCCAACCTCCCCGAAGACCAAAAAACCATGCGTTTTGCAGTTCTGATGTCTCCTTGCGGAGATAGCCCATGTTATATCTTGCATTTGTTAGGAAAAACTGCTTTTAGCAAGAAAAGTGCCCTTTGCAGATAGAGCTCAAATTCGAAAAACAAACACGTATTCATGTTCCCCAACCTCCCCGAAGACCAAAAAACCATGCGTTTTGCAGTTCTGATGTCTCCTTGCGGAGATAGCCCATGTTATATCTTGCATTTGTTAGTAAAAACTGTTTATAGCATGAAAAGTGCCCATTGCAGATAGAGCTCAAATTCGAAAAACAAACACGTATTCTTGTTCCCCCGGCTCACCGAAGAGCAAAAAAAGATGAGTTATGCAGATCTGATGTCTCCTTGCGGAGATAGCCCATGTTATATCTTGCATTTGTTAGGAAAAACTGCTTTTAGCAAGAAAAGTGCCCTTTGCAGATAGAGCTCAAATTCGAAAAACAAACACATATTCATGTTCCCCCGGCTCACCGAAGACCAAAGAACCACGAGTTATGCAGATCTGATGTCTCCTTGCGGAGATAGCCCATGTTATATCTTGCATTTGTTAGCAAAAACTGTTTATAGCATGAAAAGTGCCCTTTGCAGATAGAGCTCAAATTCGAAAAACAAACACGTATTCATGTTCCCCAACCTCCCCGAAGACCAAAAAACCATGCGTTTTGCAGTTCTGATGTCTCCTTGCGGAGATAGCCCATGTTATATCTTGCATTTGTTAGGAAAAACTGCTTATAGCAAGAAAAGTGCCCTTTGCAGATAGAGCTCAAATTCGAAAAACAAACAAATATTCATGTTCCCCCGGCTCACCGAAGACCAAAAAACCATGAGTTTTACAGATCTGATGTCTCCTTGCGGAGATAGCCCATGTTATATCTTGCATTTGTTAGGAAAAACTGCTTTTAGCAAGAAAAGTGCCCTTTGCAGATAGAGCTCAAATTCGAAAAACAAACACATATTCACGTTCCCCCGGCTCACCGAAGACCAAAAAACCATGAGTTATGCAGATCTGATGTCTCCTTGCTGAGATAGCCCATGTTATATCTTGCATTTGTTAGGAAAAACTGCTTTTAGCAAGAAAAGTGCCCTTTGCAGATAGAGCTCAAATTCGAAAAACAAACACGTATTCATGTTCCCCAACCTCCCCGAAGACCAAAAAACCATGCGTTTTGCAGTTCTGATGTCTCCTTGCGGAGATAGCCCATGTTATATCTTGCATTTGTTAGGAAAAACTGCTTTTAGCAAGAAAAGTGCCCTTTGCAGATAGAGCTCAAATTCGAAAAACAAACACGTATTCATGTTCCCCAACCTCCCAGAAGACCAAAAAACCATGCATTTTGCAGTTCTGATGTCTCCTTGCGGAGATAGCCCATGTTATATCTTGCATTTGTTATGAAAAACTGCTTTTAGCAAGAAAAGTGCCCATTGCAGATAGAGCTCAAATTCGAAAAACAAACACGTATTCATGTTCCCCCGGCTCACCGAAGACCAAAAAAAGATGAGTTATGCAGATCTGATGTCTCCTTGCGGAGATAGCCCATGTTATATCTTGCATTTGTTAGGAAAAACTGCTTTTAGCAAGAAAAGTGCCCTTTGCAGATAGAGCTCAAATTCGAAAAACAAACACATATTCATGTTCCCCCGGCTCACCGAAGACCAAAAAACCATGAGTTATGCAGATCTGATGTCTCCTTACGGAGATAGCCCATGTTATATCTTGCATTTGTTAGGAAAAACTGCTTTTAGCAAGAAAAGTGCCCTTTGCAGATAGAGCTCAAATTCGAAAAACAAACACGTATTCATGTTCCCCAACCTCCCCGAAGACCAAAAAACCATGCGTTTTGCAGTTCTGTTGTCTCCTTGCGGAGATAGCCCATGTTATATCTTGCATTTGTTAGGAAAAACTGCTTTTAGCAAAAAAAGTGCCCTTTGCAGATAGAGCTCAAATTCGAAAAACAAACACATATTCATGTTCCCCCGGCTCACCGAAGACCAAAAAAAGATGAGTTATGCAGATCTGATGTCTCCTTGCGGAGATAGCCCTTGTTATATCTTGCATTTGTTAGGAAAAACTGCTTTTAGCAAGAAAAGTGCCCTTTGCAGATAGAGTTCAAATTCGAAAAACAAACACATATTCATGTTCCCCAACCTCCCCGAAGACCAAAAAACCATGCGTTTTGCAGTTCTGATGTCTCCTTGCGGAGATAGCCCATGTTATATCTTGCATTTGTTAGGAAAAACTGCTTATAGCATGAAAAGTGCCCTTTGCAGATAGAGCTCAAATTCGAAAAACAAACACGTATTCATGTTCCCCAACCTCCCCGAAGACCAAAGAACCATGCGTTTTGCAGTTCTGATGTCTCCTTGCGGAGATATCCCATGTTATATCTTGCATTTGTTAGGAAAAACTGCTTTTAGCAAGAAAAGTGCCCTTTGCAGATAGAGCTCAAATTCGAAAAACAAACACATATTCACGTTCTCCGGGCTCACCGAAGACCAAAAAACCATGAGTTATGCAGATCTGATGTCTCCTTTCGGAGATAGCCCATGTTATATCTTGCATTTGTTATGAAAAACTGCTTTTAGCAAGAAAAGTGCCCTTTGCAGATAGAGCTCAAATTTGAAAAACAAACACATATACATGTTCCCCCGGCTCACCGAAGACCAAAAAACCATGCGTTTTGCAGTTCTGATGTCTCCTTGCGGAGATAGCCCATGTTATATCTTGCATTTGTTAGTAAAAACTGTTTATAGCATGAAAAGTGCCCATTGCAGATAGAGCTCAAATTCGAAAAACAAACACGTATTCTTGTTCCCCCGGCTCACCGAAGACCAAAAAAAGATGAGTTATGCAGATCTGATGTCTCCTTGCGGAGATAGCCCATGTTATATCTTGCATTTGTTAGGAAAAACTGCTTTTATCAAGAAAAGTGCCCTTTGCAGATAGAGCTCAAATTCGAAAAACAAACACATATTCTTGTTCCCCCGGCTCACCGAAGACCAAAAAACCATGAGTTATGCAGATCTGATGTCTCCTTGCGGAGATAGCCCATGTTATATCTTGCATTTGTTAGGAAAAACTGCTTTTAGCAAGAAAAGTGCCCTTTGCAGATAGAGCTCAAATTCGAAAAACAAACATGTATTCATGTTCCCCAACCTCCCCGAAGACCAAAAAACCATGCGTTTTGCAGTTCTGATGTCTCCTTGCGGAGATAGCCCATGTTATATCTTGCATTTGTTAGGAAAAACTGCTTATAGCATGAAAAGTGCCCTTTGCAGATAGAGCTCAAATTCGAAAAACAAACACGTATTCATGTTCCCCCGGCTCACCGAAGACCAAAAAACCATGAGTTTTACAGATCTGATGTCTCCTTGCGGATATAGCCCATGTTATATCTTGCATTTGTTAGGAAAAACTGCTTATAGCATGAAAAGTGCCCTTTGCAGATAGAGCTCAAATTCGAAAAACAAACACGTATTCATGTTCCCCCGGCTCACCGAAGACCAAAAAACCATGAGTTTTACAGATCTGATGTCTCCTTGCGGATATAGCCCATGTTATATCTTGCATTTGTTAGGAAAAACTGCTTATAGCATGAAAAGTGCCCATTGCAGATAGAGCTCAAATTCGAAAAACAAACACGTATTCATGTTCCCCCAGCTCACCGAAGACCAAAAAAAGATGAGTTATGCAGATCTGATGTCTCCTTTTGGAGATAGCCCTTGTTATATCTTGCATTTGTTAGGAAAAACTGCTTTTAGCAAGAAAAGTGCCCTTTGCAGATAGAGCTCAAATTCGAAAAACAAACACATATTCATGTTCCCCAACCTCCCCGAAGACCAAAAAACCATGCGTTTTGCAGTTCTGATGTCTCCTTGCGGAGATAGCCCATGTTATATCTTGCATTTGTTAGGAAAAACTGCTTATAGCATGAAAAGTGCCCTTTGCAGATATAGCTCAAATTCGAAAAACAAACACGTATTCATGTTCCCCAACCTCCCCGAAGACCAAAGAACCATGCGTTTTGCAGTTCTGATGTCTCCTTGCGGAGATAGCCCATGTTATATCTTGCATTTGTTAGGAAAAACTGCTTATAGCATGAAAAGTGCCCATTGCAGATAGAGCTCAAATTCGAAAAACAAACACGTATTCATGTTCCCCCAGCTCACCGAAGACCAAAAAAAGATGAGTTATGCAGATCTGATGTCTCCTTTTGGAGATAGCCCATGTTATATCTTGCATTTGTTAGGAAAAACTGCTTTTAGCAAGAAAAGTGCCCTTTGCAGATAGAGCTCAAATTCAAAAAACAAACAAATATTCATGTTCCCCAACCTCCCCGAAGACCAAAAAACCATGCGTTTTCCAGTTCTGATGTCTCCTTGCGGAGATAGCCCATGTTATATCTTGCATTTGTTAGGAAAAACTGCTTTTAGCAAGAAAAGTGCCCTTTGCAGATAGAGCTCAAATTCGAAAAACAAACACAGATTCACGTTCTCCCGGCTCACCGAAGACCAAAAAACCATGAGTTTTGCAGATGTCATGTCTCCTTGCGGAGATAGCCCATGTTATATCTTGCATTTGTTAGGAAAAACTGCTTATAGCATGAAAAGTGCCCATTGCAGATAGAGCTCAAATTCGAAAAACAAACACATTTTCATGTTCCCCCGGCTCACCAAAGACAAAAAACCATGAGTTTTGCAGATCTGATGTCTCCTTGCGGAGATAGCCCATGTTATATCTTGCATTTGTTTGTAAAAACTGCTTATAGCATGAAAAGTGCCCATTGCAGATAGAGCTGAAATTTGAAAAACAAACACATATTCATGTTCCCCCGGTTCACAAAAGACCAAAAAACCATGAGTTTTGTAGATCTGAGGTCTCCTTGCGGAGATAGCCCATGTTATATCTTGCATTTGTTAGGAAATGCTGTTTATAGCATGAAAAGTGCCCATTGCAGATAGAGGTCAAATTCGAAAAACAAACACATATTCATGTTCCCCTGGGTCCCCGAAGACCAAAAAACCATGAGTTTTGCAGATCTGATGTCTCCTTGCGGAGATAGCCTTGTTATATCCTTGCATTTGTTAGGAAATGCTGTTTATAGCATAAGTGCCCATTGCAGATAGAGCTCAAATTCGAAAAACAAACATATATTCATGTTCCCCCGGCTCACCGAAGACCAAAAAACCATGCGTTTTGCAGTTCTGATGTCTCCTTGCGGAGATAGCCCATGTTATATCTTGCATTTGTTAGGAAAAACTGCTTTTAGCAAGAAAAGTGCCCTTTGCAGATAGAGCTCAAATTCGAAAAACAAACACATATTCATGTTCCCCCACCTCCCCGAAGAACAAAAAACCATGCGTTTTGCAGTTCTGATATCTCCTTGCGGAGATAGCCCATGTTATATCTTGCATTTGTTAGGAAAAACTGTTTATAGCATAAAAAGTGCCCATTGCAGATAGAGCTCAAATTTGAAAAACAAACACATATTCATGTTCCCCCGGCTCACCAAAGACCAAAAAACCATGAGTTATGCAGATCTGATGTCTCCTTGTGGAGATAGCCCATGTTATATCTTGCATTTGTTAGGAAAAACTGCTTATGGCATGAAAAGTGCCCTTTGCAGATAGAGCTCAAATTCGAAAAACAAACACGTATTCATGTTCCCCAACCTCCCCGAAGACCAAAAAACCATGCGTTTTGCAGTTCTGATGTCTCCTTGCGGAGATAGCCCATGTTATATCTTGCATTTGTTAGGAAAAACTGCTTTTAGCAAGAAAAGTGCCCTTTGCAGATAGAGCTCAAATTCGAAAAACAAACACATATTCATGTTCCCCCAGCTCACCGAAGACCAAAAAACCATGAGTTATGCAGATCTGATGTCTCCTTGCGGAGATAGCCCATGTTATATCTTGCATTTGTTAGGAAAAACTGCTTTAAGCAAGAAAAGTGCCCTTTGCAGATAGAGCTCAAATTCGAAAAACAAACACGTATTCATGTTCCCCAACCTCCCCGAAGACCAAAAAACCATGCGTTTTGCAGTTCTGATGTCTCCTTGCGGAGATAGCCCATGTTATATCTTGCATTTGTTAGGAAAAACTACTTTTAGCAAGAAAAGTGCCCTTTGCAGATAGAGCTTAAATTCGAAAAACAAACACATATTCACGTTCTCCGGGCTCACCGAAGACCAAAAAACCATGAGATATGCAGATCTGATGTCTCCTTGCGGAGATAGCCCATGTTATATCTTGCATTTGTTAGGAAAAACTGCTTTTAGCAAGAAAAGTGCCCTTTGCAGATAGAGCTCAAATTCGAAAAACAAACACATATTCATGTTCCCCCGGCTCACCGAAGACCAAAAAACCATGCGTTTTGCAGTTCTGATGTCTCCTTGCGGAGATAGCCCATGTTATATCTTGCATTTGTTAGGAAAAACTGCTTTTAGCAAGAAAAGTGCCCTTTGCAGATAGAGCTCAAATTCGAAAAACAAACACATATTCATGTTCCCCAACCTCCCCGAAGACCAAAAAACCATGCGTTTTGCAGTTCTGATGTCTCCTTGCGGAGATAGCCCATGTTATATCTTGCATTTGTTAGGAAAAACTGCTTTTAGCAAGAAAAGTGCCCTTTGCAGATAGAGCTCAAATTCGAAAAACAAACACATATTCATGTTCCCCCGGCTCACCGAAGACCAAAAAACCATGCGTTTTACAGATCTGATGTCTCCTTGCGGAGATAGCCCATGTTATATCTTGCATTTGTTAGGAAAAACTGCTTTTAGCAAGAAAAGTGCCCTTTGCAGATAGAGCTCAAATTCGAAAAACAAACACATATTCAAGTTCTCCGGGATCACCGAAGACCAAAAAACCATGAGTTATGCAGATCTGATGTCTCCTTGCGGAGATAGCCCATGTTATATCTTGCATTTGTTAGGAAAAACTGCTTTTAGCAAGAAAAGTGACCTTTGCAGATAGAGCTCAAATTCGAAAAACAAACACATATTCATGTTTCCCAACCTCCCCGAAGACCAAAAAACCATGCGTTTTGCAGTTCTGATGTCTCCTTGCGGAGACAGCCCATGTTATATCTTGCATTTGTTAGGAAAAACTGCTTTTAGCAAGAAAAGTGCCCTTTGCAGATAGAGCTCAAATTCGAAAAACAAACACATATTCACGTTCTCCGGGCTCACCGAAGACCAAAAAACCATGAGTTATGCAGATCTGATGTCTCCTTGCGGAGATAGCCCATGTTATATCTTGCATTTGTTAGGAAAAACTGCTTTTAGCAAGAAAAGTGCCCTTTGCAGATAGAGCTCAAATTCGAAAAACAAACACATATTCATGTTCCCCAACCTCCCCGAAGACCAAAAAACCATGCGTTTTGCAGTTCTGATGTCTCCTTGCGGAGATAGCCCATGTTATATCTTGCATTTGTTAGGAAAAACTGCTTTTAGCAAGAAAAGTGCCCTTTGCAGATAGAGCTCAAATTCGAAAAACAAACACATATTCATGTTCCCCCGGCTCACCGAAGACCAAAAAACCATGAGTTTTACAGATCTGATGTCTCCTTGTGGAGATAGCCCATGTTATATCTTGCATTTGTTAGGAAAAACTGCCTTTAGCAAGAAAAGTGCCCTTTGCAGATAGAGCTCAAATTCGAAAAACAAACACATATTCACGTTCCCCCGGCTCACCGAAGACCAAAAAACCATGAGTTATGCAGATCTGATGTCTCCTTGCGGAGATAGCCCATGTTATATCTTGCATTTGTTAGGAAAAACTGCTTTTAGCAAGAAAAGCGCCCTTTGCAGATAGAGCTCAAATTCGAAAAACAAACAAGTATTCATGTTCCCCAACCTCCCCGAAGACCAAAAAACCATGCGTTTTGCAGTTCTGATGTCTCCTTGCGGAGATAGCCCATGTTATATCTTGCATTTGTTAGGAAAAACTGCTTTTAGCAAGAAAAGTGCCCTTTGCAGATAGAGCTCAAATTCGAAAAACAAACACGTATTCATGTTCCCCAACCTCCCCGAAGACCAAAAAACCATGCGTTTTGCAGTTCTGATGTCTCCTTGCGGAGATAGCCCATGTTATATCTTGCATTTGTTAGGAAAAACTGCTTTTAGCAAGAAAAGTGCCCTTTGCAGATAGAGCTTAAATTCGAAAAACAAACACATATTCACGTTCTCCGGGCTCACCGAAGACCAAAAAACCATGAGATATGCAGATCTGATGTCTCCTTGCGGAGATAGCCCATGTTATATCTTGCATTTGTTAGGAAAAACTGCTTTTAGCAAGAAAAGTGCCCTTTGCAGATAGAGCTCAAATTCGAAAAACAAACACATATTCATGTTCCCCCGGCTCACCGAAGACCAAAAAACCATGCGTTTTGCAGTTCTGATGTCTCCTTGCGGAGATAGCCCATGTTATATCTTGCATTTGTTAGGAAAAACTGCTTTTAGCAAGAAAAGTGCCCTTTGCAGATAGAGCTCAAATTCGAAAAACAAACACATATTCATGTTCCCCAACCTCCCCGAAGACCAAAAAACCATGCGTTTTGCAGTTCTGATGTCTCCTTGCGGAGATAGCCCATGTTATATCTTGCATTTGTTAGGAAAAACTGCTTTTAGCAAGAAAAGTGCCCTTTGCAGATAGAGCTCAAATTCGAAAAACAAACACATATTCATGTTCCCCCGGCTCACCGAAGACCAAAAAACCATGCGTTTTACAGATCTGATGTCTCCTTGCGGAGATAGCCCATGTTATATCTTGCATTTGTTAGGAAAAACTGCTTTTAGCAAGAAAAGTGCCCTTTGCAGATAGAGCTCAAATTCGAAAAACAAACACATATTCAAGTTCTCCGGGATCACCGAAGACCAAAAAACCATGAGTTATGCAGATCTGATGTCTCCTTGCGGAGATAGCCCATGTTATATCTTGCATTTGTTAGGAAAAACTGCTTTTAGCAAGAAAAGTGCCCTTTGCAGATAGAGCTCAAATTCGAAAAACAAACAAGTATTCATGTTCCCCAACCTCCCCGAAGACCAAAAAACCATGCGTTTTGCAGTTCTGATGTCTCCTTGCGGAGATAGCCCATGTTATATCTTGCATTTGTTAGGAAAAACTGCTTTTAGCAAGAAAAGTGCCCTTTGCAGATAGAGCTCAAATTCGAAAAACAAACACGTATTCATGTTCCCCAACCTCCCCGAAGACCAAAAAACCATGCGTTTTGCAGTTCTGATGTCTCCTTGCGGAGATAGCCCATGTTATATCTTGCATTTGTTAGGAAAAACTGCTTTTAGCAAGAAAAGTGCCCTTTGCAGATAGAGCTTAAATTCGAAAAACAAACACATATTCACGTTCTCCGGGCTCACCGAAGACCAAAAAACCATGAGATATGCAGATCTGATGTCTCCTTGCGGAGATAGCCCATGTTATATCTTGCATTTGTTAGGAAAAACTGCTTTTAGCAAGAAAAGTGCCCTTTGCAGATAGAGCTCAAATTCGAAAAACAAACACATATTCATGTTCCCCCGGCTCACCGAAGACCAAAAAACCATGCGTTTTGCAGTTCTGATGTCTCCTTGCGGAGATAGCCCATGTTATATCTTGCATTTGTTAGGAAAAACTGCTTTTAGCAAGAAAAGTGCCCTTTGCAGATAGAGCTCAAATTCGAAAAACAAACACATATTCATGTTCCCCAACCTCCCCGAAGACCAAAAAACCATGCGTTTTGCAGTTCTGATGTCTCCTTGCGGAGATAGCCCATGTTATATCTTGCATTTGTTAGGAAAAACTGCTTTTAGCAAGAAAAGTGCCCTTTGCAGATAGAGCTCAAATTCGAAAAACAAACACATATTCATGTTCCCCCGGCTCACCGAAGACCAAAAAACCATGCGTTTTACAGATCTGATGTCTCCTTGCGGAGAAAGCCCATGTTATATCTTGCATTTGTTAGGAAAAACTGCTTTTAGCAAGAAAAGTGCCCTTTGCAGATAGAGCTCAAATTCGAAAAACAAACACATATTCAAGTTCTCCGGGATCACCGAAGACCAAAAAACCATGAGTTATGCAGATCTGATGTCTCCTTGCGGAGATAGCCCATGTTATATCTTGCATTTGTTAGGAAAAACTGCTTTTAGCAAGAAAAGTGACCTTTGCAGATAGAGCTCAAATTCGAAAAACAAACACATATTCATGTTTCCCAACCTCCCCGAAGACCAAAAAACCATGCGTTTTGCAGTTCTGATGTCTCCTTGCGTAGACAGCCCATGTTATATCTTGCATTTGTTAGGAAAAACTGCTTTTAGCAAGAAAAGTGCCCTTTGCAGATAGAGCTCAAATTCGAAAAACAAACACATATTCACGTTCTCCGGGCTCACCGAAGACCAAAAAACCATGAGTTATGCAGATCTGATGTCTCCTTGCGGAGATAGCCCATGTTATATCTTGCATTTGTTAGGAAAAACTGCTTTTAGCAAGAAAAGTGCCCTTTGCAGATAGAGCTCAAATTCGAAAAACAAACACATATTCATGTTCCCCAACCTCCCCGAAGACCAAAAAACCATGCGTTTTGCAGTTCTGATGTCTCCTTGCGGAGATAGCCCATGTTATATCTTGCATTTGTTAGGAAAAACTGCTTTTAGCAAGAAAAGTGCCCTTTGCAGATAGAGCTCAAATTCGAAAAACAAACACATATTCATGTTCCCCCGGCTCACCGAAGACCAAAAAACCATGAGTTTTACAGATCTGATGTCTCCTTGTGGAGATAGCCCATGTTATATCGTGCATTTGTTAGGAAAAACTGCCTTTAGCAAGAAAAGTGCCCTTTGCAGATAGAGCTCAAATTCGAAAAACAAACACATATTCACGTTCCCCCGGCTCACCGAAGACCAAAAAACCATGAGTTATGCAGATCTGATGTCTCCTTGCGGAGATAGCCCATGTTATATCTTGCATTTGTTAGGAAAAACTGCTTTTAGCAAGAAAAGCGCCCTTTGCAGATAGAGCTCAAATTCGAAAAACAAACAAGTATTCATGTTCCCCAACCTCCCCGAAGACCAAAAAACCATGCGTTTTGCAGTTCTGATTTCTCCTTGCGGAGATAGCCCATGTTATATCTTGCATTTGTTAGGAAAAACTGCTTTTAGCAAGAAAAGTGCCCTTTGCAGATAGAGCTCAAATTCGAAAAACAAACACGTATTCATGTTCCCCAACCTCCCCGAAGACCAAAAAACAATGCGTTTTGCAGTTCTGATGTCTCCTTGCGGAGATAGCCCATGTTATATCTTGCATTTGTTAGGAAAAACTGCTTTTAGCAAGAAAAGTGCCCTTTGCAGCTAGAGCTTAAATTCGAAAAACAAACACATATTCACGTTCTCCGGGCTCACCGAAGACCAAAAAACCATGAGATATGCAGATCTGATGTCTCCTTGCGGAGATAGCCCATGTTATATCTTGCATTTGTTAGGAAAAACTGCTTTTAGCAAGAAAAGTGCCCTTTGCAGATAGAGCTCAAATTCGAAAAACAAACACATATTCATGTTCCCCCGGCTCACCGAAGACCAAAAAACCATGCGTTTTGCAGTTCTGATGTCTCCTTGCGGAGATAGCCCATGTTATATCTTGCATTTGTTAGGAAAAACTGCTTTTAGCAAGAAAAGTGCCC
Organism: Vipera ursinii; assembly: GCF_947247035.1. Lineage (NCBI taxonomy): Eukaryota > Metazoa > Chordata > Lepidosauria > Squamata > Viperidae > Vipera > Vipera ursinii. The sequence continues at coordinate 101,912,763 of NC_139516.1, read as the reverse complement.
TTTGCAGATAGAGCTCAAATTCGAAAAACAAACACATATTCATGTTCCCCAACCTCCCCGAAGACCAAAAAACCATGCGTTTTGCAGTTCTGATGTCTCCTTGCGGAGATAGCCCATGTTATATCTTGCATTTGTTAGGAAAAACTGTTTTTAGCAAGAAAAGTGCCCTTTGCAGATAGAGCTCAAATTCGAAAAACAAACACATATTCATGTTCCCCCGGCTCACCGAAGACCAAAAAACCATGAGTTTTACAGATCTGATGTCTCCTTGTGGAGATAGCCCATGTTATATCTTGCATTTGTTAGGAAAAACTGCCTTTAGCAAGAAAAGTGCCCTTTGCAGATAGAGCTCAAATTCGAAAAACAAACACATATTCACGTTCCCCCGGCTCACCGAAGACCAAAAAACCATGAGTTATGCAGATCTGATGTCTCCTTGCGGAGATAGCCCATGTTATATCTTGCATTTGTTAGGAAAAACTGCTTTTAGCAAGAAAAGTGCCCTTTGCAGATAGAGCTCAAATTCGAAAAACAAACAAGTATTCATGTTCCCCAACCTCCCCGAAGACCAAAAAACCATGCGTTTTGCAGTTCTGATGTCTCCTTGCGGAGATAGCCCATGTTATATCTTGCATTTGTTAGGAAAAACTGCTTTTAGCAAGAAAAGTGCCCTTTGCAGATAGAGCTCAAATTCGAAAAACAAACACGTATTCATGTTCCCCAACCTCCCCGAAGACCAAAAAACCATGCGTTTTGCAGTTCTGATGTCTCCTTGCGGAGATAGCCCATGTTATATCTTGCATTTGTTAGGAAAAACTGCTTTTAGCAAGAAAAGTGCCCTTTGCAGCTAGAGCTTAAATTCGAAAAACAAACACATATTCACGTTCTCCGGGCTCACCGAAGACCAAAAAACCATGAGATATGCAGATCTGATGTCTCCTTGCGGAGATAGCCCATGTTATATCTTGCATTTGTTAGGAAAAACTGCTTTTAGCAAGAAAAGTGCCCTTTGCAGATAGAGCTCAAATTCGAAAAACAAACACATATTCATGTTCCCCCGGCTCACCGAAGACCAAAAAACCATGCGTTTTGCAGTTCTGATGTCTCCTTGCGGAGATAGCCCATGTTATATCTTGCATTTGTTAGGAAAAACTGCTTTTAGCAAGAAAAGTGCCCTTTGCAGATAGAGCTCAAATTCGAAAAACAAACACATATTCATGTTCCCCCGGCTCACCGAAGACCAAAAAACCATGAGTTTTACAGATCTGATGTCTCCTTGTGGAGATAGCCCATGTTATATCTTGCATTTGTTAGGAAAAACTGCTTTTAGCAAGAAAAGTGCCCTTTGCAGATAGAGCTCAAATTCGAAAAACAAACACATATTCACGTTCCCCCGGCTCACCGAAGACCAAAAAACCATGCGTTTTGCAGTTCTGATGTCTCCTTGCGGAGATAGCCCATGTTATATCTTGCATTTGTTAGGAAAAACTGCTTTTAGCAAGAAAAGTGCCCTTTGCAGATAGAGCTCAAATTCGAAAAACAAACACATATTCATGTTCCCCCGGCTCACCGAAGACCAAAAAACCATGAGTTTTACAGATCTGATGTCTCCTTGTGGAGATAGCCCATGTTATATCTTGCATTTGTTAGGAAAAACTGCCTTTAGCAAGAAAAGTGCCCTTTGCAGATAGAGCTCAAATTCGAAAAACAAACACATATTCACGTTCCCCCGGCTCACCGAAGACCAAAAAACCATGAGTTATGCAGATCTGATGTCTCCTTGCGGAGATAGCCCATGTTATATCTTGCATTTGTTAGGAAAAACTGCTTTTAGCAAGAAAAGTGCCCTTTGCAGATAGAGCTCAAATTCGAAAAACAAACAAGTATTCATGTTCCCCAACCTCCCCGAAGACCAAAAAACCATGCGTTTTGCAGTTCTGATGTCTCCTTGCGGAGATAGCCCATGTTATATCTTGCATTTGTTAGGAAAAACTGCTTTTAGCAAGAAAAGTGCCCTTTGCAGATAGAGCTCAAATTCGAAAAACAAACACGTATTCATTTTCCCCAACCTCCCCGAAGACCAAAAAACCATGCGTTTTGCAGTTCTGATGTCTCCTTGCGGAGATAGCCCATGTTATATCTTGCATTTGTTAGGAAAAACTGCTTTTAGCAAGAAAAGTGCCCTTTGCAGATAGAGCTTAAATTCGAAAAACAAACACATATTCACGTTCTCCGGGCTCACCGAAGACCAAAAAACCATGAGATATGCAGATCTGATGTCTCCTTGCGGAGATAGCCCATGTTATATCTTGCATTTGTTAGGAAAAACTGCTTTTAGCAAGAAAAGTGCCCTTTGCAGATAGAGCTCAAATTCGAAAAACAAACACATATTCATGTTCCCCCGGCTCACCGAAGACCAAAAAACCATGCGTTTTGCAGTTCTGATGTCTCCTTGCGGAGATAGCCCATGTTATATCTTGCATTTGTTAGGAAAAACTGCTTTTAGCAAGAAAAGTGCCCTTTGCAGATAGAGCTCAAATTCGAAAAACAAACACATATTCATGTTCCCCCGGCTCACCGAAGACCAAAAAACCATGAGTTTTACAGATCTGATGTCTCCTTGTGGAGATAGCCCATGTTATATCTTGCATTTGTTAGGAAAAACTGCTTTTAGCAAGAAAAGTGCCCTTTGCAGATAGAGCTCAAATTCGAAAAACAAACACATATTCACGTTCCCCCGGCTCACCGAAGACCAAAAAACCATGAGTTATGCAGATCTGATGTCTCCTTGCGGAGATAGCCCATGTTATATCTTGCATTTGTTAGGAAAAACTGCTTTTAGCAAGAAAAGTGCCCTTTGCAGATAGAGCTCAAATTCGAAAAACAAACACATATTCACGTTCCCCCGGCTCACCGAAGACCAAAAAACCATGAGTTATGCAGATCTGATGTCTCCTTGCGGAGATAGCCCATGTTATATCTTGCATTTGTTAGGAAAAACTGCTTTTAGCAAGAAAAGTGCCCTTTGCAGATAGAGCTCAAATTCGAAAAACAAACACGTATTCATGTTCCCCAACCTCCCCGAAGACCAAAAAACCATGCGTTTTGCAGTTCTGATGTCTCCTTGCGGAGATAGCCCATGTTATATCTTGCATTTGTTAGGAAAAACTGCTTTTAGCAAGAAAAGTGCCCTTTGCAGATAGAGCTCAAATTCGAAAAACAAACACGTATTCATGTTCCCCAACCTCCCCGAAGACCAAAAAACCATGCGTTTTGCAGTTCTGTTGTCTCCTTGCGGAGAAAGCCCATGTTATATCTTGCATTTGTTAGGAAAAACTGCTTTTAGCAAGAAAAGTGCCCTTTGCAGATAGAGCTCAAATTCGAAAAACAAACACATATTCATGTTCCCCCGGCTCACCGAAGACCAAAAAACCATGAGTTATGCAGATCTGATGTCTCCTTGCAGAGATAGCCCATGTTATATCTTGCATTTGTTAGGAAAAACTGATTTTAGCATGAAAAGTGCCCTTTGCAGATAGAGCTCAAATTCGAAAAACAAACACATATTCATGTTCTCCCGGCTCACCGAAGACCAAAAAACCATGAGTTATGCAGATCTGATGTCTCCTTGCGGAGATAGCCCATGTTATATCTTGCATTTGTTAGGAAAAACTGCTTATAGCAAGAAAAGTGCCCTTTGCAGATAGAGCTCAAATTCGAAAAACAAACACATATTCATGTTCCCCCGGCTCACCGAATACAAAAAAACCATGAGTTTTACAGATCTGATGTCTCCTTGTGGAGATAGCCCATGTTATATTTTGCATTTGTTAGCAAAAACTGTTTATAGCATGAAAAGTGCCCTTTGCAGATAGAGCTCAAATTCGAAAAACAAACACGTATTCATGTTCCCCAACCTCCCCGAAGACCAAAAAACCATGCGTTTTGCAGTTCTGATGTCTCCTTGCGGAGATAGCCCATGTTATATCTTGCATTTGTTAGGAAAAACTGCTTTTAGCAAGAAAAGTGCCCTTTGCAGATAGAACTCAAATTCGAAAAACAAACACATATTCACATTCTCCGGGCTCACCGAAGACCAAAAAACCATGAGTTATGCAGATCTGATGTCTCCTTGCGGATTTAGCCCATGTTATATCTTGCATTTGTTAGGAAAAACTGCTTTTAGCAAGAAAAGTGCCCTTTGCAGATAGAGCTCAAATTCGAAAAACAAACACATATTCATGTTCCCCAACCTCCCCGAAGACCAAAAAACCATGCGTTTTGCAGTTCTGATGTCTCCTTGCGGAGATAGCCCATGTTATATCTTGCATTTGTTAGGAAAAACTGCTTTTAGCAAGAAAAGTGCCCTTTGCAGATAGAGCTCAAATTCGAAAAACAAACACATATTCATGTTCCCCCGGCTCACCGAAGACCAAAAAACCATGAGTTTTACAGATCTGATGTCTCCTTGTGGAGATAGCCCATGTTATATCTTGCATTTGTTAGGAAAAACTGCTTTTAGCAAGAAAAGTGCCCTTTGCAGATAGAGCTCAAATTCGAAAAACAAACACATATTCACGTTCCCCCGGCTCACCGAAGACCAAAAAACCATGAGTTATGCAGATCTGATGTCTCCTTGCGGAGATAGCCCATGTTATATCTTGCATTTGTTAGGAAAAACTGCTTTTAGCAAGAAAAGTGCCCTTTGCAGATAGAGCTCAAATTCGAAAAACAAACACCTATTCATGTTCCCCAACCTCCCCGAAGACCAAAAAACCATGCGTTTTGCAGTTCTGATGTCTCCTTGCGGAGATAGCCCATGTTATATCTTGCATTTGTTAGGAAAAACTGCTTTTAGCAAGAAAAGTGCCCTTTGCAGATAGAGCTCAAATTCGAAAAACAAACACATATTCATGTTCCCCCGGCTCACCGAAGACCAAAAAACCATGAGTTTTACAGATCTGATGTCTCCTTGTGGAGATAGCCCATGTTATATCTTGCATTTGTTAGGAAAAACTGCTTTTAGCAAGAAAAGTGCCCTTTGCAGATAGAGCTCAAATTCGAAAAACAAACACATATTCACGTTCCCCCGGCTCACCGAAGACCAAAAAACCATGAGTTATGCAGATCTGATGTCTCCTTGCGGAGATAGCCCATGTTATATCTTGCATTTGTTAGGAAAAACTGCTTTTAGCAAGAAAAGTGCCCTTTGCAGATAGAGCTCAAATTCGAAAAACAAACACCTATTCATGTTCCCCAACCTCCCCGAAGACCAAAAAACCATGCGTTTTGCAGTTCTGATGTCTCCTTGCGGAGATAGCCCATGTTATATCTTGCATTTGTTAGGAAAAACTGCTTTTAGCAAGAAAAGTGCCCTTTGCAGATAGAGCTCAAATTCGAAAAACAAACACGTATTCATGTTCCCCAACCTCCCCGAAGACCAAAAAACAATGAGTTTTACAGATCTGATGTCTCCTTGCGGAGATAGCCCATGTTATATCTTGCATTTGTTAGGAAAAACTGCTTTTAGCAAGAAAAGTGCCCTTTGCAGATAGAGCTCAAATTCGAAAAACAAACACATATTCACGTTCCCCCGGCTCACCGAAGACCAAAAAACCATGAGTTATGCAGATCTGATGTCTCCTTGCGGAGATAGCCCATGTTATATCTTGCATTTGTTAGGAAAAACTGCTTTTAGCAAGAAAAGTGCCCTTTGCAGATAGAGCTCAAATTCGAAAAACAAACACGTATTCATGTTCCCCAACCTCCCCGAAGACCAAAAAACCATGCGTTTTGCAGTTCTGATGTCTCCTTGCGGAGATAGCCCATGTTATATCTTGCATTTGTTAGGAAAAACTGCTTTTAGCAAGAAAAGTGCCCTTTGCAGATAGAGCTCAAATTCGAAAAACAAACACGTATTCATGTTCCCCAACCTCCCCGAAGACCAAAAAACCATGCGTTTTGCAGTTCTGTTGTCTCCTTGCGGAGAAAGCCCATGTTATATCTTGCATTTGTTAGGAAAAACTGCTTTTAGCAAAAAAAGTGCCCTTTGCAGATAGAGCTCAAATTTGAAAAACAAACACATATTCATGTTCCCCAACCTCCCCGAAGACCAAAAAAAGATGAGTTATGCAGATCTGATGTCTCCTTGCGGAGATAGCCCATGTTATATCTTGCATTTGTTAGGAAAAACTGCTTTTAGCAAGAAAAGTGCCCTTTGCAGATAGAGCTCAAATTCGAAAAACAAACACATATTCATGTTCCCCCGGCTCACCGAAGACCAAAAAACCATGAGTTATGCAGATCTGATGTCTCCTTGCGGAGATAGCCCATGTTATATCTTGCATTTGTTAGGAAAAACTGCTTTTAGCATGAAAAGTGCCCTTTGCAGATAGAGCTCAAATTCGAAAAACAAACACATATTCATGTTCTCCCGGCTCACCGAAGACCAAAAAACCATGAGTTATGCAGATCTGATGTCTCCTTGCGGAGATAGCCCATGTTATATCTTGCATTTGTTAGGAAAAACTGCTTATAGCAAGAAAAGTGCCCTTTGCAGATAGAGCTCAAATTCGAAAAACAAACACATATTCATGTTCCCCCGGCTCACCGAATACAAAAAAACCATGAGTTTTACAGATCTGATGTCTCCTTGTGGAGATAGCCCATGTTATATTTTGCATTTGTTAGCAAAAACTGTTTATAGCATGAAAAGTGCCCTTTGCAGATAGAGCTCAAATTCGAAAAACAAACACGTATTCATGTTCCCCAACCTCCCCGAAGACCAAAAAACCATGCGTTTTGCAGTTCTGATGTCTCCTTGCGGAGATAGCCCATGTTATATCTTGCATTTGTTAGGAAAAACTGCCTTTAGCAAGAAAAGTGCCCTTTGCAGATAGAGCTCAAATTCGAAAAACAAACACATATTCACGTTCCCCCGGCTCACAGAAGACCAAAAAACCATGAGTTATGCAGATCTGATGTCTCCTTGCGGAGATAGCCCATGTTATATCTTGCATTTGTTAGGAAAAACTGCTTTTAGCAAGAAAAGTGCCCTTTGCAGATAGAGCTCAAATTCGAAAAACAAACAAGTATTCATGTTCCCCAACCTCCCCGAAGACCAAAAAACCATGCGTTTTGCAGTTCTGATGTCTCCTTGCGGAGATAGCCCATGTTATATCTTGCATTTGTTAGGAAAAACTGCTTTTAGCAAGAAAAGTGCCCTTTGCAGATAGAGCTCAAATTCGAAAAACAAACACGTATTCATGTTCCCCAACCTCCCCGAAGACCAAAAAACCATGCGTTTTGCAGTTCTGATGTGTCCTTGCGGAGATAGCCCATGTTATATCTTGCATTTGTTAGGAAAAACTGCTTTTAGCAAGAAAAGTGCCCTTTGCAGCTAGAGCTTAAATTCGAAAAACAAACACATATTCACGTTCTCCGGGCTCACCGAAGACCAAAAAACCATGAGATATGCAGATCTGATGTCTCCTTGCGGAGATAGCCCATGTTATATCTTGCATTTGTTAGGAAAAACTGCTTTTAGCAAGAAAAGTGCCCTTTGCAGATAGAGCTCAAATTCGAAAAACAAACACATATTCATGTTCCCCCGGCTCACCGAAGACCAAAAAACCATGCGTTTTGCAGTTCTGATGTCTCCTTGCGGAGATAGCCCATGTTATATCTTGCATTTGTTAGGAAAAACTGCTTTTAGCAAGAAAAGTGCCCTTTGCAGATAGAGCTCAAATTCGAAAAACAAACACGTATTCATGTTCCCCAACCTCCCCGAAGACCAAAAAACCATGAGTTTTACAGATCTGATGTCTCCTTGCGGAGATAGCCCATGTTATATCTTGCATTTGTTAGGAAAAACTGCTTTTAGCAAGAAAAGTGCCCTTTGCAGATAGAGCTCAAATTCGAAAAACAAACACATATTCACGTTCCCCCGGCTCACCGAAGACCAAAAAACCATGAGTTATGCAGATCTGATGTCTCCTTGCGGAGATAGCCCATGTTATATCTTGCATTTGTTAGGAAAAACTGCTTTTAGCAAGAAAAGTGCCCTTTGCAGATAGAGCTCAAATTCGAAAAACAAACACGTATTCATGTTCCCCCGGCTCACCGAAGACCAAAAAAAGATGAGTTATGCAGATCTGATGTCTCCTTGCGGAGATAGCCCATGTTATATCTTGCATTTGTTAGGAAAAACTGCTTTTAGCAAGAAAAGTGCCCTTTGCAGATAGAGCTCAAATTCGAAAAACAAACACGTATTCATGTTCCCCAACCTCCCAGAAGACCAAAAAACCATGCATTTTGCAGTTCTGATGTCTCCTTGCGGAGATTGCCCATGTTATATCTTGCATTTGTTAGTAAAAACTGTTTATAGCATGAAAAGTGCCCATTGTAGATAGAGCTCAAATTCGAAAAACAAACACGTATTCATGTTCCCCAACCTCCCCGAAGACCAAAAAACCATGCGTTTTGCAGTTCTGTTGTCTCCTTGCGGAGATAGCCCATGTTATATCTTGCATTTGTTAGGAAAAACTGCTTTTAGCATGAAAAGTGCCCTTTGCAGATAGAGCTCAAATTCGAAAAACAAACACATATTCATGTTCTCCCGGCTCACCGAAGACCAAAAAACCATGAGTTATGCAGATCTGATGTCTCCTTGCGGAGATAGCCCATGTTATATCTTGCATTTGTTAGGAAAAACTGCTTATAGCAAGAAAAGTGCCCTTTGCAGATAGAGCTCAAATTCGAAAAACAAACACATATTCATGTTCCCCCGGCTCACCGAATACAAAAAAACCATGAGTTTTACAGATCTGATGTCTCCTTGGGGAGATAGCCCATGTTATATTTTGCATTTGTTAGCAAAAACTGTTTATAGCATGAAAAGTGCCCTTTGCAGATAGAGCTCAAATTCGAAAAACAAACACGTATTCATGTTCCCCAACCTCCCCGAAGACCAAAAAACCATGCGTTTTGCAGTTCTGATGTCTCCTTGCGGAGATAGCCCATGTTATATCTTGCATTTGTTAGGAAAAACTGCTTTTAGCAAGAAAAGTGCCCTTTGCAGATAGAACTCAAATTCGAAAAACAAACACGTATTCATGTTCCCCCGGCTCACCGAAGACCAAAAAAAGATGAGTTATGCAGATCTGATGTCTCCTTGCGGAGATAGCCCATGTTATATCTTGCATTTGTTAGGAAAAACTGCTTTTAGCAAGAAAACTGCCCTTTGCAGATAGAGCTCAAATTCGAAAAACAAACACATATTCACGTTCCCCCGGCTCACCGAAGACCAAAAAACCATGAGTTATGCAGATCTGATGTCTCCTTGCGGAGATAGCCCATGTTATATCTTGCATTTGTTAGGAAAAACTGCTTTTAGCAAGAAAAGTGCCCTTTGCAGATAGAGCTCAAATTCGAAAAACAAACCCCTATTCATGTTCCCCAACCTCCCCGAAGACCAAAAAACCATGCGTTTTGCAGTTCTGATGTCTCCTTGCGGAGATAGCCCATGTTATATCTTGCATTTGTTAGGAAAAACTGCTTTTAGCAAGAAAAGTGCCCTTTGCAGATAGAGCTCAAATTCGAAAAACAAACACGTATTCATGTTCCCCAACCTCCCCGAAGACCAAAAAACCATGCGTTTTGCAGTTCTGATGTCTCCTTGCGGAGATAGCCCATGTTATATCTTGCATTTGTTAGTAAAAACTGTTTATAGCATGAAAAGTGCCCATTGCAGATAGAGCTCAAATTCGAAAAACAAACACGTATTCTTGTTCCCCCGGCTCACCGAAGAGCAAAAAAAGATGAGTTATGCAGATCTGATGTCTCCTTGCGGAGATAGCCCATGTTATATCTTGCATTTGTTAGGAAAAACTGCTTTTAGCAAGAAAAGTGCCCTTTGCAGATAGAGCTCAAATTCGAAAAACAAACACATATTCATGTTCCCCCGGCTCACCGAAGACCAAAGAACCACGAGTTATGCAGATCTGATGTCTCCTTGCGGAGATAGCCCATGTTATATCTTGCATTTGTTAGCAAAAACTGTTTATAGCATGAAAAGTGCCCTTTGCAGATAGAGCTCAAATTCGAAAAACAAACACGTATTCATGTTCCCCAACCTCCCCGAAGACCAAAAAACCATGCGTTTTGCAGTTCTGATGTCTCCTTGCGGAGATAGCCCATGTTATATCTTGCATTTGTTAGGAAAAACTGCTTTTAGCAAGAAAAGTGCCCTTTGCAGATAGAGCTCAAATTCGAAAAACAAACACATATTCACGTTCCCCCGGCTCACCGAAGACCAAAAAACCATGAGTTATGCAGATCTGATGTCTCCTTGCTGAGATAGCCCATGTTATATCTTGCATTTGTTAGGAAAAACTGCTTTTAGCAAGAAAAGTGCCCTTTGCAGATAGAGCTCAAATTCGAAAAACAAACACGTATTCATGTTCCCCAACCTCCCCGAAGACCAAAAAACCATGCGTTTTGCAGTTCTGATGTCTCCTTGCGGAGATAGCCCATGTTATATCTTGCATTTGTTAGGAAAAACTGCTTTTAGCAAGAAAAGTGCCCTTTGCAGATAGAGCTCAAATTCGAAAAACAAACACGTATTCATGTTCCCCAACCTCCCAGAAGACCAAAAAACCATGCATTTTGCAGTTCTGATGTCTCCTTGCGGAGATAGCCCATGTTATATCTTGCATTTGTTATGAAAAACTGCTTTTAGCAAGAAAAGTGCCCATTGCAGATAGAGCTCAAATTCGAAAAACAAACACGTATTCATGTTCCCCCGGCTCACCGAAGACCAAAAAAAGATGAGTTATGCAGATCTGATGTCTCCTTGCGGAGATAGCCCATGTTATATCTTGCATTTGTTAGGAAAAACTGCTTTTAGCAAGAAAAGTGCCCTTTGCAGATAGAGCTCAAATTCGAAAAACAAACACATATTCATGTTCCCCCGGCTCACCGAAGACCAAAAAACCATGAGTTATGCAGATCTGATGTCTCCTTGCGGAGATAGCCCATGTTATATCTTGCATTTGTTAGGAAAAACTGCTTTTAGCAAGAAAAGTGCCCTTTGCAGATAGAGCTCAAATTCGAAAAACAAACACGTATTCATGTTCCCCAACCTCCCCGAAGACCAAAAAACCATGCGTTTTGCAGTTCTGTTGTCTCCTTGCGGAGATAGCCCATGTTATATCTTGCATTTGTTAGGAAAAACTGCTTTTAGCAAAAAAAGTGCCCTTTGCAGATAGAGCTCAAATTCGAAAAACAAACACATATTCATGTTCCCCCGGCTCACCGAAGACCAAAAAAAGATGAGTTATGCAGATCTGATGTCTCCTTGCGGAGATAGCCCTTGTTATATCTTGCATTTGTTAGGAAAAACTGCTTTTAGCAAGAAAAGTGCCCTTTGCAGATAGAGCTCAAATTCGAAAAACAAACACATATTCATGTTCCCCAACCTCCCCGAAGACCAAAAAACCATGCGTTTTGCAGTTCTGATGTCTCCTTGCGGAGATAGCCCATGTTATATCTTGCATTTGTTAGGAAAAACTGCTTATAGCATGAAAAGTGCCCTTTGCAGATAGAGCTCAAATTCGAAAAACAAACACGTATTCATGTTCCCCAACCTCCCCGAAGACCAAAGAACCATGCGTTTTGCAGTTCTGATGTCTCCTTGCGGAGATATCCCATGTTATATCTTGCATTTGTTAGGAAAAACTGCTTTTAGCAAGAAAAGTGCCCTTTGCAGATAGAGCTCAAATTCGAAAAACAAACACATATTCACGTTCTCCGGGCTCACCGAAGACCAAAAAACCATGAGTTATGCAGATCTGATGTCTCCTTTCGGAGATAGCCCATGTTATATCTTGCATTTGTTATGAAAAACTGCTTTTAGCAAGAAAAGTGCCCTTTGCAGATAGAGCTCAAATTTGAAAAACAAACACATATACATGTTCCCCCGGCTCACCGAAGACCAAAAAACCATGCGTTTTGCAGTTCTGATGTCTCCTTGCGGAGATAGCCCATGTTATATCTTGCATTTGTTAGTAAAAACTGTTTATAGCATGAAAAGTGCCCATTGCAGATAGAGCTCAAATTCGAAAAACAAACACGTATTCTTGTTCCCCCGGCTCACCGAAGACCAAAAAAAGATGAGTTATGCAGATCTGATGTCTCCTTGCGGAGATAGCCCATGTTATATCTTGCATTTGTTAGGAAAAACTGCTTTTATCAAGAAAAGTGCCCTTTGCAGATAGAGCTCAAATTCGAAAAACAAACACATATTCTTGTTCCCCCGGCTCACCGAAGACCAAAAAACCATGAGTTATGCAGATCTGATGTCTCCTTGCGGAGATAGCCCATGTTATATCTTGCATTTGTTAGGAAAAACTGCTTTTAGCAAGAAAAGTGCCCTTTGCAGATAGAGCTCAAATTCGAAAAACAAACATGTATTCATGTTCCCCAACCTCCCCGAAGACCAAAAAACCATGCGTTTTGCAGTTCTGATGTCTCCTTGCGGAGATAGCCCATGTTATATCTTGCATTTGTTAGGAAAAACTGCTTATAGCATGAAAAGTGCCCTTTGCAGATAGAGCTCAAATTCGAAAAACAAACACGTATTCATGTTCCCCCGGCTCACCGAAGACCAAAAAACCATGAGTTTTACAGATCTGATGTCTCCTTGCGGATATAGCCCATGTTATATCTTGCATTTGTTAGGAAAAACTGCTTATAGCATGAAAAGTGCCCTTTGCAGATAGAGCTCAAATTCGAAAAACAAACACGTATTCATGTTCCCCCGGCTCACCGAAGACCAAAAAACCATGAGTTTTACAGATCTGATGTCTCCTTGCGGATATAGCCCATGTTATATCTTGCATTTGTTAGGAAAAACTGCTTATAGCATGAAAAGTGCCCATTGCAGATAGAGCTCAAATTCGAAAAACAAACACGTATTCATGTTCCCCCAGCTCACCGAAGACCAAAAAAAGATGAGTTATGCAGATCTGATGTCTCCTTTTGGAGATAGCCCTTGTTATATCTTGCATTTGTTAGGAAAAACTGCTTTTAGCAAGAAAAGTGCCCTTTGCAGATAGAGCTCAAATTCGAAAAACAAACACATATTCATGTTCCCCAACCTCCCCGAAGACCAAAAAACCATGCGTTTTGCAGTTCTGATGTCTCCTTGCGGAGATAGCCCATGTTATATCTTGCATTTGTTAGGAAAAACTGCTTATAGCATGAAAAGTGCCCTTTGCAGATATAGCTCAAATTCGAAAAACAAACACGTATTCATGTTCCCCAACCTCCCCGAAGACCAAAGAACCATGCGTTTTGCAGTTCTGATGTCTCCTTGCGGAGATAGCCCATGTTATATCTTGCATTTGTTAGGAAAAACTGCTTATAGCATGAAAAGTGCCCATTGCAGATAGAGCTCAAATTCGAAAAACAAACACGTATTCATGTTCCCCCAGCTCACCGAAGACCAAAAAAAGATGAGTTATGCAGATCTGATGTCTCCTTTTGGAGATAGCCCATGTTATATCTTGCATTTGTTAGGAAAAACTGCTTTTAGCAAGAAAAGTGCCCTTTGCAGATAGAGCTCAAATTCAAAAAACAAACAAATATTCATGTTCCCCAACCTCCCCGAAGACCAAAAAACCATGCGTTTTCCAGTTCTGATGTCTCCTTGCGGAGATAGCCCATGTTATATCTTGCATTTGTTAGGAAAAACTGCTTTTAGCAAGAAAAGTGCCCTTTGCAGATAGAGCTCAAATTCGAAAAACAAACACATATTCATGTTCCCCCGGCTCACCGAATACAAAAAAACCATGAGTTTTACAGATCTGATGTCTCCTTGTGGAGATAGCCCATGTTATATTTTGCATTTGTTAGCAAAAACTGTTTATAGCATGAAAAGTGCCCTTTGCAGATAGAGCTCAAATTCGAAAAACAAACACGTATTCATGTTCCCCAACCTCCCCGAAGACCAAAAAACCATGCGTTTTGCAGTTCTGATGTCTCCTTGCGGAGATAGCCCATGTTATATCTTGCATTTGTTAGGAAAAACTGCCTTTAGCAAGAAAAGTGCCCTTTGCAGATAGAGCTCAAATTCGAAAAACAAACACATATTCACGTTCCCCCGGCTCACAGAAGACCAAAAAACCATGAGTTATGCAGATCTGATGTCTCCTTGCGGAGATAGCCCATGTTATATCTTGCATTTGTTAGGAAAAACTGCTTTTAGCAAGAAAAGTGCCCTTTGCAGATAGAGCTCAAATTCGAAAAACAAACAAGTATTCATGTTCCCCAACCTCCCCGAAGACCAAAAAACCATGCGTTTTGCAGTTCTGATGTCTCCTTGCGGAGATAGCCCATGTTATATCTTGCATTTGTTAGGAAAAACTGCTTTTAGCAAGAAAAGTGCCCTTTGCAGATAGAGCTCAAATTCGAAAAACAAACACGTATTCATGTTCCCCAACCTCCCCGAAGACCAAAAAACCATGCGTTTTGCAGTTCTGATGTGTCCTTGCGGAGATAGCCCATGTTATATCTTGCATTTGTTAGGAAAAACTGCTTTTAGCAAGAAAAGTGCCCTTTGCAGCTAGAGCTTAAATTCGAAAAACAAACACATATTCACGTTCTCCGGGCTCACCGAAGACCAAAAAACCATGAGATATGCAGATCTGATGTCTCCTTGCGGAGATAGCCCATGTTATATCTTGCATTTGTTAGGAAAAACTGCTTTTAGCAAGAAAAGTGCCCTTTGCAGATAGAGCTCAAATTCGAAAAACAAACACATATTCATGTTCCCCCGGCTCACCGAAGACCAAAAAACCATGCGTTTTGCAGTTCTGATGTCTCCTTGCGGAGATAGCCCATGTTATATCTTGCATTTGTTAGGAAAAACTGCTTTTAGCAAGAAAAGTGCCCTTTGCAGATAGAGCTCAAATTCGAAAAACAAACACGTATTCATGTTCCCCAACCTCCCCGAAGACCAAAAAACCATGAGTTTTACAGATCTGATGTCTCCTTGCGGAGATAGCCCATGTTATATCTTGCATTTGTTAGGAAAAACTGCTTTTAGCAAGAAAAGTGCCCTTTGCAGATAGAGCTCAAATTCGAAAAACAAACACATATTCACGTTCCCCCGGCTCACCGAAGACCAAAAAACCATGAGTTATGCAGATCTGATGTCTCCTTGCGGAGATAGCCCATGTTATATCTTGCATTTGTTAGGAAAAACTGCTTTTAGCAAGAAAAGTGCCCTTTGCAGATAGAGCTCAAATTCGAAAAACAAACACGTATTCATGTTCCCCCGGCTCACCGAAGACCAAAAAAAGATGAGTTATGCAGATCTGATGTCTCCTTGCGGAGATAGCCCATGTTATATCTTGCATTTGTTAGGAAAAACTGCTTTTAGCAAGAAAAGTGCCCTTTGCAGATAGAGCTCAAATTCGAAAAACAAACACGTATTCATGTTCCCCAACCTCCCAGAAGACCAAAAAACCATGCATTTTGCAGTTCTGATGTCTCCTTGCGGAGATTGCCCATGTTATATCTTGCATTTGTTAGTAAAAACTGTTTATAGCATGAAAAGTGCCCATTGCAGATAGAGCTCAAATTCGAAAAACAAACACGTATTCATGTTCCCCCGGCTCACCGAAGACCAAAAAAAGATGAGTTATGCAGATCTGATGTCTCCTTGCGGAGATAGCCCATGTTATATCTTGCATTTGTTAGGAAAAACTGCTTTTAGCAAGAAAAGTGCCCTTTGCAGATAGAGCTCAAATTCGAAAAACAAACACGTATTCATGTTCCCCAACCTCCCCGAAGACCAAAAAACCATGCGTTTTGCAGTTCTGTTGTCTCCTTGCGGAGATAGCCCATGTTATATCTTGCATTTGTTAGGAAAAACTGCTTTTAGCATGAAAAGTGCCCTTTGCAGATAGAGCTCAAATTTGAAAAACAAACACATATTCATGTTCTCCCGGCTCACCGAAGACCAAAAAACCATGAGTTATGCAGATCTGATGTCTCCTTGCGGAGATAGCCCATGTTATATCTTGCATTTGTTAGGAAAAACTGCTTATAGCAAGAAAAGTGCCCTTTGCAGATAGAGCTCAAATTCGAAAAACAAACACATATTCATGTTCCCCCGGCTCACCGAATACAAAAAAACCATGAGTTTTACAGATCTGATGTCTCCTTGGGGAGATAGCCCATGTTATATTTTGCATTTGTTAGCAAAAACTGTTTATAGCATGAAAAGTGCCCTTTGCAGATAGAGCTCAAATTCGAAAAACAAACACGTATTCATGTTCCCCAACCTCCCCGAAGACCAAAAAACCATGCGTTTTGCAGTTCTGATGTCTCCTTGCGGAGATAGCCCATGTTATATCTTGCATTTGTTAGGAAAAACTGCTTTTAGCAAGAAAAGTGCCCTTTGCAGATAGAACTCAAATTCGAAAAACAAACACGTATTCATGTTCCCCCGGCTCACCGAAGACCAAAAAAAGATGAGTTATGCAGATCTGATGTCTCCTTGCGGAGATAGCCCATGTTATATCTTGCATTTGTTAGGAAAAACTGCTTTTAGCAAGAAAACTGCCCTTTGCAGATAGAGCTCAAATTCGAAAAACAAACACATATTCACGTTCCCCCGGCTCACCGAAGACCAAAAAACCATGAGTTATGCAGATCTGATGTCTCCTTGCGGAGATAGCCCATGTTATATCTTGCATTTGTTAGGAAAAACTGCTTTTAGCAAGAAAAGTGCCCTTTGCAGATAGAGCTCAAATTCGAAAAACAAACACCTATTCATGTTCCCCAACCTCCCCGAAGACCAAAAAACCATGCGTTTTGCAGTTCTGATG
The DNA here is from genome assembly GCF_947247035.1 of Vipera ursinii. Lineage (NCBI taxonomy): Eukaryota > Metazoa > Chordata > Lepidosauria > Squamata > Viperidae > Vipera > Vipera ursinii. The sequence continues at coordinate 101,895,868 of NC_139516.1, read as the reverse complement.
TCTCCTTGCGGAGATAGCCCATGTTATATCTTGCATTTGTTAGGAAAAACTGCTTTTAGCAAGAAAAGTGCCCTTTGCAGATAGAGCTCAAATTCGAAAAACAAACACGTATTCATGTTCCCCAACCTCCCCGAAGACCAAAAAACCATGCGTTTTGCAGTTCTGATGTCTCCTTGCGGAGATAGCCCATGTTATATCTTGCATTTGTTAGTAAAAACTGTTTATAGCATGAAAAGTGCCCATTGCAGATAGAGCTCAAATTCGAAAAACAAACACGTATTCTTGTTCCCCCGGCTCACCGAAGAGCAAAAAAAGATGAGTTATGCAGATCTGATGTCTCCTTGCGGAGATAGCCCATGTTATATCTTGCATTTGTTAGGAAAAACTGCTTTTAGCAAGAAAAGTGCCCTTTGCAGATAGAGCTCAAATTCGAAAAACAAACACATATTCATGTTCCCCCGGCTCACCGAAGACCAAAGAACCACGAGTTATGCAGATCTGATGTCTCCTTGCGGAGATAGCCCATGTTATATCTTGCATTTGTTAGCAAAAACTGTTTATAGCATGAAAAGTGCCCTTTGCAGATAGAGCTCAAATTCGAAAAACAAACACGTATTCATGTTCCCCAACCTCCCCGAAGACCAAAAAACCATGCGTTTTGCAGTTCTGATGTCTCCTTGCGGAGATAGCCCATGTTATATCTTGCATTTGTTAGGAAAAACTGCTTTTAGCAAGAAAAGTGCCCTTTGCAGATAGAGCTCAAATTCGAAAAACAAACAAATATTCATGTTCCCCCGGCTCACCGAAGACCAAAAAACCATGAGTTTTACAGATCTGATGTCTCCTTGCGGAGATAGCCCATGTTATATCTTGCATTTGTTAGGAAAAACTGCTTTTAGCAAGAAAAGTGCCCTTTGCAGATAGAGCTCAAATTCGAAAAACAAACACATATTCACGTTCCCCCGGCTCACCGAAGACCAAAAAACCATGAGTTATGCAGATCTGATGTCTCCTTGCTGAGATAGCCCATGTTATATCTTGCATTTGTTAGGAAAAACTGCTTTTAGCAAGAAAAGTGCCCTTTGCAGATAGAGCTCAAATTCGAAAAACAAACACGTATTCATGTTCCCCAACCTCCCCGAAGACCAAAAAACCATGCGTTTTGCAGTTCTGATGTCTCCTTGCGGAGATAGCCCATGTTATATCTTGCATTTGTTAGGAAAAACTGCTTTTAGCAAGAAAAGTGCCCTTTGCAGATAGAGCTCAAATTCGAAAAACAAACACGTATTCATGTTCCCCAACCTCCCAGAAGACCAAAAAACCATGCATTTTGCAGTTCTGATGTCTCCTTGCGGAGATAGCCCATGTTATATCTTGCATTTGTTATGAAAAACTGCTTTTAGCAAGAAAAGTGCCCATTGCAGATAGAGCTCAAATTCGAAAAACAAACACGTATTCATGTTCCCCCGGCTCACCGAAGACCAAAAAAAGATGAGTTATGCAGATCTGATGTCTCCTTGCGGAGATAGCCCATGTTATATCTTGCATTTGTTAGGAAAAACTGCTTTTAGCAAGAAAAGTGCCCTTTGCAGATAGAGCTCAAATTCGAAAAACAAACACATATTCATGTTCCCCCGGCTCACCGAAGACCAAAAAACCATGAGTTATGCAGATCTGATGTCTCCTTGCGGAGATAGCCCATGTTATATCTTGCATTTGTTAGGAAAAACTGCTTTTAGCAAGAAAAGTGCCCTTTGCAGATAGAGCTCAAATTCGAAAAACAAACACGTATTCATGTTCCCCAACCTCCCCGAAGACCAAAAAACCATGCGTTTTGCAGTTCTGTTGTCTCCTTGCGGAGATAGCCCATGTTATATCTTGCATTTGTTAGGAAAAACTGCTTTTAGCAAAAAAAGTGCCCTTTGCAGATAGAGCTCAAATTCGAAAAACAAACACATATTCATGTTCCCCCGGCTCACCGAAGACCAAAAAAAGATGAGTTATGCAGATCTGATGTCTCCTTGCGGAGATAGCCCTTGTTATATCTTGCATTTGTTAGGAAAAACTGCTTTTAGCAAGAAAAGTGCCCTTTGCAGATAGAGTTCAAATTCGAAAAACAAACACATATTCATGTTCCCCAACCTCCCCGAAGACCAAAAAACCATGCGTTTTGCAGTTCTGATGTCTCCTTGCGGAGATAGCCCATGTTATATCTTGCATTTGTTAGGAAAAACTGCTTATAGCATGAAAAGTGCCCTTTGCAGATAGAGCTCAAATTCGAAAAACAAACACGTATTCATGTTCCCCAACCTCCCCGAAGACCAAAGAACCATGCGTTTTGCAGTTCTGATGTCTCCTTGCGGAGATATCCCATGTTATATCTTGCATTTGTTAGGAAAAACTGCTTTTAGCAAGAAAAGTGCCCTTTGCAGATAGAGCTCAAATTCGAAAAACAAACACATATTCACGTTCTCCGGGCTCACCGAAGACCAAAAAACCATGAGTTATGCAGATCTGATGTCTCCTTTCGGAGATAGCCCATGTTATATCTTGCATTTGTTATGAAAAACTGCTTTTTGCAAGAAAAGTGCCCTTTGCAGATAGAGCTCAAATTTGAAAAACAAACACATATACATGTTCCCCCGGCTCACCGAAGACCAAAAAACCATGCGTTTTGCAGTTCTGATGTCTCCTTGCGGAGATAGCCCATGTTATATCTTGCATTTGTTAGTAAAAACTGTTTATAGCATGAAAAGTGCCCATTGCAGATAGAGCTCAAATTCGAAAAACAAACACGTATTCTTGTTCCCCCGGCTCACCGAAGACCAAAAAAAGATGAGTTATGCAGATCTGATGTCTCCTTGCGGAGATAGCCCATGTTATATCTTGCATTTGTTAGGAAAAACTGCTTTTATCAAGAAAAGTGCCCTTTGCAGATAGAGCTCAAATTCGAAAAACAAACACATATTCTTGTTCCCCCGGCTCACCGAAGACCAAAAAACCATGAGTTATGCAGATCTGATGTCTCCTTGCGGAGATAGCCCATGTTATATCTTGCATTTGTTAGGAAAAACTGCTTTTAGCAAGAAAAGTGCCCTTTGCAGATAGAGCTCAAATTCGAAAAACAAACATGTATTCATGTTCCCCAACCTCCCCGAAGACCAAAAAACCATGCGTTTTGCAGTTCTGATGTCTCCTTGCGGAGATAGCCCATGTTATATCTTGCATTTGTTAGGAAAAACTGCTTATAGCATGAAAAGTGCCCTTTGCAGATAGAGCTCAAATTCGAAAAACAAACACGTATTCATGTTCCCCCGGCTCACCGAAGACCAAAAAACCATGAGTTTTACAGATCTGATGTCTCCTTGCGGATATAGCCCATGTTATATCTTGCATTTGTTAGGAAAAACTGCTTATAGCATGAAAAGTGCCCTTTGCAGATAGAGCTCAAATTCGAAAAACAAACACGTATTCATGTTCCCCCGGCTCACCGAAGACCAAAAAACCATGAGTTTTACAGATCTGATGTCTCCTTGCGGATATAGCCCATGTTATATCTTGCATTTGTTAGGAAAAACTGCTTATAGCATGAAAAGTGCCCATTGCAGATAGAGCTCAAATTCGAAAAACAAACACGTATTCATGTTCCCCCAGCTCACCGAAGACCAAAAAAAGATGAGTTATGCAGATCTGATGTCTCCTTTTGGAGATAGCCCTTGTTATATCTTGCATTTGTTAGGAAAAACTGCTTTTAGCAAGAAAAGTGCCCTTTGCAGATAGAGCTCAAATTCGAAAAACAAACACATATTCATGTTCCCCAACCTCCCCGAAGACCAAAAAACCATGCGTTTTGCAGTTCTGATGTCTCCTTGCGGAGATAGCCCATGTTATATCTTGCATTTGTTAGGAAAAACTGCTTATAGCATGAAAAGTGCCCTTTGCAGATATAGCTCAAATTCGAAAAACAAACACGTATTCATGTTCCCCAACCTCCCCGAAGACCAAAGAACCATGCGTTTTGCAGTTCTGATGTCTCCTTGCGGAGATAGCCCATGTTATATCTTGCATTTGTTAGGAAAAACTGCTTATAGCATGAAAAGTGCCCATTGCAGATAGAGCTCAAATTCGAAAAACAAACACGTATTCATGTTCCCCCAGCTCACCGAAGACCAAAAAAAGATGAGTTATGCAGATCTGATGTCTCCTTTTGGAGATAGCCCATGTTATATCTTGCATTTGTTAGGAAAAACTGCTTTTAGCAAGAAAAGTGCCCTTTGCAGATAGAGCTCAAATTCAAAAAACAAACAAATATTCATGTTCCCCAACCTCCCCGAAGACCAAAAAACCATGCGTTTTCCAGTTCTGATGTCTCCTTGCGGAGATAGCCCATGTTATATCTTGCATTTGTTAGGAAAAACTGCTTTTAGCAAGAAAAGTGCCCTTTGCAGATAGAGCTCAAATTCGAAAAACAAACACAGATTCACGTTCTCCCGGCTCACCGAAGACCAAAAAACCATGAGTTTTGCAGATGTCATGTCTCCTTGCGGAGATAGCCCATGTTATATCTTGCATTTGTTAGGAAAAACTGCTTATAGCATGAAAAGTGCCCATTGCAGATAGAGCTCAAATTCGAAAAACAAACACATTTTCATGTTCCCCCGGCTCACCAAAGACAAAAAACCATGAGTTTTGCAGATCTGATGTCTCCTTGCGGAGATAGCCCATGTTATATCTTGCATTTGTTTGTAAAAACTGCTTATAGCATGAAAAGTGCCCATTGCAGATAGAGCTGAAATTTGAAAAACAAACACATATTCATGTTCCCCCGGTTCACAAAAGACCAAAAAACCATGAGTTTTGTAGATCTGAGGTCTCCTTGCGGAGATAGCCCATGTTATATCTTGCATTTGTTAGGAAATGCTGTTTATAGCATGAAAAGTGCCCATTGCAGATAGAGGTCAAATTCGAAAAACAAACACATATTCATGTTCCCCTGGGTCCCCGAAGACCAAAAAACCATGAGTTTTGCAGATCTGATGTCTCCTTGCGGAGATAGCCTTGTTATATCCTTGCATTTGTTAGGAAATGCTGTTTATAGCATAAGTGCCCATTGCAGATAGAGCTCAAATTCGAAAAACAAACATATATTCATGTTCCCCCGGCTCACCGAAGACCAAAAAACCATGCGTTTTGCAGTTCTGATGTCTCCTTGCGGAGATAGCCCATGTTATATCTTGCATTTGTTAGGAAAAACTGCTTTTAGCAAGAAAAGTGCCCTTTGCAGATAGAGCTCAAATTCGAAAAACAAACACATATTCATGTTCCCCCACCTCCCCGAAGAACAAAAAACCATGCGTTTTGCAGTTCTGATATCTCCTTGCGGAGATAGCCCATGTTATATCTTGCATTTGTTAGGAAAAACTGTTTATAGCATAAAAAGTGCCCATTGCAGATAGAGCTCAAATTTGAAAAACAAACACATATTCATGTTCCCCCGGCTCACCAAAGACCAAAAAACCATGAGTTATGCAGATCTGATGTCTCCTTGTGGAGATAGCCCATGTTATATCTTGCATTTGTTAGGAAAAACTGCTTATGGCATGAAAAGTGCCCTTTGCAGATAGAGCTCAAATTCGAAAAACAAACACGTATTCATGTTCCCCAACCTCCCCGAAGACCAAAAAACCATGCGTTTTGCAGTTCTGATGTCTCCTTGCGGAGATAGCCCATGTTATATCTTGCATTTGTTAGGAAAAACTGCTTTTAGCAAGAAAAGTGCCCTTTGCAGATAGAGCTCAAATTCGAAAAACAAACACATATTCATGTTCCCCCAGCTCACCGAAGACCAAAAAACCATGAGTTATGCAGATCTGATGTCTCCTTGCGGAGATAGCCCATGTTATATCTTGCATTTGTTAGGAAAAACTGCTTTAAGCAAGAAAAGTGCCCTTTGCAGATAGAGCTCAAATTCGAAAAACAAACACGTATTCATGTTCCCCAACCTCCCCGAAGACCAAAAAACCATGCGTTTTGCAGTTCTGATGTCTCCTTGCGGAGATAGCCCATGTTATATCTTGCATTTGTTAGGAAAAACTACTTTTAGCAAGAAAAGTGCCCTTTGCAGATAGAGCTTAAATTCGAAAAACAAACACATATTCACGTTCTCCGGGCTCACCGAAGACCAAAAAACCATGAGATATGCAGATCTGATGTCTCCTTGCGGAGATAGCCCATGTTATATCTTGCATTTGTTAGGAAAAACTGCTTTTAGCAAGAAAAGTGCCCTTTGCAGATAGAGCTCAAATTCGAAAAACAAACACATATTCATGTTCCCCCGGCTCACCGAAGACCAAAAAACCATGCGTTTTGCAGTTCTGATGTCTCCTTGCGGAGATAGCCCATGTTATATCTTGCATTTGTTAGGAAAAACTGCTTTTAGCAAGAAAAGTGCCCTTTGCAGATAGAGCTCAAATTCGAAAAACAAACACATATTCATGTTCCCCAACCTCCCCGAAGACCAAAAAACCATGCGTTTTGCAGTTCTGATGTCTCCTTGCGGAGATAGCCCATGTTATATCTTGCATTTGTTAGGAAAAACTGCTTTTAGCAAGAAAAGTGCCCTTTGCAGATAGAGCTCAAATTCGAAAAACAAACACATATTCATGTTCCCCCGGCTCACCGAAGACCAAAAAACCATGCGTTTTACAGATCTGATGTCTCCTTGCGGAGATAGCCCATGTTATATCTTGCATTTGTTAGGAAAAACTGCTTTTAGCAAGAAAAGTGCCCTTTGCAGATAGAGCTCAAATTCGAAAAACAAACACATATTCAAGTTCTCCGGGATCACCGAAGACCAAAAAACCATGAGTTATGCAGATCTGATGTCTCCTTGCGGAGATAGCCCATGTTATATCTTGCATTTGTTAGGAAAAACTGCTTTTAGCAAGAAAAGTGCCCTTTGCAGATAGAGCTCAAATTCGAAAAACAAACACGTATTCATGTTCCCCAACCTCCCCGAAGACCAAAAAACCATGCGTTTTGCAGTTCTGTTGTCTCCTTGCGGAGAAAGCCCATGTTATATCTTGCATTTGTTAGGAAAAACTGCTTTTAGCAAGAAAAGTGCCCTTTGCAGATAGAGCTCAAATTCGAAAAACAAACACATATTCATGTTCCCCCGGCTCACCGAAGACCAAAAAACCATGAGTTATGCAGATCTGATGTCTCCTTGCAGAGATAGCCCATGTTATATCTTGCATTTGTTAGGAAAAACTGATTTTAGCATGAAAAGTGCCCTTTGCAGATAGAGCTCAAATTCGAAAAACAAACACATATTCATGTTCTCCCGGCTCACCGAAGACCAAAAAACCATGAGTTATGCAGATCTGATGTCTCCTTGCGGAGATAGCCCATGTTATATCTTGCATTTGTTAGGAAAAACTGCTTATAGCAAGAAAAGTGCCCTTTGCAGATAGAGCTCAAATTCGAAAAACAAACACATATTCATGTTCCCCCGGCTCACCGAATACAAAAAAACCATGAGTTTTACAGATCTGATGTCTCCTTGTGGAGATAGCCCATGTTATATTTTGCATTTGTTAGCAAAAACTGTTTATAGCATGAAAAGTGCCCTTTGCAGATAGAGCTCAAATTCGAAAAACAAACACGTATTCATGTTCCCCAACCTCCCCGAAGACCAAAAAACCATGCGTTTTGCAGTTCTGATGTCTCCTTGCGGAGATAGCCCATGTTATATCTTGCATTTGTTAGGAAAAACTGCTTTTAGCAAGAAAAGTGCCCTTTGCAGATAGAACTCAAATTCGAAAAACAAACACATATTCACATTCTCCGGGCTCACCGAAGACCAAAAAACCATGAGTTATGCAGATCTGATGTCTCCTTGCGGATTTAGCCCATGTTATATCTTGCATTTGTTAGGAAAAACTGCTTTTAGCAAGAAAAGTGCCCTTTGCAGATAGAGCTCAAATTCGAAAAACAAACAAGTATTCATGTTCCCCAACCTCCCCGAAGACCAAAAAACCATGCGTTTTGCAGTTCTGATGTCTCCTTGCGGAGATAGCCCATGTTATATCTTGCATTTGTTAGGAAAAACTGCTTTTAGCAAGAAAAGTGCCCTTTGCAGATAGAGCTCAAATTCGAAAAACAAACACATATACATGTTCCCCCGGCTCACCGAAGACCAAAAAACCATGAGTTTTACAGATCTGATGTCTCCTTGTGGAGATAGCCCATGTTATATCTTGCATTTGTTAGGAAAAACTGCTTTTAGCAAGAAAAGTGCCCTTTGCAGATAGAGCTCAAATTCGAAAAACAAACACATATTCACGTTCCCCCGGCTCACCGAAGACCAAAAAACCATGAGTTATGCAGATCTGATGTCTCCTTGCGGAGATAGCCCATGTTATATCTTGCATTTGTTAGGAAAAACTGCTTTTAGCAAGAAAAGTGCCCTTTGCAGATAGAGCTCAAATTCGAAAAACAAACACCTATTCATGTTCCCCAACCTCCCCGAAGACCAAAAAACCATGCGTTTTGCAGTTCTGATGTCTCCTTGCGGAGATAGCCCATGTTATATCTTGCATTTGTTAGGAAAAACTGCTTTTAGCAAGAAAAGTGCCCTTTGCAGATAGAGCTCAAATTCGAAAAACAAACACATATTCATGTTCCCCCGGCTCACCGAAGACCAAAAAACCATGAGTTTTACAGATCTGATGTCTCCTTGTGGAGATAGCCCATGTTATATCTTGCATTTGTTAGGAAAAACTGCTTTTAGCAAGAAAAGTGCCCTTTGCAGATAGAGCTCAAATTCGAAAAACAAACACATATTCACGTTCCCCCGGCTCACCGAAGACCAAAAAACCATGAGTTATGCAGATCTGATGTCTCCTTGCGGAGATAGCCCATGTTATATCTTGCATTTGTTAGGAAAAACTGCTTTTAGCAAGAAAAGTGCCCTTTGCAGATAGAGCTCAAATTCGAAAAACAAACACCTATTCATGTTCCCCAACCTCCCCGAAGACCAAAAAACCATGCGTTTTGCAGTTCTGATGTCTCCTTGCGGAGATAGCCCATGTTATATCTTGCATTTGTTAGGAAAAACTGCTTTTAGCAAGAAAAGTGCCCTTTGCAGATAGAGCTCAAATTCGAAAAACAAACACGTATTCATGTTCCCCAACCTCCCCGAAGACCAAAAAACAATGAGTTTTACAGATCTGATGTCTCCTTGCGGAGATAGCCCATGTTATATCTTGCATTTGTTAGGAAAAACTGCTTTTAGCAAGAAAAGTGCCCTTTGCAGATAGAGCTCAAATTCGAAAAACAAACACATATTCACGTTCCCCCGGCTCACCGAAGACCAAAAAACCATGAGTTATGCAGATCTGATGTCTCCTTGCGGAGATAGCCCATGTTATATCTTGCATTTGTTAGGAAAAACTGCTTTTAGCAAGAAAAGTGCCCTTTGCAGATAGAGCTCAAATTCGAAAAACAAACACGTATTCATGTTCCCCAACCTCCCCGAAGACCAAAAAACCATGCGTTTTGCAGTTCTGATGTCTCCTTGCGGAGATAGCCCATGTTATATCTTGCATTTGTTAGGAAAAACTGCTTTTAGCAAGAAAAGTGCCCTTTGCAGATAGAGCTCAAATTCGAAAAACAAACACGTATTCATGTTCCCCAACCTCCCCGAAGACCAAAAAACCATGCGTTTTGCAGTTCTGTTGTCTCCTTGCGGATATAGCCCATGTTATATCTTGCATTTGTTAGGAAAAACTGCTTTTAGCAAAAAAAGTGCCCTTTGCAGATAGAGCTCAAATTTGAAAAACAAACACATATTCATGTTCCCCCGGCTCACCGAAGACCAAAAAAAGATGAGTTATGCAGATCTGATGTCTCCTTGCGGAGATAGCCCATGTTATATCTTGCATTTGTTAGGAAAAACTGCTTTTAGCAAGAAAAGTGCCCTTTGCAGATAGAGCTCAAATTCGAAAAACAAACACATATTCATGTTCCCCCGGCTCACCGAAGACCAAAAAACCATGAGTTATGCAGATCTGATGTCTCCTTGCGGAGATAGCCCATGTTATATCTTGCATTTGTTAGGAAAAACTGCTTTTAGCATGAAAAGTGCCCTTTGCAGATAGAGCTCAAATTCGAAAAACAAACACATATTCATGTTCTCCCGGCTCACCGAAGACCAAAAAACCATGAGTTATGCAGATCTGATGTCTCCTTGCGGAGATAGCCCATGTTATATCTTGCATTTGTTAGGAAAAACTGCTTATAGCAAGAAAAGTGCCCTTTGCAGATAGAGCTCAAATTCGAAAAACAAACACGTATTCTTGTTCCCCCGGCTCACCGAAGAGCAAAAAAAGATGAGTTATGCAGATCTGATGTCTCCTTGCGGAGATAGCCCATGTTATATCTTGCATTTGTTAGGAAAAACTGCTTTTAGCAAGAAAAGTGCCCTTTGCAGATAGAGCTCAAATTCGAAAAACAAACACATATTCACGTTCCCCCGGCTCACCGAAGACCAAAAAACCATGAGTTATGCAGATCTGATGTCTCCTTGCGGAGATAGCCCATGTTATATCTTGCATTTGTTAGGAAAAACTGCTTTTAGCAAGAAAAGTGCCCTTTGCAGATAGAGCTCAAATTCGAAAAACAAACACGTATTCATGTTCCCCCGGCTCACCGAAGACCAAAAAAAGATGAGTTATGCAGATCTGATGTCTCCTTGCGGAGATAGCCCATGTTATATCTTGCATTTGTTAGGAAAAACTGCTTTTAGCAAGAAAAGTGCCCTTTGCAGATAGAGCTCAAATTCGAAAAACAAACACGTATTCATGTTCCCCAACCTCCCAGAAGACCAAAAAACCATGCATTTTGCAGTTCTGATGTCTCCTTGCGGAGATTGCCCATGTTATATCTTGCATTTGTTAGTAAAAACTGTTTATAGCATGAAAAGTGCCCATTGCAGATAGAGCTCAAATTCGAAAAACAAACACGTATTCATGTTCCCCCGGCTCACCGAAGACCAAAAAAAGATGAGTTATGCAGATCTGATGTCTCCTTGCGGAGATAGCCCATGTTATATCTTGCATTTGTTAGGAAAAACTGCTTTTAGCAAGAAAAGTGCCCTTTGCAGATAGAGCTCAAATTCGAAAAACAAACACGTATTCATGTTCCCCAACCTCCCCGAAGACCAAAAAACCATGCGTTTTGCAGTTCTGTTGTCTCCTTGCGGAGATAGCCCATGTTATATCTTGCATTTGTTAGGAAAAACTGCTTTTAGCATGAAAAGTGCCCTTTGCAGATAGAGCTCAAATTCGAAAAACAAACACATATTCATGTTCTCCCGGCTCACCGAAGACCAAAAAACCATGAGTTATGCAGATCTGATGTCTCCTTGCGGAGATAGCCCATGTTATATCTTGCATTTGTTAGGAAAAACTGCTTATAGCAAGAAAAGTGCCCTTTGCAGATAGAGCTCAAATTCGAAAAACAAACACATATTCATGTTCCCCCGGCTCACCGAATACAAAAAAACCATGAGTTTTACAGATCTGATGTCTCCTTGTGGAGATAGCCCATGTTATATTTTGCATTTGTTAGCAAAAACTGTTTATAGCATGAAAAGTGCCCTTTGCAGATAGAGCTCAAATTCGAAAAACAAACACGTATTCATGTTCCCCAACCTCCCCGAAGACCAAAAAACCATGCGTTTTGCAGTTCTGATGTCTCCTTGCGGAGATAGCCCATGTTATATCTTGCATTTGTTAGGAAAAACTGCTTTTAGCAAGAAAAGTGCCCTTTGCAGATAGAACTCAAATTCGAAAAACAAACACGTATTCATGTTCCCCCGGCTCACGGAAGACCAAAAAAAGATGAGTTATGCAGATCTGATGTCTCCTTGCGGAGATAGCCCATGTTATATCTTGCATTTGTTAGGAAAAACTGCTTTTAGCAAGAAAACTGCCCTTTGCAGATAGAGCTCAAATTCGAAAAACAAACACATATTCACGTTCCCCCGGCTCACCGAAGACCAAAAAACCATGAGTTATGCAGATCTGATGTCTCCTTGCGGAGATAGCCCATGTTATATCTTGCATTTGTTAGGAAAAACTGCTTTTAGCAAGAAAAGTGCCCTTTGCAGATAGAGCTCAAATTCGAAAAACAAACACCTATTCATGTTCCCCAACCTCCCCGAAGACCAAAAAACCATGCGTTTTGCAGTTCTGATGTCTCCTTGCGGAGATAGCCCATGTTATATCTTGCATTTGTTAGGAAAAACTGCTTTTAGCAAGAAAAGTGCCCTTTGCAGATAGAGCTCAAATTCGAAAAACAAACACGTATTCATGTTCCCCAACCTCCCCGAAGACCAAAAAACCATGCGTTTTGCAGTTCTGATGTCTCCTTGCGGAGATAGCCCATGTTATATCTTGCATTTGTTAGTAAAAACTGTTTATAGCATGAAAAGTGCCCATTGCAGATAGAGCTCAAATTCGAAAAACAAACACGTATTCATGTTCCCCCGGCTCACCGAAGACCAAAAAAAGATGAGTTATGCAGATCTGATGTCTCCTTGCGGAGATAGCCCATGTTATATCTTGCATTTGTTAGGAAAAACTGCTTTTAGCAAGAAAAGTGCCCTTTGCAGATAGAGCTCAAATTCGAAAAACAAACACGTATTCATGTTCCCCAACCTCCCCGAAGACCAAAAAACCATGCGTTTTGCAGTTCTGTTGTCTCCTTGCGGAGATAGCCCATGTTATATCTTGCATTTGTTAGGAAAAACTGCTTTTAGCATGAAAAGTGCCCTTTGCAGATAGAGCTCAAATTCGAAAAACAAACACATATTCACGTTCCCCCGGCTCACCGAATACAAAAAAACCATGAGTTTTACAGATCTGATGTCTCCTTGTGGAGATAGCCCATGTTATATTTTGCATTTGTTAGCAAAAACTGTTTATAGCATGAAAAGTGCCCTTTGCAGATAGAGCTCAAATTCGAAAAACAAACACGTATTCATGTTCCCCAACCTCCCCGAAGACCAAAAAACCATGCGTTTTGCAGTTCTGATGTCTCCTTGCGGAGATAGCCCATGTTATATCTTGCATTTGTTAGGAAAAACTGCTTTTAGCAAGAAAAGTGCCCTTTGCAGATAGAACTCAAATTCGAAAAACAAACACGTATTCATGTTCCCCCGGCTCACCGAAGACCAAAAAAAGATGAGTTATGCAGATCTGATGTCTCCTTGCGGAGATAGCCCATGTTATATCTTGCATTTGTTAGGAAAAACTGCTTTTAGCAAGAAAACTGCCCTTTGCAGATAGAGCTCAAATTCAAAAAACAAACACATATTCACGTTCCCCCGGCTCACCGAAGACCAAAAAACCATGAGTTATGCAGATCTGATGTCTCCTTGCGGAGATAGCCCATGTTATATCTTGCATTTGTTAGGAAAAACTGCTTTTAGCAAGAAAAGTGCCCTTTGCAGATAGAGCTCAAATTCGAAAAACAAACACCTATTCATGTTCCCCAACCTCCCCGAAGACCAAAAAACCATGCGTTTTGCAGTTCTGATGTCTCCTTGCGGAGATAGCCCATGTTATATCTTGCATTTGTTAGGAAAAACTGCTTTTAGCAAGAAAAGTGCCCTTTGCAGATAGAGCTCAAATTCGAAAAACAAACACGTATTCATGTTCCCCAACCTCCCCGAAGACCAAAAAACCATGCGTTTTGCAGTTCTGATGTCTCCTTGCGGAGATAGCCCATGTTATATCTTGCATTTGTTAGTAAAAACTGTTTATAGCATGAAAAGTGCCCATTGCAGATAGAGCTCAAATTCGAAAAACAAACACGTATTCTTGTTCCCCCGGCTCACCGAAGAGCAAAAAAAGATGAGTTATGCAGATCTGATGTCTCCTTGCGGAGATAGCCCATGTTATATCTTGCATTTGTTAGGAAAAACTGCTTTTAGCAAGAAAACTGCCCTTTGCAGATAGAGCTCAAATTCGAAAAACAAACACATATTCACGTTCCCCCGGCTCACCGAAGACCAAAAAACCATGAGTTATGCAGATCTGATGTCTCCTTGCGGAGATAGCCCATGTTATATCTTGCATTTGTTAGGAAAAACTGCTTTTAGCAAGAAAAGTGCCCTTTGCAGATAGAGCTCAAATTCGAAAAACAAACACCTATTCATGTTCCCCAACCTCCCCGAAGACCAAAAAACCATGCGTTTTGCAGTTCTGATGTCTCCTTGCGGAGATAGCCCATGTTATATCTTGCATTTGTTAGGAAAAACTGCTTTTAGCAAGAAAAGTGCCCTTTGCAGATAGAGCTCAAATTCGAAAAACAAACACGTATTCATGTTCCCCAACCTCCCCGAAGACCAAAAAACCATGCGTTTTGCAGTTCTGATGTCTCCTTGCGGAGATAGCCCATGTTATATCTTGCATTTGTTAGTAAAAACTGTTTATAGCATGAAAAGTGCCCATTGCAGATAGAGCTCAAATTCGAAAAACAAACACGTATTCTTGTTCCCCCGGCTCACCGAAGAGCAAAAAAAGATGAGTTATGCAGATCTGATGTCTCCTTGCGGAGATAGCCCATGTTATATCTTGCATTTGTTAGGAAAAACTGCTTTTAGCAAGAAAAGTGCCCTTTGCAGATAGAGCTCAAATTCGAAAAACAAACACATATTCACGTTCCCCCGGCTCACAGAAGACCAAAAAACCATGAGTTATGCAGATCTGATGTCTCCTTGCGGAGATAGCCCATGTTATATCTTGCATTTGTTAGGAAAAACTGCTTTTAGCAAGAAAAGTGCCCTTTGCAGATAGAGCTCAAATTCGAAAAACAAACAAGTATTCATGTTCCCCAACCTCCCCGAAGACCAAAAAACCATGCGTTTTGCAGTTCTGATGTCTCCTTGCGGAGATAGCCCATGTTATATCTTGCATTTGTTAGGAAAAACTGCTTTTAGCAAGAAAAGTGCCCTTTGCAGATAGAGCTCAAATTCGAAAAACAAACACGTATTCATGTTCCCCAACCTCCCCGAAGACCAAAAAACCATGCGTTTTGCAGTTCTGATGTGTCCTTGCGGAGATAGCCCATGTTATATCTTGCATTTGTTAGGAAAAACTGCTTTTAGCAAGAAAAGTGCCCTTTGCAGCTAGAGCTTAAATTCGAAAAACAAACACATATTCACGTTCTCCGGGCTCACCGAAGACCAAAAAACCATGAGATATGCAGATCTGATGTCTCCTTGCGGAGATAGCCCATGTTATATCTTGCATTTGTTAGGAAAAACTGCTTTTAGCAAGAAAAGTGCCCTTTGCAGATAGAGCTCAAATTCGAAAAACAAACACATATTCATGTTCCCCCGGCTCACCGAAGACCAAAAAACCATGCGTTTTGCAGTTCTGATGTCTCCTTGCGGAGATAGCCCATGTTATATCTTGCATTTGTTAGGAAAAACTGCTTTTAGCAAGAAAAGTGCCCTTTGCAGATAGAGCTCAAATTCGAAAAACAAACACGTATTCATGTTCCCCAACCTCCCCGAAGACCAAAAAACCATGAGTTTTACAGATCTGATGTCTCCTTGCGGAGATAGCCCATGTTATATCTTGCATTTGTTAGGAAAAACTGCTTTTAGCAAGAAAAGTGCCCTTTGCAGATAGAGCTCAAATTCGAAAAACAAACACATATTCACGTTCCCCAGGCTCACCGAAGACCAAAAAACCATGAGTTATGCAGATCTGATGTCTCCTTGCGGAGATAGCCCATGTTATATCTTGCATTTGTTAGGAAAAACTGCTTTTAGCAAGAAAAGTGCCCTTTGCAGATAGAGCTCAAATTCGAAAAACAAACACGTATTCATGTTCCCCCGGCTCACCGAAGACCAAAAAAAGATGAGTTATGCAGATCTGATGTCTCCTTGCGGAGATAGCCCATGTTATATCTTGCATTTGTTAGGAAAAACTGCTTTTAGCAAGAAAAGTGCCCTTTGCAGATAGAGCTCAAATTCGAAAAACAAACACGTATTCATGTTCCCCAACCTCCCAGAAGACCAAAAAACCATGCATTTTGCAGTTCTGATGTCTCCTTGCGGAGATTGCCCATGTTATATCTTGCATTTGTTAGTAAAAACTGTTTATAGCATGAAAAGTGCCCATTGCAGATAGAGCTCAAATTCGAAAAACAAACACGTATTCATGTTCCCCCGGCTCACCGAAGACCAAAAAAAGATGAGTTATGCAGATCTGATGTCTCCTTGCGGAGATAGCCCATGTTATATCTTGCATTTGTTAGGAAAAACTGCTTTTAGCAAGAAAAGTGCCCTTTGCAGATAGAGCTCAAATTCGAAAAACAAACACGTATTCATGTTCCCCAACCTCCCCGAAGACCAAAAAACCATGCGTTTTGCAGTTCTGTTGTCTCCTTGCGGAGATAGCCCATGTTATATCTTGCATTTGTTAGGAAAAACTGCTTTTAGCATGAAAAGTGCCCTTTGCAGATAGAGCTCAAATTCGAAAAACAAACACATATTCATGTTCTCCCGGCTCACCGAAGACCAAAAAACCATGAGTTATGCAGATCTGATGTCTCCTTGCGGAGATAGCCCATGTTATATCTTGCATTTGTTAGGAAAAACTGCTTATAGCAAGAAAAGTGCCCTTTGCAGATAGAGCTCAAATTCGAAAAACAAACACATATTCATGTTCCCCCGGCTCACCGAATACAAAAAAACCATGAGTTTTACAGATCTGATGTCTCCTTGTGGAGATAGCCCATGTTATATTTTGCATTTGTTAGCAAAAACTGTTTATAGCATGAAAAGTGCCCTTTGCAGATAGAGCTCAAATTCGAAAAACAAACACGTATTCATGTTCCCCAACCTCCCCGAAGACCAAAAAACCATGCGTTTTGCAGTTCTGATGTCTCCTTGCGGAGATAGCCCATGTTATATCTTGCATTTGTTAGGAAAAACTGCTTTTAGCAAGAAAAGTGCCCTTTGCAGATAGAACTCAAATTCGAAAAACAAACACGTATTCATGTTCCCCCGGCTCACCGAAGACCAAAAAAAGATGAGTTATGCAGATCTGATGTCTCCTTGCGGAGATAGCCCATGTTATATCTTGCATTTGTTAGGAAAAACTGCTTTTAGCAAGAAAACTGCCCTTTGCAGATAGAGCTCAAATTCGAAAAACAAACACATATTCACGTTCCCCCGGCTCACCGAAGACCAAAAAACCATGAGTTATGCAGATCTGATGTCTCCTTGCGGAGATAGCCCATGTTATATCTTGCATTTGTTAGGAAAAACTGCTTTTAGCAAGAAAAGTGCCCTTTGCAGATAGAGCTCAAATTCGAAAAACAAACACCTATTCATGTTCCCCAACCTCCCCGAAGACCAAAAAACCATGCGTTTTGCAGTTCTGATGTCTCCTTGCGGAGATAGCCCATGTTATATCTTGCATTTGTTAGGAAAAACTGCTTTTAGCAAGAAAAGTGCCCTTTGCAGATAGAGCTCAAATTCGAAAAACAAACACGTATTCATGTTCCCCAACCTCCCCGAAGACCAAAAAACCATGCGTTTTGCAGTTCTGATGTCTCCTTGCGGAGATAGCCCATGTTATATCTTGCATTTGTTAGTAAAAACTGTTTATAGCATGAAAAGTGCCCATTGCAGATAGAGCTCAAATTCGAAAAACAAACACGTATTCTTGTTCCCCCGGCTCACCGAAGAGCAAAAAAAGATGAGTTATGCAGATCTGATGTCTCCTTGCGGAGATAGCCCATGTTATATCTTGCATTTGTTAGGAAAAACTGCTTTTAGCAAGAAAAGTGCCCTTTGCAGATAGAGCTCAAATTCGAAAAACAAACACATATTCACGTTCCCCCGGCTCACCGAAGACCAAAAAACCATGAGTTATGCAGATCTGATGTCTCCTTGCGGAGATAGCCCATGTTATATCTTGCATTTGTTAGGAAAAACTGCTTTTAGCAAGAAAAGTGCCCTTTGCAGATAGAGCTCAAATTCGAAAAACAAACACGTATTCATGTTCCCCCGGCTCACCGAAGACCAAAAAAAGATGAGTTATGCAGATCTGATGTCTCCTTGCGGAGATAGCCCATGTTATATCTTGCATTTGTTAGGAAAAACTGCTTTTAGCAAGAAAAGTGCCCTTTGCAGATAGAGCTCAAATTCGAAAAACAAACACGTATTCATGTTCCCCAACCTCCCAGAAGACCAAAAAACCATGCATTTTGCAGTTCTGATGTCTCCTTGCGGAGATTGCCCATGTTATATCTTGCATTTGTTAGTAAAAACTGTTTATAGCATGAAAAGTGCCCATTGCAGATAGAGCTCAAATTCGAAAAACAAACACGTATTCATGTTCCCCCGGCTCACCGAAGACCAAAAAAAGATGAGTTATGCAGATCTGATGTCTCCTTGCGGAGATAGCCCATGTTATATCTTGCATTTGTTAGTAAAAACTGTTTATAGCATGAAAAGTGCCCATTGCAGATAGAGCTCAAATTCGAAAAACAAACACGTATTCTTGTTCCCCCGGCTCACCGAAGAGCAAAAAAAGATGAGTTATGCAGATCTGATGTCTCCTTGCGGAGATAGCCCATGTTATATCTTGCATTTGTTAGGAAAAACTGCTTTTAGCAAGAAAAGTGCCCTTTGCAGATAGAGCTCAAATTCGAAAAACAAACACATATTCACGTTCCCCCGGCTCACCGAAGACCAAAAAACCATGAGTTATGCAGATCTGATGTCTCCTTGCGGAGATAGCCCATGTTATATCTTGCATTTGTTAGGAAAAACTGCTTTTAGCAAGAAAAGTGCCCTTTGCAGATAGAGCTCAAATTCGAAAAACAAACACGTATTCATGTTCCCCCGGCTCACCGAAGACCAAAAAAAGATGAGTTATGCAGATCTGATGTCTCCTTGCGGAGATAGCCCATGTTATATCTTGCATTTGTTAGGAAAAACTGCTTTTAGCAAGAAAAGTGCCCTTTGCAGATAGAGCTCAAATTCGAAAAACAAACACGTATTCATGTTCCCCAACCTCCCAGAAGACCAAAAAACCATGCATTTTGCAGTTCTGATGTCTCCTTGCGGAGATTGCCCATGTTATATCTTGCATTTGTTAGTAAAAACTGTTTATAGCATGAAAAGTGCCCATTGCAGATAGAGCTCAAATTCGAAAAACAAACACGTATTCATGTTCCCCCGGCTCACCGAAGACCAAAAAAAGATGAGTTATACAGATCTGATGTCTCCTTGCGGAGATAGCCCATGTTATATCTTGCATTTGTTAGGAAAAACTGCTTTTAGCAAGAAAAGTGCCCTTTGCAGATAGAGCTCAAATTCGAAAAACAAACACATATTCATGTTCTCCCGGCTCACCGAAGACCAAAAAACCATGAGTTATGCAGATCTGATGTCTCCTTGCGGAGATAGCCCATGTTATATCTTGCATTTGTTAGGAAAAACTGCTTATAGCAAGAAAAGTGCCCTTTGCAGATAGAGCTCAAATTCGAAAAACAAACACATATTCATGTTCCCCCGGCTCACCGAATACAAAAAAACCATGAGTTTTACAGATCTGATGTCTCCTTGTGGAGATAGCCCATGTTATATTTTGCATTTGTTAGCAAAAACTGTTTATAGCATGAAAAGTGCCCTTTGCAGATAGAGCTCAAATTCGAAAAACAAACACGTATTCATGTTCCCCAACCTCCCCGAAGACCAAAAAACCATGCGTTTTGCAGTTCTGATGTCTCCTTGCGGAGATAGCCCATGTTATATCTTGCATTTGTTAGGAAAAACTGCTTTTAGCAAGAAAAGTGCCCTTTGCAGATAGAACTCAAATTCGAAAAACAAACACGTATTCATGTTCCCCCGGCTCACCGAAGACCAAAAAAAGATGAGTTATGCAGATCTGATGTCTCCTTGCGGAGATAGCCCATGTTATATCTTGCATTTGTTAGGAAAAACTGCTTTTAGCAAGAAAACTGCCCTTTGCAGATAGAGCTCAAATTCGAAAAACAAACACATATTCACGTTCCCCCGGCTCACCGAAGACCAAAAAACCATGAGTTATGCAGATCTGATGTCTCCTTGCGGAGATAGCCCATGTTATATCTTGCATTTGTTAGGAAAAACTGCTTTTAGCAAGAAAAGTGCCCTTTGCAGATAGAGCTCAAATTCGAAAAACAAACACCTATTCATGTTCCCCAACCTCCCCGAAGACCAAAAAACCATGCGTTTTGCAGTTCTGATGTCTCCTTGCGGAGATAGCCCATGTTATATCTTGCATTTGTTAGGAAAAACTGCTTTTAGCAAGAAAAGTGCCCTTTGCAGATAGAGCTCAAATTCGAAAAACAAACACGTATTCATGTTCCCCAACCTCCCCGAAGACCAAAAAACCATGCGTTTTGCAGTTCTGATGTCTCCTTGCGGAGATAGCCCATGTTATATCTTGCATTTGTTAGTAAAAACTGTTTATAGCATGAAAAGTGCCCATTGCAGATAGAGCTCAAATTCGAAAAACAAACACGTATTCATGTTCCCCCGGCTCACCGAAGACCAAAAAAAGATGAGTTATGCAGATCTGATGTCTCCTTGCGGAGATAGCCCATGTTATATCTTGCATTTGTTAGGAAAAACTGCTTTTAGCAAGAAAAGTGCCCTTTGCAGATAGAGCTCAAATTCGAAAAACAAACACGTATTCATGTTCCCCAACCTCCCCGAAGACCAAAAAACCATGCGTTTTGCAGTTCTGTTGTCTCCTTGCGGAGATAGCCCATGTTATATCTTGCATTTGTTAGGAAAAACTGCTTTTAGCATGAAAAGTGCCCTTTGCAGATAGAGCTCAAATTCGAAAAACAAACACATATTCATGTTCCCCCGGCTCACCGAATACAAAAAAACCATGAGTTTTACAGATCTGATGTCTCCTTGTGGAGATAGCCCATGTTATATTTTGCATTTGTTAGCAAAAACTGTTTATAGCATGAAAAGTGCCCTTTGCAGATAGAGCTCAAATTCGAAAAACAAACACGTATTCATGTTCCCCAACCTCCCCGAAGACCAAAAAACCATGCGTTTTGCAGTTCTGATGTCTCCTTGCGGAGATAGCCCATGTTATATCTTGCATTTGTTAGGAAAAACTGCTTTTAGCAAGAAAAGTGCCCTTTGCAGATAGAACTCAAATTCGAAAAACAAACACGTATTCATGTTCCCCCGGCTCACCGAAGACCAAAAAAAGATGAGTTATGCAGATCTGATGTCTCCTTGCGGAGATAGCCCATGTTATATCTTGCATTTGTTAGGAAAAACTGCTTTTAGCAAGAAAACTGCCCTTTGCAGATAGAGCTCAAATTCGAAAAACAAACACATATTCACGTTCCCCCGGCTCACCGAAGACCAAAAAACCATGAGTTATGCAGATCTGATGTCTCCTTGCGGAGATAGCCCATGTTATATCTTGCATTTGTTAGGAAAAACTGCTTTTAGCAAGAAAAGTGCCCTTTGCAGATAGAGCTCAAATTCGAAAAACAAACACCTATTCATGTTCCCCAACCTCCCCGAAGACCAAAAAACCATGCGTTTTGTAGTTCTGATGTCTCCTTGCGGAGATAGCCCATGTTATATCTTGCATTTGTTAGGAAAAACTGCTTTTAGCAAGAAAAGTGCCCTTTGCAGATAGAGCTCAAATTCGAAAAACAAACACGTATTCATGTTCCCCAACCTCCCCGAAGACCAAAAAACCATGCGTTTTGCAGTTCTGATGTCTCCTTGCGGAGATAGCCCATGTTATATCTTGCATTTGTTAGTAAAAACTGTTTATAGCATGAAAAGTGCCCATTGCAGATAGAGCTCAAATTCGAAAAACAAACACGTATTCTTGTTCCCCCGGCTCACCGAAGAGCAAAAAAAGATGAGTTATGCAGATCTGATGTCTCCTTGCGGAGATAGCCCATGTTATATCTTGCATTTGTTAGGAAAAACTGCTTTTAGCAAGAAAAGTGCCCTTTGCAGATAGAGCTCAAATTCGAAAAACAAACACATATTCATGTTCCCCCGGCTCACCGAAGACCAAAGAACCACGAGTTATGCAGATCTGATGTCTCCTTGCGGAGATAGCCCATGTTATATCTTGCATTTGTTAGCAAAAACTGTTTATAGCATGAAAAGTGCCCTTTGCAGATAGAGCTCAAATTCGAAAAACAAACACGTATTCATGTTCCCCAACCTCCCCGAAGACCAAAAAACCATGCGTTTTGCAGTTCTGATGTCTCCTTGCGGAGATAGCCCATGTTATATCTTGCATTTGTTAGGAAAAACTGCTTATAGCAAGAAAAGTGCCCTTTGCAGATAGAGCTCAAATTCGAAAAACAAACAAATATTCATGTTCCCCCGGCTCACCGAAGACCAAAAAACCATGAGTTTTACAGATCTGATGTCTCCTTGCGGAGATAGCCCATGTTATATCTTGCATTTGTTAGGAAAAACTGCTTTTAGCAAGAAAAGTGCCCTTTGCAGATAGAGCTCAAATTCGAAAAACAAACACATATTCACGTTCCCCCGGCTCACCGAAGACCAAAAAACCATGAGTTATGCAGATCTGATGTCTCCTTGCTGAGATAGCCCATGTTATATCTTGCATTTGTTAGGAAAAACTGCTTTTAGCAAGAAAAGTGCCCTTTGCAGATAGAGCTCAAATTCGAAAAACAAACACGTATTCATGTTCCCCAACCTCCCCGAAGACCAAAAAACCATGCGTTTTGCAGTTCTGATGTCTCCTTGCGGAGATAGCCCATGTTATATCTTGCATTTGTTAGGAAAAACTGCTTTTAGCAAGAAAAGTGCCCTTTGCAGATAGAGCTCAAATTCGAAAAACAAACACGTATTCATGTTCCCCAACCTCCCAGAAGACCAAAAAACCATGCATTTTGCAGTTCTGATGTCTCCTTGCGGAGATAGCCCATGTTATATCTTGCATTTGTTATGAAAAACTGCTTTTAGCAAGAAAAGTGCCCATTGCAGATAGAGCTCAAATTCGAAAAACAAACACGTATTCATGTTCCCCCGGCTCACCGAAGACCAAAAAAAGATGAGTTATGCAGATCTGATGTCTCCTTGCGGAGATAGCCCATGTTATATCTTGCATTTGTTAGGAAAAACTGCTTTTAGCAAGAAAAGTGCCCTTTGCAGATAGAGCTCAAATTCGAAAAACAAACACATATTCATGTTCCCCCGGCTCACCGAAGACCAAAAAACCATGAGTTATGCAGATCTGATGTCTCCTTGCGGAGATAGCCCATGTTATATCTTGCATTTGTTAGGAAAAACTGCTTTTAGCAAGAAAAGTGCCCTTTGCAGATAGAGCTCAAATTCGAAAAACAAACACGTATTCATGTTCCCCAACCTCCCCGAAGACCAAAAAACCATGCGTTTTGCAGTTCTGTTGTCTCCTTGCGGAGATAGCCCATGTTATATCTTGCATTTGTTAGGAAAAACTGCTTTTAGCAAAAAAAGTGCCCTTTGCAGATAGAGCTCAAATTCGAAAAACAAACACATATTCATGTTCCCCCGGCTCACCGAAGACCAAAAAAAGATGAGTTATGCAGATCTGATGTCTCCTTGCGGAGATAGCCCTTGTTATATCTTGCATTTGTTAGGAAAAACTGCTTTTAGCAAGAAAAGTGCCCTTTGCAGATAGAGCTCAAATTCGAAAAACAAACACATATTCATGTTCCCCAACCTCCCCGAAGACCAAAAAACCATGCGTTTTGCAGTTCTGATGTCTCCTTGCGGAGATAGCCCATGTTATATCTTGCATTTGTTAGGAAAAACTGCTTATAGCATGAAAAGTGCCCTTTGCAGATAGAGCTCAAATTCGAAAAACAAACACGTATTCATGTTCCCCAACCTCCCCGAAGACCAAAGAACCATGCGTTTTGCAGTTCTGATGTCTCCTTGCGGAGATATCCCATGTTATATCTTGCATTTGTTAGGAAAAACTGCTTTTAGCAAGAAAAGTGCCCTTTGCAGATAGAGCTCAAATTCGAAAAACAAACACATATTCACGTTCTCCGGGCTCACCGAAGACCAAAAAACCATGAGTTATGCAGATCTGATGTCTCCTTTCGGAGATAGCCCATGTTATATCTTGCATTTGTTATGAAAAACTGCTTTTAGCAAGAAAAGTGCCCTTTGCAGATAGAGCTCAAATTTGAAAAACAAACACATATACATGTTCCCCCGGCTCACCGAAGACCAAAAAACCATGCGTTTTGCAGTTCTGATGTCTCCTTGCGGAGATAGCCCATGTTATATCTTGCATTTGTTAGTAAAAACTGTTTATAGCATGAAAAGTGCCCATTGCAGATAGAGCTCAAATTCGAAAAACAAACACGTATTCTTGTTCCCCCGGCTCACCGAAGACCAAAAAAAGATGAGTTATGCAGATCTGATGTCTCCTTGCGGAGATAGCCCATGTTATATCTTGCATTTGTTAGGAAAAACTGCTTTTATCAAGAAAAGTGCCCTTTGCAGATAGAGCTCAAATTCGAAAAACAAACACATATTCTTGTTCCCCCGGCTCACCGAAGACCAAAAAACCATGAGTTATGCAGATCTGATGTCTCCTTGCGGAGATAGCCCATGTTATATCTTGCATTTGTTAGGAAAAACTGCTTTTAGCAAGAAAAGTGCCCTTTGCAGATAGAGCTCAAATTCGAAAAACAAACATGTATTCATGTTCCCCAACCTCCCCGAAGACCAAAAAACCATGCGTTTTGCAGTTCTGATGTCTCCTTGCGGAGATAGCCCATGTTATATCTTGCATTTGTTAGGAAAAACTGCTTATAGCATGAAAAGTGCCCTTTGCAGATAGAGCTCAAATTCGAAAAACAAACACGTATTCATGTTCCCCCGGCTCACCGAAGACCAAAAAACCATGAGTTTTACAGATCTGATGTCTCCTTGCGGATATAGCCCATGTTATATCTTGCATTTGTTAGGAAAAACTGCTTATAGCATGAAAAGTGCCCTTTGCAGATAGAGCTCAAATTCGAAAAACAAACACGTATTCATGTTCCCCCGGCTCACCGAAGACCAAAAAACCATGAGTTTTACAGATCTGATGTCTCCTTGCGGATATAGCCCATGTTATATCTTGCATTTGTTAGGAAAAACTGCTTATAGCATGAAAAGTGCCCATTGCAGATAGAGCTCAAATTCGAAAAACAAACACGTATTCATGTTCCCCCAGCTCACCGAAGACCAAAAAAAGATGAGTTATGCAGATCTGATGTCTCCTTTTGGAGATAGCCCTTGTTATATCTTGCATTTGTTAGGAAAAACTGCTTTTAGCAAGAAAAGTGCCCTTTGCAGATAGAGCTCAAATTCGAAAAACAAACACATATTCATGTTCCCCAACCTCCCCGAAGACCAAAAAACCATGCGTTTTGCAGTTCTGATGTCTCCTTGCGGAGATAGCCCATGTTATATCTTGCATTTGTTAGGAAAAACTGCTTATAGCATGAAAAGTGCCCTTTGCAGATATAGCTCAAATTCGAAAAACAAACACGTATTCATGTTCCCCAACCTCCCCGAAGACCAAAGAACCATGCGTTTTGCAGTTCTGATGTCTCCTTGCGGAGATAGCCCATGTTATATCTTGCATTTGTTAGGAAAAACTGCTTATAGCATGAAAAGTGCCCATTGCAGATAGAGCTCAAATTCGAAAAACAAACACGTATTCATGTTCCCCCAGCTCACCGAAGACCAAAAAAAGATGAGTTATGCAGATCTGATGTCTCCTTTTGGAGATAGCCCATGTTATATCTTGCATTTGTTAGGAAAAACTGCTTTTAGCAAGAAAAGTGCCCTTTGCAGATAGAGCTCAAATTCAAAAAACAAACAAATATTCATGTTCCCCAACCTCCCCGAAGACCAAAAAACCATGCGTTTTCCACTTCTGATGTCTCCTTGCGGAGATAGCCCATGTTATATCTTGCATTTGTTAGGAAAAACTGCTTTTAGCAAGAAAAGTGCCCTTTGCAGATAGAGCTCAAATTCGAAAAACAAACACAGATTCACGTTCTCCCGGCTCACCGAAGACCAAAAAACCATGAGTTTTGCAGATGTCATGTCTCCTTGCGGAGATAGCCCATGTTATATCTTGCATTTGTTAGGAAAAACTGCTTATAGCATGAAAAGTGCCAATTGCAGATAGAGCTCAAATTCGAAAAACAAACACATTTTCATGTTCCCCCGGCTCACCAAAGACAAAAAACCATGAGTTTTGCAGATCTGATGTCTCCTTGCGGAGATAGCCCATGTTATATCTTGCATTTGTTTGTAAAAACTGCTTATAGCATGAAAAGTGCCCATTGCAGATAGAGCTGAAATTTGAAAAACAAACACATATTCATGTTCCCCCGGTTCACAAAAGACCAAAAAACCATGAGTTTTGTAGATCTGAGGTCTCCTTGCGGAGATAGCCCATGTTATATCTTGCATTTGTTAGGAAATGCTGTTTATAGCATGAAAAGTGCCCATTGCAGATAGAGGTCAAATTCGAAAAACAAACACATATTCATGTTCCCCTGGGTCCCCGAAGACCAAAAAACCATGAGTTTTGCAGATCTGATGTCTCCTTGCGGAGATAGCCCATGTTATATCCTTGCATTTGTTAGGAAATGCTGTTTATAGCATAAGTGCCCATTGCAGATAGAGCTCAAATTCGAAAAACAAACATATATTCATGTTCCCCCGGCTCACCGAAGACCAAAAAACCATGCGTTTTGCAGTTCTGATGTCTCCTTGCGGAGATAGCCCATGTTATATCTTGCATTTGTTAGGAAAAACTGCTTTTAGCAAGAAAAGTGCCCTTTGCAGATAGAGCTCAAATTCGAAAAACAAACACATATTCATGTTCCCCCACCTCCCCGAAGAACAAAAAACCATGCGTTTTGCAGTTCTGATATCTCCTTGCGGAGATAGCCCATGTTATATCTTGCATTTGTTAGGAAAAACTGTTTATAGCATAAAAAGTGCCCATTGCAGATAGAGCTCAAATTTGAAAAACAAACACATATTCATGTTCCCCCGGCTCACCAAAGACCAAAAAACCATGAGTTATGCAGATCTGATGTCTCCTTGTGGAGATAGCCCATGTTATATCTTGCATTTGTTAGGAAAAACTGCTTATGGCATGAAAAGTGCCCTTTGCAGATAGAGCTCAAATTCGAAAAACAAACACGTATTCATGTTCCCCAACCTCCCCGAAGACCAAAAAACCATGCGTTTTGCAGTTCTGATGTCTCCTTGCGGAGATAGCCCATGTTATATCTTGCATTTGTTAGGAAAAACTGCTTTTAGCAAGAAAAGTGCCCTTTGCAGATAGAGCTCAAATTCGAAAAACAAACACATATTCATGTTCCCCCAGCTCACCGAAGACCAAAAAACCATGAGTTATGCAGATCTGATGTCTCCTTGCGGAGATAGCCCATGTTATATCTTGCATTTGTTAGGAAAAACTGCTTTAAGCAAGAAAAGTGCCCTTTGCAGATAGAGCTCAAATTCGAAAAACAAACACGTATTCATGTTCCCCAACCTCCCCGAAGACCAAAAAACCATGCGTTTTGCAGTTCTGATGTCTCCTTGCGGAGATAGCCCATGTTATATCTTGCATTTGTTAGGAAAAACTACTTTTAGCAAGAAAAGTGCCCTTTGCAGATAGAGCTCAAATTCGAAAAACAAACACATATTCATGTTCCCCCACCTCCCCGAAGAACAAAAAACCATGCGTTTTGCAGTTCTGATATCTCCTTGCGGAGATATCCCATGTTATATCTTGCATTTGTTAGGAAAAACTGTTTATAGCATAAAAAGTGCCCATTGCAGATAGAGCTCAAATTTGAAAAACAAACACATATTCATGTTCCCCCGGCTCACCAAAGACCAAAAAACCATGAGTTATGCAGATCTGATGTCTCCTTGCGGAGATAGCCCATGTTATATCTTGCATTTGTTAGGAAAAACTGCTTATGGCATGAAAAGTGCCCTTTGCAGATAGAGCTCAAATTCGAAAACAAACACGTATTCATGTTCCCCAACCTCCCCGAAGACCAAAAAACCATGCGTTTTGCAGTTCTGATGTCTCCTTGCGGAGATAGCCCATGTTATATCTTGCATTTGTTAGGAAAAACTGCTTTTAGCAAGAAAAGTGCCCTTTGCAGATAGAGCTCAAATTCGAAAAACAAACACGTATTCATGTTCCCCAACCTCCCCGAAGACCAAAAAACCATGCGTTTTGCAGTTCTGATGTCTCCTTGCGGAGATAGCCCATGTTATATCTTGCATTTGTTAGGAAAAACTGCTTTTAGCAAGAAAAGTGCCCTTTGCAGATAGAGCTCAAATTCGAAAAACAAACACATATTCATGTTCCCCCACCTCCCCGAAGAACAAAAAACCATGCGTTTTGCAGTTCTGATATCTCCTTGCGGAGATAGCCCATGTTATATCTTGCATTTGTTAGGAAAAACTGTTTATAGCATAAAAAGTGCCCATTGCAGATAGAGCTCAAATTTGAAAAACAAACACATATTCATGTTCCCCCGGCTCACCAAAGACCAAAAAACCATGAGTTATGCAGATCTGATGTCTCCTTGTGGAGATAGCCCATGTTATATCTTGCATTTGTTAGGAAAAACTGCTTATGGCATGAAAAGTGCCCTTTGCAGATAGAGCTCAAATTCGAAAAACAAACACGTATTCATGTTCCCCAACCTCCCCGAAGACCAAAAAACCATGCGTTTTGCAGTTCTGATGTCTCCTTGCGGAGATAGCCCATGTTATATCTTGCATTTGTTAGGAAAAACTGCTTTTAGCAAGAAAAGTGCCCTTTGCAGATAGAGCTCAAATTCGAAAAACAAACACATATTCATGTTCCCCCAGCTCACCGAAGACCAAAAAACCATGAGTTATGCAGATCTGATGTCTCCTTGCGGAGATAGCCCATGTTATATCTTGCATTTGTTAGGAAAAACTGCTTTAAGCAAGAAAAGTGCCCTTTGCAGATAGAGCTCAAATTCGAAAAACAAACACGTATTCATGTTCCCCAACCTCCCCGAAGACCAAAAAACCATGCGTTTTGCAGTTCTGATGTCTCCTTGCGGAGATAGCCCATGTTATATCTTGCATTTGTTAGGAAAAACTACTTTTAGCAAGAAAAGTGCCCTTTGCAGATAGAGCTCAAATTCGAAAAACAAACACATATTCATGTTCCCCCACCTCCCCGAAGAACAAAAAACCATGCGTTTTGCAGTTCTGATATCTCCTTGCGGAGATATCCCATGTTATATCTTGCATTTGTTAGGAAAAACTGCTTTTAGCAAGAAAAGTGCCCTTTGCAGATAGAGCTCAAATTCGAAAAACAAACACATATTCATGTTCCCCCACCTCCCCGAAGAACAAAAAACCATGCGTTTTGCAGTTCTGATATCTCCTTGCGGAGATATCCCATGTTATATCTTGCATTTGTTAGGAAAAACTGCTTTTAGCAAGAAAAGTGCCCTTTGCAGATAGAGCTCAAATTCGAAAAACAAACACGTATTCATGTTCCCCAACCTCCCCGAAGAGCAAAAAACCATGCGTTTTGCAGTTCTGATGTCTCCTTGCGGAGATAGCCCATGTTATATCTTGCATTTGTTAGGAAAAACTGCTTTTAGCAAGAAAAGTGCCCTTTGCAGATAGAGCTCAAATTCGAAAAACAAACACGTATTCATGTTCCCCACCTCCCCGAAGACCAAAAAACCATGCGTTTTGCAGTTCTGATGTCTCCTTGCGGAGATAGCCCATGTTATATCTTGCATTTGTTAGTAAAAACTGTTTATAGCATGAAAAGTGCCCATTGCAGATAGAGCTCAAATTCGAAAAACAAACACGTATTCTTGTTCCCCCGGCTCACCGAAGACCAAAAAAAGATGAGTTATGCAGATCTGATGTCTCCTTGCGGAGATAGCCCATGTTATATCTTGCATTTGTTAGGAAAAACTGCTTTTAGCAAGAAAAGTGCCCTTTGCAGATAGAGCTCAAATTCGAAAAACAAACACATATTCACGTTCCCCCGGCTCACCGAAGACCAAAAAACCATGAGTTATGCAGATCTGATGTCTCCTTGCGGAGATAGCCCATGTTATATCTTGCATTTGTTAGGAAAAACTGCTTATAGCATGAAAAGTGCCCTTTGCAGATAGAGCTCAAATTCGAAAAACAAACACGTATTCATGTTCCCCCGGCTCACCGAAGACCAAAAAAAGATGAGTTATGCAGATCTGATGTCTCCTTGCGGAGATAGCCCATGTTATATCTTGCATTTGTTAGGAAAAACTGCTTTTAGCAAGAAAAGTGCCCTTTGCAGATAGAGCTCAAATTCGAAAAACAAACACGTATTCATGTTCCCCAACCTCCCCGAAGACCAAAAAACCATGCGTTTTGCAGTTCTGTTGTCTCCTTGCGGAGATAGCCCATGTTATATCTTGCATTTGTTAGGAAAAACTGCTTTTAGCATGAAAAGTGCCCTTTGCAGATAGAGCTCAAATTCGAAAAACAAACACATATTCATGTTCTCCCGGCTCACCGAAGACCAAAAAACCATGAGTTATGCAGATCTGATGTCTCCTTGCGGAGATAGCCCATGTTATATCTTGCATTTGTTAGGAAAAACTGCTTATAGCAAGAAAAGTGCCCTTTGCAGATAGAGCTCAAATTCGAAAAACAAACACATATTCATGTTCCCCCGGCTCACCGAATACAAAAAAACCATGAGTTTTACAGATCTGATGTCTCCTTGTGGAGATAGCCCATGTTATATTTTGCATTTGTTAGCAAAAACTGTTTATAGCATGAAAAGTGCCCTTTGCAGATAGAGCTCAAATTCGAAAAACAAACACGTATTCATGTTCCCCAACCTCCCCGAAGACCAAAAAACCATGCGTTTTGCAGTTCTGATGTCTCCTTGCGGAGATAGCCCATGTTATATCTTGCATTTGTTAGGAAAAACTGCTTTTAGCAAGAAAAGTGCCCTTTGCAGATAGAACTCAAATTCGAAAAACAAACACGTATTCATGTTCCCCCGGCTCACCGAAGACCAAAAAAAGATGAGTTATGCAGATCTGATGTCTCCTTGCGGAGATAGCCCATGTTATATCTTGCATTTGTTAGGAAAAACTGCTTTTAGCAAGAAAACTGCCCTTTGCAGATAGAGCTCAAATTCGAAAAACAAACACATATTCACGTTCCCCCGGCTCACCGAAGACCAAAAAACCATGAGTTATGCAGATCTGATGTCTCCTTGCGGAGATAGCCCATGTTATATCTTGCATTTGTTAGGAAAAACTGCTTTTAGCAAGAAAAGTGCCCTTTGCAGATAGAGCTCAAATTCGAAAAACAAACACCTATTCATGTTCCCCAACCTCCCCGAAGACCAAAAAACCATGCGTTTTGCAGTTCTGATGTCTCCTTGCGGAGATAGCCCATGTTATATCTTGCATTTGTTAGGAAAAACTGCTTTTAGCAAGAAAAGTGCCCTTTGCAGATAGAGCTCAAATTCGAAAAACAAACACGTATTCATGTTCCCCAACCTCCCCGAAGACCAAAAAACCATGCGTTTTGCAGTTCTGATGTCTCCTTGCGGAGATAGCCCATGTTATATCTTGCATTTGTTAGTAAAAACTGTTTATAGCATGAAAAGTGCCCATTGCAGATAGAGCTCAAATTCGAAAAACAAACACGTATTCTTGTTCCCCCGGCTCACCGAAGAGCAAAAAAAGATGAGTTATGCAGATCTGATGTCTCCTTGCGGAGATAGCCCATGTTATATCTTGCATTTGTTAGGAAAAACTGCTTTTAGCAAGAAAAGTGCCCTTTGCAGATAGAGCTCAAATTCGAAAAACAAACACATATTCATGTTCCCCCGGCTCACCGAAGACCAAAGAACCACGAGTTATGCAGATCTGATGTCTCCTTGCGGAGATAGCCCATGTTATATCTTGCATTTGTTAGCAAAAACTGTTTATAGCATGAAAAGTGCCCTTTGCAGATAGAGCTCAAATTCGAAAAACAAACACGTATTCATGTTCCCCAACCTCCCCGAAGACCAAAAAACCATGCGTTTTGCAGTTCTGATGTCTCCTTGCGGAGATAGCCCATGTTATATCTTGCATTTGTTAGGAAAAACTGCTTATAGCAAGAAAAGTGCCCTTTGCAGATAGAGCTCAAATTCGAAAAACAAACAAATATTCATGTTCCCCCGGCTCACCGAAGACCAAAAAACCATGAGTTTTACAGATCTGATGTCTCCTTGCGGAGATAGCCCATGTTATATCTTGCATTTGTTAGGAAAAACTGCTTTTAGCAAGAAAAGTGCCCTTTGCAGATAGAGCTCAAATTCGAAAAACAAACACATATTCACGTTCCCCCGGCTCACCGAAGACCAAAAAACCATGAGTTATGCAGATCTGATGTCTCCTTGCTGAGATAGCCCATGTTATATCTTGCATTTGTTAGGAAAAACTGCTTTTAGCAAGAAAAGTGCCCTTTGCAGATAGAGCTCAAATTCGAAAAACAAACACCTATTCATGTTCCCCAACCTCCCCGAAGACCAAAAAACCATGCGTTTTGCAGTTCTGATGTCTCCTTGCGGAGATAGCCCATGTTATATCTTGCATTTGTTAGGAAAAACTGCTTTTAGCAAGAAAAGTGCCCTTTGCAGATAGAGCTCAAATTCGAAAAACAAACACGTATTCATGTTCCCCCACCTCCCCGAAGAACAAAAAACCATGCGTTTTGCAGTTCTGATATCTCCTTGCGGAGATAGCCCATGTTATATCTTGCATTTGTTAGGAAAAACTGTTTATAGCATAAAAAGTGCCCATTGCAGATAGAGCTCAAATTTGAAAAACAAACACATATTCATGTTCCCCCGGCTCACCAAAGACCAAAAAACCATGAGTTATGCAGATCTGATGTCTCCTTGTGGAGATAGCCCATGTTATATCTTGCATTTGTTAGGAAAAACTGCTTATGGCATGAAAAGTGCCCTTTGCAGATAGAGCTCAAATTCGAAAAACAAACACGTATTCATGTTCCCCAACCTCCCCGAAGACCAAAAAACCATGCGTTTTGCAGTTCTGATGTCTCCTTGCGGAGATAGCCCATGTTATATCTTGCATTTGTTAGGAAAAACTGCTTTTAGCAAGAAAAGTGCCCTTTGCAGATAGAGCTCAAATTCGAAAAACAAACACATATTCATGTTCCCCCAGCTCACCGAAGACCAAAAAACCATGAGTTATGCAGATCTGATGTCTCCTTGTGGAGATAGCCCATGTTATATCTTGCATTTGTTAGGAAAAACTGCTTTAAGCAAGAAAAGTGCCCTTTGCAGATAGAGCTCAAATTCGAAAAACAAACATGTATTCATGTTCCCCAACCTCCCCGAAGACCAAAAAACCATGCGTTTTGCAGTTCTGATGTCTCCTTGCGGAGATAGCCCATGTTATATCTTGCATTTGTTAGGAAAAACTACTTTTAGCAAGAAAAGTGCCCTTTGCAGATAGAGCTCAAATTTGAAAAACAAACACATATTCATGTTCCCCCACCTCCCCGAAGAACAAAAAACCATGCGTTTTGCAGTTCTGATATCTCCTTGCGGAGATATCCCATGTTATATCTTGCATTTGTTAGGAAAAACTGTTTATAGCATAAAAAGTGCCCATTGCAGATAGAGCTCAAATTTGAAAAACAAACACATATTCATGTTCCCCCGGCTCACCAAAGACCAAAAAACCATGAGTTATGCAGATCTGATGTCTCCTTGCGGAGATAGCCCATGTTATATCTTGCATTTGTTAGGAAAAACTGCTTATGGCATGAAAAGTGCCCTTTGCAGATAGAGCTCAAATTCGAAAACAAACACGTATTCATGTTCCCCAACCTCCCCGAAGACCAAAAAACCATGCGTTTTGCAGTTCTGATGTCTCCTTGCGGAGATAGCCCATGTTATATCTTGCATTTGTTAGGAAAAACTGCTTTTAGCAAGAAAAGTGCCCTTTGCAGATAGAGCTCAAATTCGAAAAACAAACACGTATTCATGTTCCCCAACCTCCCCGAAGACCAAAAAACCATGCGTTTTGCAGTTCTGATGTCTCCTTGCGGAGATAGCCCATGTTATATCTTGCATTTGTTAGGAAAAACTGCTTTTAGCAAGAAAAGTGCCCTTTGCAGATAGAGCTCAAATTCGAAAAACAAACACGTATTCATGTTCCCCCACCTCCCCGAAGAACAAAAAACCATGCGTTTTGCAGTTCTGATATCTCCTTGCGGAGATAGCCCATGTTATATCTTGCATTTGTTAGGAAAAACTGTTTATAGCATAAAAAGTGCCCATTGCAGATAGAGCTCAAATTTGAAAAACAAACACATATTCATGTTCCCCCGGCTCACCAAAGACCAAAAAACCATGAGTTATGCAGATCTGATGTCTCCTTGTGGAGATAGCCCATGTTATATCTTGCATTTGTTAGGAAAAACTGCTTATGGCATGAAAAGTGCCCTTTGCAGATAGAGCTCAAATTCGAAAAACAAACACGTATTCATGTTCCCCAACCTCCCCGAAGACCAAAAAACCATGCGTTTTGCAGTTCTGATGTCTCCTTGCGGAGATAGCCCATGTTATATCTTGCATTTGTTAGGAAAAACTGCTTTTAGCAAGAAAAGTGCCCTTTGCAGATAGAGCTCAAATTCGAAAAACAAACACATATTCATGTTCCCCCAGCTCACCGAAGACCAAAAAACCATGAGTTATGCAGATCTGATGTCTCCTTGTGGAGATAGCCCATGTTATATCTTGCATTTGTTAGGAAAAACTGCTTTAAGCAAGAAAAGTGCCCTTTGCAGATAGAGCTCAAATTCGAAAAACAAACATGTATTCATGTTCCCCAACCTCCCCGAAGACCAAAAAACCATGCGTTTTGCAGTTCTGATGTCTCCTTGCGGAGATAGCCCATGTTATATCTTGCATTTGTTAGGAAAAACTACTTTTAGCAAGAAAAGTGCCCTTTGCAGATAGAGCTCAAATTTGAAAAACAAACACATATTCATGTTCCCCCACCTCCCCGAAGAACAAAAAACCATGCGTTTTGCAGTTCTGATATCTCCTTGCGGAGATATCCCATGTTATATCTTGCATTTGTTAGGAAAAACTGTTTATAGCATAAAAAGTGCCCATTGCAGATAGAGCTCAAATTTGAAAAACAAACACATATTCATGTTCCCCCGGCTCACCAAAGACCAAAAAACCATGAGTTATGCAGATCTGATGTCTCCTTGCGGAGATAGCCCATGTTATATCTTGCATTTGTTAGGAAAAACTGCTTATGGCATGAAAAGTGCCCTTTGCAGATAGAGCTCAAATTCGAAAACAAACACGTATTCATGTTCCCCAACCTCCCCGAAGACCAAAAAACCATGCGTTTTGCAGTTCTGATGTCTCCTTGCGGAGATAGCCCATGTTATATCTTGCATTTGTTAGGAAAAACTGCTTTTAGCAAGAAAAGTGCCCTTTGCAGATAGAGCTCAAATTCGAAAAACAAACACGTATTCATGTTCCCCAACCTCCCCGAAGACCAAAAAACCATGCGTTTTGCAGTTCTGATGTCTCCTTGCGGAGATAGCCCATGTTATATCTTGCATTTGTTAGGAAAAACTGCTTTTAGCAAGAAAAGTGCCCTTTGCAGATAGAGCTCAAATTCGAAAAACAAACACATATTCATGTTCCCCCACCTCCCCGAAGAACAAAAAACCATGCGTTTTGCAGTTCTGATATCTCCTTGCGGAGATAGCCCATGTTATATCTTGCATTTGTTAGGAAAAACTGTTTATAGCATAAAAAGTGCCCATTGCAGATAGAGCTCAAATTTGAAAAACAAACACATATTCATGTTCCCCCGGCTCACCAAAGACCAAAAAACCATGAGTTATGCAGATCTGATGTCTCCTTGTGGAGATAGCCCATGTTATATCTTGCATTTGTTAGGAAAAACTGCTTATGGCATGAAAAGTGCCCTTTGCAGATAGAGCTCAAATTCGAAAAACAAACACGTATTCATGTTCCCCAACCTCCCCGAAGACCAAAAAACCATGCGTTTTGCAGTTCTGATGTCTCCTTGCGGAGATAGCCCATGTTATATCTTGCATTTGTTAGGAAAAACTGCTTTTAGCAAGAAAAGTGCCCTTTGCAGATAGAGCTCAAATTCGAAAAACAAACACATATTCATGTTCCCCCAGCTCACCGAAGACCAAAAAACCATGAGTTATGCAGATCTGATGTCTCCTTGCGGAGATAGCCCATGTTATATCTTGCATTTGTTAGGAAAAACTGCTTTAAGCAAGAAAAGTGCCCTTTGCAGATAGAGCTCAAATTCGAAAAACAAACACGTATTCATGTTCCCCAACCTCCCCGAAGACCAAAAAACCATGCGTTTTGCAGTTCTGATGTCTCCTTGCGGAGATAGCCCATGTTATATCTTGCATTTGTTAGGAAAAACTACTTTTAGCAAGAAAAGTGCCCTTTGCAGATAGAGCTCAAATTCGAAAAACAAACACATATTCATGTTCCCCCACCTCCCCGAAGAACAAAAAACCATGCGTTTTGCAGTTCTGATATCTCCTTGCGGAGATATCCCATGTTATATCTTGCATTTGTTAGGAAAAACTGTTTATAGCATAAAAAGTGCCCATTGCAGATAGAGCTCAAATTTGAAAAACAAACACATATTCATGTTCCCCCGGCTCACCAAAGACCAAAAAACCATGAGTTATGCAGATCTGATGTCTCCTTGCGGAGATAGCCCATGTTATATCTTGCATTTGTTAGGAAAAACTGCTTATGGCATGAAAAGTGCCCTTTGCAGATAGAGCTCAAATTCGAAAACAAACACGTATTCATGTTCCCCAACCTCCCCGAAGACCAAAAAACCATGCGTTTTGCAGTTCTGATGTCTCCTTGCGGAGATAGCCCATGTTATATCTTGCATTTGTTAGGAAAAACTGCTTTTAGCAAGAAAAGTGCCCTTTGCAGATAGAGCTCAAATTCGAAAAACAAACACGTATTCATGTTCCCCAACCTCCCCGAAGACCAAAAAACCATGCGTTTTGCAGTTCTGATGTCTCCTTGCGGAGATAGCCCATGTTATATCTTGCATTTGTTAGGAAAAACTGCTTTTAGCAAGAAAAGTGCCCTTTGCAGATAGAGCTCAAATTCGAAAAACAAACACATATTCATGTTCCCCCACCTCCCCGAAGAACAAAAAACCATGCGTTTTGCAGTTCTGATATCTCCTTGCGGAGATATCCCATGTTATATCTTGCATTTGTTAGGAAAAACTGTTTATAGCATAAAAAGTGCCCATTGCAGATAGAGCTCAAATTTGAAAAACAAACACATATTCATGTTCCCCCGGCTCACCAAAGACCAAAAAACCATGAGTTATGCAGATCTGATGTCTCCTTGCGGAGATAGCCCATGTTATATCTTGCATTTGTTAGGAAAAACTGCTTATGGCATGAAAAGTGCCCTTTGCAGATAGAGCTCAAATTCGAAAAACAAACACGTATTCATGTTCCCCAACCTCCCCGAAGACCAAAAAACCATGCGTTTTGCAGTTCTGATGTCTCCTTGCGGAGATAGCCCATGTTATATCTTGCATTTGTTAGGAAAAACTGCTTTTAGCAAGAAAAGTGCCCTTTGCAGATAGAGCTCAAATTCGAAAAACAAACACGTATTCATGTTCCCCAACCTCCCCGAAGAGCAAAAAACCATGCGTTTTGCAGTTCTGATGTCTCCTTGCGGAGATAGCCCATGTTATATCTTGCATTTGTTAGGAAAAACTGCTTTTAGCAAGAAAAGTGCCCTTTGCAGATAGAGCTCAAATTCGAAAAACAAACACGTATTCATGTTCCCCACCTCCCCGAAGACCAAAAAACCATGCGTTTTGCAGTTCTGATGTCTCCTTGCGGAGATAGCCCATGTTATATCTTGCATTTGTTAGTAAAAACTGTTTATAGCATGAAAAGTGCCCATTGCAGATAGAGCTCAAATTCGAAAAACAAACACGTATTCTTGTTCCCCCGGCTCACCGAAGACCAAAAAAAGATGAGTTATGCAGATCTGATGTCTCCTTGCGGAGATAGCCCATGTTATATCTTGCATTTGTTAGGAAAAACTGCTTTTAGCAAGAAAAGTGCCCTTTGCAGATAGAGCTCAAATTCGAAAAACAAACACATATTCACGTTCCCCCGGCTCACCGAAGACCAAAAAACCATGAGTTATGCAGATCTGATGTCTCCTTGCGGAGATAGCCCATGTTATATCTTGCATTTGTTAGGAAAAACTGCTTATAGCATGAAAAGTGCCCTTTGCAGATAGAGCTCAAATTCGAAAAACAAACACGTATTCATGTTCCCCCGGCTCACCGAAGACCAAAAAAAGATGAGTTATGCAGATCTGATGTCTCCTTGCGGAGATAGCCCATGTTATATCTTGCATTTGTTAGGAAAAACTGCTTTTAGCAAGAAAAGTGCCCTTTGCAGATAGAGCTCAAATTCGAAAAACAAACACGTATTCATGTTCCCCAACCTCCCCGAAGACCAAAAAACCATGCGTTTTGCAGTTCTGTTGTCTCCTTGCGGAGATAGCCCATGTTATATCTTGCATTTGTTAGGAAAAACTGCTTTTAGCATGAAAAGTGCCCTTTGCAGATAGAGCTCAAATTCGAAAAACAAACACATATTCATGTTCTCCCGGCTCACCGAAGACCAAAAAACCATGAGTTATGCAGATCTGATGTCTCCTTGCGGAGATAGCCCATGTTATATCTTGCATTTGTTAGGAAAAACTGCTTATAGCAAGAAAAGTGCCCTTTGCAGATAGAGCTCAAATTCGAAAAACAAACACATATTCATGTTCCCCCGGCTCACCGAATACAAAAAAACCATGAGTTTTACAGATCTGATGTCTCCTTGTGGAGATAGCCCATGTTATATTTTGCATTTGTTAGCAAAAACTGTTTATAGCATGAAAAGTGCCCTTTGCAGATAGAGCTCAAATTCGAAAAACAAACACGTATTCATGTTCCCCAACCTCCCCGAAGACCAAAAAACCATGCGTTTTGCAGTTCTGATGTCTCCTTGCGGAGATAGCCCATGTTATATCTTGCATTTGTTAGGAAAAACTGCTTTTAGCAAGAAAAGTGCCCTTTGCAGATAGAACTCAAATTCGAAAAACAAACACGTATTCATGTTCCCCCGGCTCACCGAAGACCAAAAAAAGATGAGTTATGCAGATCTGATGTCTCCTTGCGGAGATAGCCCATGTTATATCTTGCATTTGTTAGGAAAAACTGCTTTTAGCAAGAAAACTGCCCTTTGCAGATAGAGCTCAAATTCGAAAAACAAACACATATTCACGTTCCCCCGGCTCACCGAAGACCAAAAAACCATGAGTTATGCAGATCTGATGTCTCCTTGCGGAGATAGCCCATGTTATATCTTGCATTTGTTAGGAAAAACTGCTTTTAGCAAGAAAAGTGCCCTTTGCAGATAGAGCTCAAATTCGAAAAACAAACACCTATTCATGTTCCCCAACCTCCCCGAAGACCAAAAAACCATGCGTTTTGCAGTTCTGATGTCTCCTTGCGGAGATAGCCCATGTTATATCTTGCATTTGTTAGGAAAAACTGCTTTTAGCAAGAAAAGTGCCCTTTGCAGATAGAGCTCAAATTCGAAAAACAAACACGTATTCATGTTCCCCAACCTCCCCGAAGACCAAAAAACCATGCGTTTTGCAGTTCTGATGTCTCCTTGCGGAGATAGCCCATGTTATATCTTGCATTTGTTAGTAAAAACTGTTTATAGCATGAAAAGTGCCCATTGCAGATAGAGCTCAAATTCGAAAAACAAACACGTATTCTTGTTCCCCCGGCTCACCGAAGAGCAAAAAAAGATGAGTTATGCAGATCTGATGTCTCCTTGCGGAGATAGCCCATGTTATATCTTGCATTTGTTAGGAAAAACTGCTTTTAGCAAGAAAAGTGCCCTTTGCAGATAGAGCTCAAATTCGAAAAACAAACACATATTCATGTTCCCCCGGCTCACCGAAGACCAAAGAACCACGAGTTATGCAGATCTGATGTCTCCTTGCGGAGATAGCCCATGTTATATCTTGCATTTGTTAGCAAAAACTGTTTATAGCATGAAAAGTGCCCTTTGCAGATAGAGCTCAAATTCGAAAAACAAACACGTATTCATGTTCCCCAACCTCCCCGAAGACCAAAAAACCATGCGTTTTGCAGTTCTGATGTCTCCTTGCGGAGATAGCCCATGTTATATCTTGCATTTGTTAGGAAAAACTGCTTATAGCAAGAAAAGTGCCCTTTGCAGATAGAGCTCAAATTCGAAAAACAAACAAATATTCATGTTCCCCCGGCTCACCGAAGACCAAAAAACCATGAGTTTTACAGATCTGATGTCTCCTTGCGGAGATAGCCCATGTTATATCTTGCATTTGTTAGGAAAAACTGCTTTTAGCAAGAAAAGTGCCCTTTGCAGATAGAGCTCAAATTCGAAAAACAAACACATATTCACGTTCCCCCGGCTCACCGAAGACCAAAAAACCATGAGTTATGCAGATCTGATGTCTCCTTGCTGAGATAGCCCATGTTATATCTTGCATTTGTTAGGAAAAACTGCTTTTAGCAAGAAAAGTGCCCTTTGCAGATAGAGCTCAAATTCGAAAAACAAACACGTATTCATGTTCCCCAACCTCCCCGAAGACCAAAAAACCATGCGTTTTGCAGTTCTGATGTCTCCTTGCGGAGATAGCCCATGTTATATCTTGCATTTGTTAGGAAAAACTGCTTTTAGCAAGAAAAGTGCCCTTTGCAGATAGAGCTCAAATTCGAAAAACAAACACGTATTCATGTTCCCCAACCTCCCAGAAGACCAAAAAACCATGCATTTTGCAGTTCTGATGTCTCCTTGCGGAGATAGCCCATGTTATATCTTGCATTTGTTATGAAAAACTGCTTTTAGCAAGAAAAGTGCCCATTGCAGATAGAGCTCAAATTCGAAAAACAAACACGTATTCATGTTCCCCCGGCTCACCGAAGACCAAAAAAAGATGAGTTATGCAGATCTGATGTCTCCTTGCGGAGATAGCCCATTTTATATCTTGCATTTGTTAGGAAAAACTGCTTTTAGCAAGAAAAGTGCCCTTTGCAGATAGAGCTCAAATTCGAAAAACAAACACATATTCATGTTCCCCCGGCTCACCGAAGACCAAAAAACCATGAGTTATGCAGATCTGATGTCTCCTTGCGGAGATAGCCCATGTTATATCTTGCATTTGTTAGGAAAAACTGCTTTTAGCAAGAAAAGTGCCCTTTGCAGATAGAGCTCAAATTCGAAAAACAAACACGTATTCATGTTCCCCAACCTCCCCGAAGACCAAAAAACCATGCGTTTTGCAGTTCTGTTGTCTCCTTGCGGAGATAGCCCATGTTATATCTTGCATTTGTTAGGAAAAACT
This sequence comes from Vipera ursinii, assembly GCF_947247035.1. Taxonomy (NCBI): domain Eukaryota; kingdom Metazoa; phylum Chordata; class Lepidosauria; order Squamata; family Viperidae; genus Vipera; species Vipera ursinii. Next base: position 101,854,166 of record NC_139516.1, on the reverse strand, counting down.
GCTTTTAGCAAAAAAAGTGCCCTTTGCAGATAGAGCTCAAATTCGAAAAACAAACACATATTCATGTTCCCCCGGCTCACCGAAGACCAAAAAAAGATGAGTTATGCAGATCTGATGTCTCCTTGCGGAGATAGCCCTTGTTATATCTTGCATTTGTTAGGAAAAACTGCTTTTAGCAAGAAAAGTGCCCTTTGCAGATAGAGCTCAAATTCGAAAAACAAACACATATTCATGTTCCCCAACCTCCCCGAAGACCAAAAAACCATGCGTTTTGCAGTTCTGATGTCTCCTTGCGGAGATAGCCCATGTTATATCTTGCATTTGTTAGGAAAAACTGCTTATAGCATGAAAAGTGCCCTTTGCAGATAGAGCTCAAATTCGAAAAACAAACACGTATTCATGTTCCCCAACCTCCCCGAAGACCAAAGAACCATGCGTTTTGCAGTTCTGATGTCTCCTTGCGGAGATATCCCATGTTATATCTTGCATTTGTTAGGAAAAACTGCTTTTAGCAAGAAAAGTGCCCTTTGCAGATAGAGCTCAAATTCGAAAAACAAACACATATTCACGTTCTCCGGGCTCACCGAAGACCAAAAAACCATGAGTTATGCAGATCTGATGTCTCCTTTCGGAGATAGCCCATGTTATATCTTGCATTTGTTATGAAAAACTGCTTTTAGCAAGAAAAGTGCCCTTTGCAGATAGAGCTCAAATTTGAAAAACAAACACATATACATGTTCCCCCGGCTCACCGAAGACCAAAAAACCATGCGTTTTGCAGTTCTGATGTCTCCTTGCGGAGATAGCCCATGTTATATCTTGCATTTGTTAGTAAAAACTGTTTATAGCATGAAAAGTGCCCATTGCAGATAGAGCTCAAATTCGAAAAACAAACACGTATTCTTGTTCCCCCGGCTCACCGAAGACCAAAAAAAGATGAGTTATGCAGATCTGATGTCTCCTTGCGGAGATAGCCCATGTTATATCTTGCATTTGTTAGGAAAAACTGCTTTTATCAAGAAAAGTGCCCTTTGCAGATAGAGCTCAAATTCGAAAAACAAACACATATTCTTGTTCCCCCGGCTCACCGAAGACCAAAAAACCATGAGTTATGCAGATCTGATGTCTCCTTGCGGAGATAGCCCATGTTATATCTTGCATTTGTTAGGAAAAACTGCTTTTAGCAAGAAAAGTGCCCTTTGCAGATAGAGCTCAAATTCGAAAAACAAACATGTATTCATGTTCCCCAACCTCCCCGAAGACCAAAAAACCATGCGTTTTGCAGTTCTGATGTCTCCTTGCGGAGATAGCCCATGTTATATCTTGCATTTGTTAGGAAAAACTGCTTATAGCATGAAAAGTGCCCTTTGCAGATAGAGCTCAAATTCGAAAAACAAACACGTATTCATGTTCCCCCGGCTCACCGAAGACCAAAAAACCATGAGTTTTACAGATCTGATGTCTCCTTGCGGATATAGCCCATGTTATATCTTGCATTTGTTAGGAAAAACTGCTTATAGCATGAAAAGTGCCCTTTGCAGATAGAGCTCAAATTCGAAAAACAAACACGTATTCATGTTCCCCCGGCTCACCGAAGACCAAAAAACCATGAGTTTTACAGATCTGATGTCTCCTTGCGGATATAGCCCATGTTATATCTTGCATTTGTTAGGAAAAACTGCTTATAGCATGAAGAGTGCCCATTGCAGATAGAGCTCAAATTCGAAAAACAAACACGTATTCATGTTCCCCCAGCTCACCGAAGACCAAAAAAAGATGAGTTATGCAGATCTGATGTCTCCTTTTGGAGATAGCCCTTGTTATATCTTGCATTTGTTAGGAAAAACTGCTTTTAGCAAGAAAAGTGCCCTTTGCAGATAGAGCTCAAATTCGAAAAACAAACACATATTCATGTTCCCCAACCTCCCCGAAGACCAAAAAACCATGCGTTTTGCAGTTCTGATGTCTCCTTGCGGAGATAGCCCATGTTATATCTTGCATTTGTTAGGAAAAACTGCTTATAGCATGAAAAGTGCCCTTTGCAGATATAGCTCAAATTCGAAAAACAAACACGTATTCATGTTCCCCAACCTCCCCGAAGACCAAAGAACCATGCGTTTTGCAGTTCTGATGTCTCCTTGCGGAGATAGCCCATGTTATATCTTGCATTTGTTAGGAAAAACTGCTTATAGCATGAAAAGTGCCCATTGCAGATAGAGCTCAAATTCGAAAAACAAACACGTATTCATGTTCCCCCAGCTCACCGAAGACCAAAAAAAGATGAGTTATGCAGATCTGATGTCTCCTTTTGGACATAGCCCATGTTATATCTTGCATTTGTTAGGAAAAACTGCTTTTAGCAAGAAAAGTGCCCTTTGCAGATAGAGCTCAAATTCAAAAAACAAACAAATATTCATGTTCCCCAACCTCCCCGAAGACCAAAAAACCATGCGTTTTCCAGTTCTGATGTCTCCTTGCGGAGATAGCCCATGTTATATCTTGCATTTGTTAGGAAAAACTGCTTTTAGCAAGAAAAGTGCCCTTTGCAGATAGAGCTCAAATTCGAAAAACAAACACAGATTCACGTTCTCCCGGCTCACCGAAGACCAAAAAACCATGAGTTTTGCAGATGTCATGTCTCCTTGCGGAGATAGCCCATGTTATATCTTGCATTTGTTAGGAAAAACTGCTTATAGCATGAAAAGTGCCCATTGCAGATAGAGCTCAAATTCGAAAAACAAACACATTTTCATGTTCCCCCGGCTCACCAAAGACAAAAAACCATGAGTTTTGCAGATCTGATGTCTCCTTGCGGAGATAGCCCATGTTATATCTTGCATTTGTTTGTAAAAACTGCTTATAGCATGAAAAGTGCCCATTGCAGATAGAGCTGAAATTTGAAAAACAAACACATATTCATGTTCCCCCGGTTCACAAAAGACCAAAAAACCATGAGTTTTGTAGATCTGAGGTCTCCTTGCGGAGATAGCCCATGTTATATCTTGCATTTGTTAGGAAATGCTGTTTATAGCATGAAAAGTGCCCATTGCAGATAGAGGTCAAATTCGAAAAACAAACACATATTCATGTTCCCCTGGGTCCCCGAAGACCAAAAAACCATGAGTTTTGCAGATCTGATGTCTCCTTGCGGAGATAGCCCATGTTATATCCTTGCATTTGTTAGGAAATGCTGTTTATAGCATAAGTGCCCATTGCAGATAGAGCTCAAATTCGAAAAACAAACATATATTCATGTTCCCCCGGCTCACCGAAGACCAAAAAACCATGCGTTTTGCAGTTCTGATGTCTCCTTGCGGAGATAGCCCATGTTATATCTTGCATTTGTTAGGAAAAACTGCTTTTAGCAAGAAAAGTGCCCTTTGCAGATAGAGCTCAAATTCGAAAAACAAACACATATTCATGTTCCCCCGGCTCACCAAAGACCAAAAAACCATGAGTTATGCAGATCTGATGTCTCCTTGTGGAGATAGCCCATGTTATATCTTGCATTTGTTAGGAAAAACTGCTTATGGCATGAAAAGTGCCCTTTGCAGATAGAGCTCAAATTCGAAAAACAAACACGTATTCATGTTCCCCAACCTCCCCGAAGACCAAAAAACCATGCGTTTTGCAGTTCTGATGTCTCCTTGCGGAGATAGCCCATGTTATATCTTGCATTTGTTAGGAAAAACTGCTTTTAGCAAGAAAAGTGCCCTTTGCAGATAGAGCTCAAATTCGAAAAACAAACACATATTCATGTTCCCCCAGCTCACCGAAGACCAAAAAACCATGAGTTATGCAGATCTGATGTCTCCTTGCGGAGATAGCCCATGTTATATCTTGCATTTGTTAGGAAAAACTGCTTTAAGCAAGAAAAGTGCCCTTTGCAGATAGAGCTCAAATTCGAAAAACAAACACGTATTCATGTTCCCCAACCTCCCCGAAGACCAAAAAACCATGCGTTTTGCAGTTCTGATGTCTCCTTGCGGAGATAGCCCATGTTATATCTTGCATTTGTTAGGAAAAACTACTTTTAGCAAGAAAAGTGCCCTTTGCAGATAGAGCTCAAATTCGAAAAACAAACACATATTCATGTTCCCCCACCTCCCCGAAGAACAAAAAACCATGCGTTTTGCAGTTCTGATATCTCCTTGCGGAGATATCCCATGTTATATCTTGCATTTGTTAGGAAAAACTGTTTATAGCATAAAAAGTGCCCATTGCAGATAGAGCTCAAATTTGAAAAACAAACACATGTTCATGTTCCCCCGGCTCACCAAAGACCAAAAAACCATGAGTTATGCAGATCTGATGTCTCCTTGCGGAGATAGCCCATGTTATATCTTGCATTTGTTAGGAAAAACTGCTTATGGCATGAAAAGTGCCCTTTGCAGATAGAGCTCAAATTCGAAAACAAACACGTATTCATGTTCCCCAACCTCCCCGAAGACCAAAAAACCATGCGTTTTGCAGTTCTGATGTCTCCTTGCGGAGATAGCCCATGTTATATCTTGCATTTGTTAGGAAAAACTGCTTTTAGCAAGAAAAGTGCCCTTTGCAGATAGAGCTCAAATTCGAAAAACAAACACGTATTCATGTTCCCCAACCTCCCCGAAGACCAAAAAACCATGCGTTTTGCAGTTCTGATGTCTCCTTGCGGAGATAGCCCATGTTATATCTTGCATTTGTTAGGAAAAACTGCTTTTAGCAAGAAAAGTGCCCTTTGCAGATAGAGCTCAAATTCGAAAAACAAACACATATTCATGTTCCCCCACCTCCCCGAAGAACAAAAAACCATGCGTTTTGCAGTTCTGATATCTCCTTGCGGAGATAGCCCATGTTATATCTTGCATTTGTTAGGAAAAACTGTTTATAGCATAAAAAGTGCCCATTGCAGATAGAGCTCAAGTTTGAAAAACAAACACATATTCATGTTCCCCCGGCTCACCAAAGACCAAAAAACCATGAGTTATGCAGATCTGATGTCTCCTTGTGGAGATAGCCCATGTTATATCTTGCATTTGTTAGGAAAAACTGCTTATGGCATGAAAAGTGCCCTTTGCAGATAGAGCTCAAATTCGAAAAACAAACACGTATTCATGTTCCCCAACCTCCCCGAAGACCAAAAAACCATGCGTTTTGCAGTTCTGATGTCTCCTTGCGGAGATAGCCCATGTTATATCTTGCATTTGTTAGGAAAAACTGCTTTTAGCAAGAAAAGTGCCCTTTGCAGATAGAACTCAAATTCGAAAAACAAACACATATTCATGTTCCCCCAGCTCACCGAAGACCAAAAAACCATGAGTTATGCAGATCTGATGTCTCCTTGCGGAGATAGCCCATGTTATATCTTGCATTTGTTAGGAAAAACTGCTTTAAGCAAGAAAAGTGCCCTTTGCAGATAGAGCTCAAATTCGAAAAACAAACACGTATTCATGTTCCCCAACCTCCCCGAAGACCAAAAAACCATGCGTTTTGCAGTTCTGATGTCTCCTTGCGGAGATAGCCCATGTTATATCTTGCATTTGTTAGGAAAAACTACTTTTAGCAAGAAAAGTGCCCTTTGCAGATAGAGCTCAAATTCGAAAAACAAACACATATTCATGTTCCCCCACCTCCCCGAAGAACAAAAAACCATGCGTTTTGCAGTTCTGATATCTCCTTGCGGAGATATCCCATGTTATATCTTGCATTTGTTAGGAAAAACTGTTTATAGCATAAAAAGTGCCCATTGCAGATAGAGCTCAAATTTGAAAAACAAACACATATTCATGTTCCCCCGGCTCACCAAAGACCAAAAAACCATGAGTTATGCAGATCTGATGTCTCCTTGCGGAGATAGCCCATGTTATATCTTGCATTTGTTAGGAAAAACTGCTTATGGCATGAAAAGTGCCCTTTGCAGATAGAGCTCAAATTCGAAAACAAACACGTATTCATGTTCCCCAACCTCCCCGAAGACCAAAAAACCATGCGTTTTGCAGTTCTGATGTCTCCTTGCGGAGATAGCCCATGTTATATCTTGCATTTGTTAGGAAAAACTGCTTTTAGCAAGAAAAGTGCCCTTTGCAGATAGAGCTCAAATTCGAAAAACAAACACGTATTCATGTTCCCCAACCTCCCCGAAGACCAAAAAACCATGCGTTTTGCAGTTCTGATGTCTCCTTGCGGAGATAGCCCATGTTATATCTTGCATTTGTTAGGAAAAACTGCTTTTAGCAAGAAAAGTGCCCTTTGCAGATAGAGCTCAAATTCGAAAAACAAACACATATTCATGTTCCCCCACCTCCCCGAAGAACAAAAAACCATGCGTTTTGCAGTTCTGATATCTCCTTGCGGAGATATCCCATGTTATATCTTGCATTTGTTAGGAAAAACTGTTTATAGCATAAAAAGTGCCCATTGCAGATAGAGCTCAAATTTGAAAAACAAACACATATTCATGTTCCCCCGGCTCACCAAAGACCAAAAAACCATGAGTTATGCAGATCTGATGTCTCCTTGCGGAGATAGCCCATGTTATATCTTGCATTTGTTAGGAAAAACTGCTTATGGCATGAAAAGTGCCCTTTGCAGATAGAGCTCAAATTCGAAAAACAAACACGTATTCATGTTCCCCAACCTCCCCGAAGACCAAAAAACCATGCGTTTTGCAGTTCTGATGTCTCCTTGCGGAGATAGCCCATGTTATATCTTGCATTTGTTAGGAAAAACTGCTTTTAGCAAGAAAAGTGCCCTTTGCAGATAGAGCTCAAATTCGAAAAACAAACACGTATTCATGTTCCCCAACCTCCCCGAAGAGCAAAAAACCATGCGTTTTGCAGTTCTGATGTCTCCTTGCGGAGATAGCCCATGTTATATCTTGCATTTGTTAGGAAAAACTGCTTTTAGCAAGAAAAGTGCCCTTTGCAGATAGAGCTCAAATTCGAAAAACAAACACGTATTCATGTTCCCCACCTCCCCGAAGACCAAAAAACCATGCGTTTTGCAGTTCTGATGTCTCCTTGCGGAGATAGCCCATGTTATATCTTGCATTTGTTAGTAAAAACTGTTTATAGCATGAAAAGTGCCCATTGCAGATAGAGCTCAAATTCGAAAAACAAACACGTATTCTTGTTCCCCCGGCTCACCGAAGACCAAAAAAAGATGAGTTATGCAGATCTGATGTCTCCTTGCGGAGATAGCCCATGTTATATCTTGCATTTGTTAGGAAAAACTGCTTTTAGCAAGAAAAGTGCCCTTTGCAGATAGAGCTCAAATTCGAAAAACAAACACATATTCACGTTCCCCCGGCTCACCGAAGACCAAAAAACCATGAGTTATGCAGATCTGATGTCTCCTTGCGGAGATAGCCCATGTTATATCTTGCATTTGTTAGGAAAAACTGCTTATAGCATGAAAAGTGCCCTTTGCAGATAGAGCTCAAATTCGAAAAACAAACACGTATTCATGTTCCCCCGGCTCACCGAAGACCATAAAACCATGAGTTATGCAGATCTGATGTCTCCTTGCGGAGATAGCCCATGTTATATCTTGCATTTGTTAGGAAAAACTGCTTATAGCATGAAAAGTGCCCTTTGCAGATATAGCTCAAATTCGAAAAACAAACACGTATTCATGTTCCCCAACCTCCCCGAAGACCAAAGAACCATGCGTTTCGCAGTTCTGATGTCTCCTTGCGGAGATAGCCCATGTTATATCTTGCATTTGTTAGGAAAAACTGGTTATAGCATGAAAAGTGCCCATTGCAGATAGAGCTCAAATTCGAAAAACAAACACGTATTCATGTTCCCCCAGCTCACCGAAGACCAAAAAAAGATGAGTTATGCAGATCTGATGTCTCCTTTTGGAGATAGCCCATGTTATATCTTGCATTTGTTAGGAAAAACTGCTTTTAGCAAGAAAAGTGCCCTTTGCAGATAGAGCTCAAATTCGAAAAACAAACACATATTCATGTTCCCCAACCTCCCCAAAGACCAAAAAACCATGCGTTTTGCAGTTCTGATATCTCCTTGCGGAGATAGCCCATGTTATATCTTGCATTTGTTAGGAAAAACTGCTTTTAGCAAGAAAAGTGCCCTTTGCAGATAGAGCTCAAATTCGAAAAACAAACACATATTCATGTTCCCCCGGCTCACCGAAGACCAAAAAACCATGAGTTTTACAGATCTGATGTCTCCTTGCGGAGATAGCCCATGTTATATCTTGCATTTGTTAGGAAAAACTGCTTATAGCATGAAAAGTGCCCTTTGCAGATAGAGCTCAAATTCGAAAAACAAACACGTATTCATGTTCCCCAACCTCCCCGAAGACCAAAAAACCATGCGTTTTGCAGTTCTAATGTCTCCTTGCGGAGATAGCCCTTGTTATATCTTGCATTTGTTAGGAAAAACTGCTTTTAGCAAGAAAAGTGCCCTTTGCAGATAGAGCTCAAATTCGAAAAACAAACACAGATTCACGTTCTCCCGGCTCACCGAAGACCAAAAAACCATGAGTTATGCAATTCTGATGTCTCCTTGTGGAGATAGCCCATGTTATATCTTGCATTTGTTAGGAAAAACTGCTTTTAGCAAGAAAAGTGCCCTTTGCAGATAGAGCTCAAATTCGAAAAACAAACTCGTATTCATGTTCCCCAACCTCCCCGAAGACCAAAAAACCATGCGTTTTGCAGTTCTGATGTCTCCTTGCGGAGATAGCCCATGTTATATCTTGCATTTGTTAGGAAAAACTGTTTATAGCATAAAAAGTGCCCTTTGCAGATAGAGCTCAAATTCGAAAAACAAACACGTATTCATGTTCCCCAACCTCCCCGAAGACCAAAGAACCATGCGTTTCGCAGTTCTGATGTCTCCTTGCGGAGATAGCCCATGTTATATCTTGCATTTGTTAGGAAAAACTGGTTATAGCATGAAAAGTGCCCATTGCAGATAGAGCTCAAATTCGAAAAACAAACACGTATTCATGTTCCCCCAGCTCACCGAAGACCAAAAAAAGATGAGTTATGCAGATCTGATGTCTCCTTTTGGAGATAGCCCATGTTATATCTTGCATTTGTTAGGAAAAACTGCTTTTAGCAAGAAAAGTGCCCTTTGCAGATAGAGCTCAAATTCGAAAAACAAACACATATTCATGTTCCCCAACCTCCCCAAAGACCAAAAAACCATGCGTTTTGCAGTTCTGATGTCTCCTTGCGGAGATAGCCCATGTTATATCTTGCATTTGTTAGGAAAAACTGCTTTTAGCAAGAAAAGTGCCCTTTGCAGATAGAGCTCAAATTCGAAAAACAAACACATATTCATGTTCCCCCGGCTCACCGAAGACCAAAAAACCATGAGTTTTACAGATCTGATGTCTCCTTGCGGAGATAGCCCATGTTATATCTTGCATTTGTTAGGAAAAACTGCTTATAGCATGAAAAGTGCCCTTTGCAGATAGAGCTCAAATTCGAAAAACAAACACGTATTCATGTTCCCCAACCTCCCCGAAGACCAAAAAACCATGCGTTTTGCAGTTCTAATGTCTCCTTGCGGAGATAGCCCTTGTTATATCTTGCATTTGTTAGGAAAAACTGCTTTTAGCAAGAAAAGTGCCCTTTGCAGATAGAGCTCAAATTCGAAAAACAAACACAGATTCACGTTCTCCCGGCTCACCGAAGACCAAAAAACCATGAGTTATGCAGATCTGATGTCTCCTTGTGGAGATAGCCCATGTTATATCTTGCATTTGTTAGGAAAAACTGCTTTTAGCAAGAAAAGTGCCCTTTGCAGATAGAGCTCAAATTCGAAAAACAAACTCGTATTCATGTTCCCCAACCTCCCCGAAGACCAAAAAACCATGCGTTTTGCAGTTCTGATGTCTCCTTGCGGAGATAGCCCATGTTATATCTTGCATTTGTTAGGAAAAACTGTTTATAGCATAAAAAGTGCCCTTTGCAGATAGAGCTCAAATTCGAAAAACAAACACGTATTCATGTTCCCCAACCTCCCCGAAGACCAAAAAACCATGCGTTTTGCAGTTCTGATGTCTCCTTGCGGAGATAGCCCATGTTATATCTTGCATTTGTTAGTAAAAACTTTTTATAGCATGAAAAGTGCCCATTGCAGATAGAGCTCAAATTCGAAAAACAAACACGTATTCTTGTTCCCCCGGCTCACCGAAGACCAAAAAAAGATGAGTTATGCAGATCTGATGTCTCCTTGCGGAGATAGCCCATGTTATATCTTGCATTTGTTAGGAAAAACTGCTTTTAGCAAGAAAAGTGCCCTTTGCAGATAGAGCTCAAATTCGAAAAACAAACACATATACATGTTCCCCCGGCTCACCGAAGACCAAAAAACCATGGGTTATGCAGATCTGATGTCTCCTTGCGGAGATAGCCCATGTTATATCTTGCATTTGTTAGGAAAAACTGCTTTTAGCAAGAAAAGTGCCCTTTGCAGATAGAGCTCAAATTCGAAAAACAAACTCGTATTCATGTTCCCCAACCTCCCCGAAGACCAAAAAACCATGCGTTTTGCAGTTCTGATGTCTCCTTGCGGACATAGTCCATGTTATATCTTGCATTTGTTAGGAAAAACTGTTTATAGCATAAAAAGTGCCCTTTGCAGATAGAGCTCAAATTCGAAAAACAAACACGTATTCATGTTCCCCAACCTCCCCGAAGACCAAAAAACCATGCGTTTTGCAGTTCTGATGTCTCCTTGCGGAGATAGCCCATGTTATATCTTGCATTTGTTAGTAAAAACTTTTTATAGCATGAAAAGTGCCCATTGCAGATAGAGCTCAAATTCGAAAAACAAACACGTATTCTTGTTCCCCCGGCTCACCGAAGACCAAAAAAAGATGAGTTATGCAGATCTGATGTCTCCTTGCGGAGATAGCCCATGTTATATCTTGCATTTGTTAGGAAAAACTGCTTTTAGCAAGAAAAGTGCCCTTTGCAGATAGAGCTCAAATTCGAAAAACAAACACATATACATGTTCCCCCGGCTCACCGAAGACCAAAAAACCATGCGTTTTGCAGTTCTGATGTCTCCTTGCGGAGATAGCCCATGTTATATCTTGCATTTGTTAGGAAAATCTGCTTATAGCATGAAAAGTGCCCTTTGCAGATAGAGCTCAAATTCGAAAAACAAACACGTATTCATGTTCCCCCGGCTCACCGAAGACCATAAAACCATGAGTTATGCAGATCTGATGTCTCCTTGCGGAGATAGCCCATGTTATATCTTGCATTTGTTAGGAAAAACTGCTTTTAGCAAGAAAAGTGCCCTTTGCAGATAGAGCTCAAATTCGAAAAACAAACACAGATTCACGTTCTCCCGGCTCACCGAAGACCAAAAAACCATGAGTTATGCAGATCTGATGTCTCCTTGCGGAGATAGCCCATGTTATATCTTGCATTTGTTAGGAAAAACTGTTTATAGCATGAAAAGTGCCCATTGCAGATAGAGCTCAAATTCGAAAAACAAACACGTATTCATGTTCCCCCGGCTCACCGAAGACCAAAGAACCATGAGTTATGCAGATGTGATGTCTCCTTGCGGAGATAGCCCATGTTATATCTTGCATTTGTTAGGAAAAACTGCTTTTAGCAAGAAAAGTGCCCTTTGCAGATAGAGCTCAAATTCGAAAAACAAACTCGTATTCATGTTCCCCAACCTCCCCGAAGACCAAAAAACCATGCGTTTTGCAGTTCTGATGTCTCCTTGCGGAGATAGCCCATGTTATATCTTGCATTTGTTAGGAAAAACTGCTTTTAGCAAAAAAAAAGTGCCCTTTGCAGATAGAGCTCAAATTCGAAAAACAAACACATATTCATGTTCCCCCGGCTCACCGAAGACCAAAAAACCAAGAGTTTTACAGATCTGATGTCTCCTTGCGGAGATAGCCCATGTTATATCTTGCATTTGTTAGGAAAAACTGCTTATAGCATGAAAAGTGCCATTTGCAGATAGAGCTCAAATTCGAAAAACAAACACGTATTCATGTTCCCCAACCTCCCCGAAGACCAAAAAACCATGCGTTTTGCAGTTCTGATGTCTCCTTGCGGAGATAGCCCATGTTATATCTTGCATTTGTTAGGAAAAACTGTTTATAGCATGAAAAGTGCCCATTGCAGATAGAGCTCAAATTCGAAAAACAAACACGTATTCTTGTTCCCCCGGCTCACCAAAGACCAAAAAAAGATGAGTTATGCAGATCTGATGTCTCCTTGCGGAGATAGCCCATGTTATATCTTGCATTTGTTAGGAAAAACTGCTTTTATCAAGAAAAGTGCCCTTTGCAGATAGAGCTCAAATTCGAAAAACAAACACATATTCTTGTTCCCCCGGCTCACCGAAGACCAAAAAACTATGAGTTATGCAGATCTGATGTCTCCTTGCGGAGATAGCCCATGTTATATCTTGCATTTGTTAGGAAAAACTGCTTATAGCATGAAAAGTGCCCTTTGCAGATAGAGCTCAAATTCGAAAAACAAACACGTATTCATGTTCCCCAACCTCCCCGAAGACCAAAAAACCATGCGTTTTGCAGTTCTGATGTCTCCTTGCGGAGATAGCCCATGTTATATCTTGCATTTGTTAGGAAAAACTGCTTTTAGCAAGAAACGTGCCCTTTGCAGATAGAGCTCAAATTCGAAAAACAAACACATATTCATGTTCCCCAACCTCCCCGAAGACCAAAAAACCATGTGTTTTCCAGTTCTGATGTCTCCTTGCGGAGATAGCCCATGTTATATCTTGCATTTGTTAGGAAAAACTGCTTTTAGCAAGAAAAGTGCCCTTTGCAGATAGAGCTCAAATTCGAAAAACAAACACAGATTCACGTTCTCCCGGCTCACCGAAGACCAAAAAACCATGAGTTATGCAGATCTGATGTCTCCTTGCGGAGATAGCCCATGTTATATCTTGCATTTGTTAGGAAAAACTGTTTATAGCATGAAAAGTGCCCATTGCAGATAGAGCTCAAATTCGAAAAACAAACACATATTTATGTTCCCCCGGCTCACCGAAGACCAAAGAACCATGAGTTATGCAGATGTGATGTCTCCTTGCGGAGATAGCCCATGTTATATCTTGCATTTGTTAGGAAAAACTGCTTTTAGCAAGAAAAGTGCCCTTTGCAGATAGAGCTCAAATTCGAAAAACAAACTCGTATTCATGTTCCCCAACCTCCCCGAAGACCAAAAAACCATGCGTTTTGCAGTTCTGATGTCTCCTTGCGGAGATAGCCCATGTTATATCTTGCATTTGTTAGGAAAAACTGGTTATAGCATGAAAAGTGCCCATTGCAGATAGAGCTCAAATTCGAAAAACAAACACGTATTCATGTTCCCCCAGCTCACCGAAGACCAAAAAAAGATGAGTTATGCAGATCTGATGTCTCCTTTTGGAGATAGCCCATGTTATATCTTGCATTTGTTAGGAAAAACTGCTTTTAGCAAGAAAAGTGCCCTTTGCAGATAGAGCTCAAATTCGAAAAACAAACACATATTCATGTTCCCCAACCTCCCCAAAGACCAAAAAACCATGCGTTTTGCAGTTCTGATGTCTCCTTGCGGAGATAGCCCATGTTATATCTTGCATTTGTTAGGAAAAACTGCTTTTAGCAAGAAAAGTGCCCTTTGCAGATAGAGCTCAAATTCGAAAAACAAACACATATTCATGTTCCCCCAGCTCACCGAAGACCAAAAAACCATGAGTTTTACAGATCTGATGTCTCCTTGCGGAGATAGCCCATGTTATATCTTGCATTTGTTAGGAAAAACTGCTTATAGCATGAAAAGTGCCCTTTGCAGATAGAGCTCAAATTCGAAAAACAAACACGTATTCATGTTCCCCAACCTCCCCGAAGACCAAAAAACCATGCGTTTTGCAGTTCTAATGTCTCCTTGCGGAGATAGCCCTTGTTATATCTTGCATTTGTTAGGAAAAACTGCTTTTAGCAAGAAAAGTGCCCTTTGCAGATAGAGCTCAAATTCGAAAAACAAACACAGATTCACGTTCTCCCGGCTCACCGAAGACCAAAAAACCATGAGTTATGCAGATCTGATGTCTCCTTGTGGAGATAGCCCATGTTATATCTTGCATTTGTTAGGAAAAACTGCTTTTAGCAAGAAAAGTGCCCTTTGCAGATAGAGCTCAAATTCGAAAAACAAACTCGTATTCATGTTCCCCAACCTCCCCGAAGACCAAAAAACCATGCGTTTTGCAGTTCTGATGTCTCCTTGCGGAGATAGCCCATGTTATATCTTGCATTTGTTAGGAAAAACTGTTTATAGCATAAAAAGTGCCCTTTGCAGATAGAGCTCAAATTCGAAAAACAAACACGTATTCATGTTCCCCAACCTCCCCGAAGACCAAAAAACCATGCGTTTTGCAGTTCTGATGTCTCCTTGCGGAGATAGCCCATGTTATATCTTGCATTTGTTAGTAAAAACTTTTTATAGCATGAAAAGTGCCCATTGCAGATAGAGCTCAAATTCGAAAAACAAACACGTATTCTTGTTCCCCCGGCTCACCGAAGACCAAAAAAAGATGAGTTATGCAGATCTGATGTCTCCTTGCGGAGATAGCCCATGTTATATCTTGCATTTGTTAGGAAAAACTGCTTTTAGCAAGAAAAGTGCCCTTTGCAGATAGAGCTCAAATTCGAAAAACAAACACATATACATGTTCCCCCGGCTCACCGAAGACCAAAAAACCATGGGTTATGCAGATCTGATGTCTCCTTGCGGAGATAGCCCATGTTATATCTTGCATTTGTTAGGAAAAACTGCTTTTAGCAAGAAAAGTGCCCTTTGCAGATAGAGCTCAAATTCGAAAAACAAACTCGTATTCATGTTCCCCAACCTCCCCGAAGACCAAAAAACCATGCGTTTTGCAGTTCTGATGTCTCCTTGCGGACATAGTCCATGTTATATCTTGCATTTGTTAGGAAAAACTGTTTATAGCATAAAAAGTGCCCTTTGCAGATAGAGCTCAAATTCGAAAAACAAACACGTATTCATGTTCCCCAACCTCCCCGAAGACCAAAAAACCATGCGTTTTGCAGTTCTGATGTCTCCTTGCGGAGATAGCCCATGTTATATCTTGCATTTGTTAGTAAAAACTTTTTATAGCATGAAAAGTGCCCATTGCAGATAGAGCTCAAATTCGAAAAACAAACACGTATTCTTGTTCCCCCGGCTCACCGAAGACCAAAAAAAGATGAGTTATGCAGATCTGATGTCTCCTTGCGGAGATAGCCCATGTTATATCTTGCATTTGTTAGGAAAAACTGCTTTTAGCAAGAAAAGTGCCCTTTGCAGATAGAGCTCAAATTCGAAAAACAAACACATATACATGTTCCCCCGGCTCACCGAAGACCAAAAAACCATGCGTTTTGCAGTTCTGATGTCTCCTTGCGGAGATAGCCCATGTTATATCTTGCATTTGTTAGGAAAATCTGCTTATAGCATGAAAAGTGCCCTTTGCAGATAGAGCTCAAATTCGAAAAACAAACACGTATTCATGTTCCCCCGGCTCACCGAAGACCATAAAACCATGAGTTATGCAGATCTGATGTCTCCTTGCGGAGATAGCCCATGTTATATCTTGCATTTGTTAGGAAAAACTGCTTTTAGCAAGAAAAGTGCCCTTTGCAGATAGAGCTCAAATTCGAAAAACAAACACAGATTCACGTTCTCCCGGCTCACCGAAGACCAAAAAACCATGAGTTATGCAGATCTGATGTCTCCTTGCGGAGATAGCCCATGTTATATCTTGCATTTGTTAGGAAAAACTGTTTATAGCATGAAAAGTGCCCATTGCAGATAGAGCTCAAATTCGAAAAACAAACACGTATTCATGTTCCCCCGGCTCACCGAAGACCAAAGAACCATGAGTTATGCAGATGTGATGTCTCCTTGCGGAGATAGCCCATGTTATATCTTGCATTTGTTAGGAAAAACTGCTTTTAGCAAGAAAAGTGCCCTTTGCAGATAGAGCTCAAATTCGAAAAACAAACTCGTATTCATGTTCCCCAACCTCCCCGAAGACCAAAAAACCATGCGTTTTGCAGTTCTGATGTCTCCTTGCGGAGATAGCCCATGTTATATCTTGCATTTGTTAGGAAAAACTGCTTTTAGCAAAAAAAAAGTGCCCTTTGCAGATAGAGCTCAAATTCGAAAAACAAACACATATTCATGTTCCCCCGGCTCACCGAAGACCAAAAAACCAAGAGTTTTACAGATCTGATGTCTCCTTGCGGAGATAGCCCATGTTATATCTTGCATTTGTTAGGAAAAACTGCTTATAGCATGAAAAGTGCCATTTGCAGATAGAGCTCAAATTCGAAAAACAAACACGTATTCATGTTCCCCAACCTCCCCGAAGACCAAAAAACCATGCGTTTTGCAGTTCTGATGTCTCCTTGCGGAGATAGCCCATGTTATATCTTGCATTTGTTAGGAAAAACTGTTTATAGCATGAAAAGTGCCCATTGCAGATAGAGCTCAAATTCGAAAAACAAACACGTATTCTTGTTCCCCCGGCTCACCAAAGACCAAAAAAAGATGAGTTATGCAGATCTGATGTCTCCTTGCGGAGATAGCCCATGTTATATCTTGCATTTGTTAGGAAAAACTGCTTTTATCAAGAAAAGTGCCCTTTGCAGATAGAGCTCAAATTCGAAAAACAAACACATATTCTTGTTCCCCCGGCTCACCGAAGACCAAAAAACTATGAGTTATGCAGATCTGATGTCTCCTTGCGGAGATAGCCCATGTTATATCTTGCATTTGTTAGGAAAAACTGCTTATAGCATGAAAAGTGCCCTTTGCAGATAGAGCTCAAATTCGAAAAACAAACACGTATTCATGTTCCCCAACCTCCCCGAAGACCAAAAAACCATGCGTTTTGCAGTTCTGATGTCTCCTTGCGGAGATAGCCCATGTTATATCTTGCATTTGTTAGGAAAAACTGCTTTTAGCAAGAAACGTGCCCTTTGCAGATAGAGCTCAAATTCGAAAAACAAACACATATTCATGTTCCCCAACCTCCCCGAAGACCAAAAAACCATGTGTTTTCCAGTTCTGATGTCTCCTTGCGGAGATAGCCCATGTTATATCTTGCATTTGTTAGGAAAAACTGCTTTTAGCAAGAAAAGTGCCCTTTGCAGATAGAGCTCAAATTCGAAAAACAAACACAGATTCACGTTCTCCCGGCTCACCGAAGACCAAAAAACCATGAGTTATGCAGATCTGATGTCTCCTTGCGGAGATAGCCCATGTTATATCTTGCATTTGTTAGGAAAAACTGTTTATAGCATGAAAAGTGCCCATTGCAGATAGAGCTCAAATTCGAAAAACAAACACATATTTATGTTCCCCCGGCTCACCGAAGACCAAAGAACCATGAGTTATGCAGATGTGATGTCTCCTTGCGGAGATAGCCCATGTTATATCTTGCATTTGTTAGGAAAAACTGCTTTTAGCAAGAAAAGTGCCCTTTGCAGATAGAGCTCAAATTCGAAAAACAAACTCGTATTCATGTTCCCCAACCTCCCCGAAGACCAAAAAACCATGCGTTTTGCAGTTCTGATGTCTCCTTGCGGAGATAGCCCATGTTATATCTTGCATTTGTTAGGAAAAACTGCTTATAGCATGAAAAGTGCCCTTTGCAGATATAGCTCAAATTCGAAAAACAAACACGTATTCATGTTCCCCAACCTCCCCGAAAACCAAAGAACCATGCGTTTTGCAGTTCTGATGTCTCCTTGCGGAGATATCCCATGTTATATCTTGCATTTGTTAGGAAAAACTGCTTATAGCATGAAAAGTGCCCATTGCAGATAGAGCTCAAATTCGAAAAACAAACACGTATTCATGTTCCCCCAGCTCACCGAAGACCAAAAAAAGATGAGTTATGCAGATCTGATGTCTCCTTGCGGAGATAGCCCATGTTATATCTTGCATTTGTTAGGAAAAACTGCTTTTAGCAAGAAAAGTGCCCTTTGCAGATAGAGCTCAAATTCGAAAAAAAAACACGTATTCATGTTCCCCAACCTCCCCGAAGACCAAAAAACCATGCGTTTTGCAGTTCTGATGTCTCCTTGCGGAGATAGCCCATGTTATATCTTGCATTTGTTAGGAAAAACTGCTTTTAGCAAGAAAAGTGCCCTTTGCAGATAGAGCTCAAATTCGAAAAACAAACACGTATTCATGTTCCCCAACCTCCCAGAAGACCAAAAAACCATGCATTTTGCAGTTCTGATGTCTCCTTGCGGAGATAGCCCATGTTATATCTTGCATTTGTTATGAAAAACTGCTTTTAGCAAGAAAAGTGCCCATTGCAGATAGAGCTCAAATTCGAAAAACAAACACGTATTCATGTTCCCCCGGCTCACGGAAGACCAAAAAAAGATGAGTTATGCAGATCTGATGTCTCCTTGCGGAGATAGCCCATGTTATATCTTGCATTTGTTAGGAAAAACTGCTTTTAGCAAGAAAAGTGCCCTTTGCAGATAGAGCTCAAATTCGAAAAACAAACACATATTCATGTTCCCCCGGCTCACCGAAGACCAAAAAACCATGAGTTATGCAGATCTGATGTCTCCTTGCGGAGATAGCCCATGTTATATCTTGCATTTGTTAGGAAAAACTGCTTTTAGCAAGAAAAGTGCCCTTTGCAGATAGAGCTCAAATTCGAAAAACAAACACGTATTCATGTTCCCCAACCTCCCCGAAGACCAAAAAACCATGCGTTTTGCAGTTCTGTTGTCTCCTTGCGGAGATAGCCCATGTTATATCTTGCATTTGTTAGGAAAAACTGCTTTTAGCAAAAAAAGTGCCCTTTGCAGAGAGAGCTCAAATTCGAAAAACAAACACATATTCATGTTCCCCCGGCTCACCGAAGACCAAAAAAAGATGAGTTATGCAGATCTGATGTCTCCTTGCGGAGATAGCCCTTGTTATATCTTGCATTTGTTAGGAAAAACTGCTTTTAGCAAGAAAAGTGCCCTTTGCAGATAGAGCTCAAATTCGAAAAACAAACACATATTCATGTTCCCCAACCTCCCCGAAGACCAAAAAACCATGCGTTTTGCAGTTCTGATGACTCCTTGCGGAGATAGCCCATGTTATATCTTGCATTTGTTAGGAAAAACTGCTTATAGCATGAAAAGTGCCCATTGCAGATAGAGCTCAAATTCGAAAAACAAACACGTATTCATGTTCCCCAACCTCCCCGAAGACCAAAGAACCATGCGTTTTGCAGTTCTGATGTCTCCTTGCGGAGATAGCCCATGTTATATCTTGCATTTGTTAGGAAAAACTGCTTTTAGCAAGAAAAGTGCCCTTTGCAGATAGAGCTCAAATTCGAAAAACAAACACATATTCACGTTCTCCGGGCTCACCGAAGACCAAAAAACCATGAGTTATGCAGATCTGATGTCTCCTTTCGGAGATAGCCCATGTTATATCTTGCATTTGTTATGAAAAACTGCTTTTAGCAAGAAAAGTGCCCTTTGCAGATAGAGCTCAAATTCGAAAAACAAACACATATACATGTTCCCCCGGCTCACCGAAGACCAAAAAACCATGCGTTTTGCAGTTCTGATGTCTCCTTGCGGAGATAGCCCATGTTATATCTTGCATTTGTTAGTAAAAACTGTTTATAGCATGAAAAGTGCCCATTGCAGATAGAGCTCAAATTCGAAAAACAAACACGTATTCTTGTTCCCCCGGCTCACCGAAGACCAAAAAAAGATGAGTTATGCAGATCGGATGTCTCCTTGCGGAGATAGCCCATGTTCTATCTTGCATTTGTTAGGAAAAACTGCTTTTATCAAGAAAAGTGCCCTTTGCAGATAGAGCTCAAATTCGAAAAACAAACACATATTCTTGTTCCCCCGGCTCACCGAAGACCAAAAAACCATGAGTTATGCAGATCTGATGTCTCCTTGCGGAGATAGCCCATGTTATATCTTGCATTTGTTAGGAAAAACTGCTTTTAGCAAGAAAAGTGCCCTTTGCAGATAGAGCTCAAATTCGAAAAACAAACATGTATTCATGTTCCCCAACCTCCCCGAAGACCAAAAAACCATGCGTTTTGCAGTTCTGATGTCTCCTTGCGGAGATAGCCCATGTTATATCTTGCATTTGTTAGGAAAAACTGCTTATAGCATGAAAAGTGCCCTTTGCAGATAGAGCTCAAATTCGAAAAACAAACACGTATTCATGTTCCCCCGGCTCACCGAAGACCAAAAAACCATGAGTTTTACAGATCTGATGTCTCCTTGCGGATATAGCCCATGTTATATCTTGCATTTGTTAGGAAAAACTGCTTATAGCATGAAAAGTGCCCTTTGCAGATAGAGCTCAAATTCGAAAAACAAACACGTATTCATGTTCCCCCGGCTCACCGAAGACCAAAAAACCATGAGTTTTACAGATCTGATGTCTCCTTGCGGATATAGCCCATGTTATATCTTGCATTTGTTAGGAAAAACTGCTTATAGCATGAAAAGTGCCCATTGCAGATAGAGCTCAAATTCGAAAAACAAACACGTATTCATGTTCCCCCAGCTCACCGAAGACCAAAAAAAGATGAGTTATGCAGATCTGATGTCTCCTTTTGGAGATAGCCCTTGTTATATCTTGCATTTGTTAGGAAAAACTGCTTTTAGCAAGAAAAGTGCCCTTTGCAGATAGAGCTCAAATTCGAAAAACAAACACATATTCATGTTCCCCAACCTCCCCGAAGACCAAAAAACCATGCGTTTTGCAGTTCTGATGTCTCCTTGCGGAGATAGCCCATGTTATATCTTGCATTTGTTAGGAAAAACTGCTTATAGCATGAAAAGTGCCCTTTGCAGATATAGCTCAAATTCGAAAAACAAACACGTATTCATGTTCCCCAACCTCCCCGAAGACCAAAGAACCATGCGTTTTGCAGTTCTGATGTCTCCTTGCGGAGATAGCCCATGTTATATCTTGCATTTGTTAGGAAAAACTGCTTATAGCATGAAAAGTGCCCATTGCAGATAGAGCTCAAATTCGAAAAACAAACACGTATTCATGTTCCCCCAGCTCACCGAAGACCAAAAAAAGATGAGTTATGCAGATCTGATGTCTCCTTTTGGAGATAGCCCATGTTATATCTTGCATTTGTTAGGAAAAACTGCTTTTAGCAAGAAAAGTGCCCTTTGCAGATAGAGCTCAAATTCGAAAAACAAACAAATATTCATGTTCCCCAACCTCCCCGAAGACCAAAAAACCATGCGTTTTCCAGTTCTGATGTCTCCTTGCGGAGATAGCCCATGTTATATCTTGCATTTGTTAGGAAAAACTGCTTTTAGCAAGAAAAGTGCCCTTTGCAGATAGAGCTCAAATTCGAAAAACAAACACAGATTCACGTTCTCCCGGCTCTCCGAAGACCAAAAAACCATGAGTTATGCAGATCTGATGTCTCCTTGCGGAGATAGCCCATGTTATATCTTGCATTTGTTAGGAAAAACTGTTTATAGCATGAAAAGTGCCCATTGCAGATAGAGCTCAAATTCGAAAAACAAACACATATTCATGTTCCCCCGGCTCACCGAAGACCAAAAAACCATGAGTTATGCAGATCTGATGTCTCCTTGCGGAGATAGCCCATGTTATATCTTGCATTTGTTAGGAAAAACTGCTTTTAGCAAGAAAAGTGCCCTTTGCAGATAGAGCTCAAATTCGAAAAACAAACACGTATTCATGTTCCCCACCTCCCCGAAGACCAAAAAACCATGCGTTTTGCAGTTCTGATGTCTCCTTGCGGAGATAGCCCATGTTATATCTTGCATTTGTTAGTAAAAACTGTTTATAGCATGAAAAGTGCCCATTGCAGATAGAGCTCAAATTCGAAAAACAAACACGTATTCTTGTTCCCCCGGCTCACCGAAGACCAAAAAAAGATGAGTTATGCAGATCTGATGTCTCCTTGCGGAGATAGCCCATGTTATATCTTGCATTTGTTAGGAAAAACTGCTTTTAGCAAGAAAAGTGCCCTTTGCAGATAGAGCTCAAATTCGAAAAACAAACACATATTCATGTTCCCCCGGCTCACCGAAGACCAAAAAACCATGAGTTATGCAGATCTGATGTCTCCTTGCGGAGATAGCCCATGTTATATCTTGCATTTGTTAGGAAAAACTGCTTATAGCATGAAAAGTGCCCTTTGCAGATAGAGCTCAAATTCGAAAAACAAACACGTATTCATGTTCCCCAACCTCCCCGAAGACAAAAAAACCATGCGTTTTGCAGTTCTGATGTCTCCTTGCGGAGATAGCCCATGTTATATCTTGCATTTGTTAGGAAAAACTGCTTTTAGCAAGAAACGTGCCCTTTGCAGATAGAGCTCAAATTCGAAAAACAAACACATATTCATGTTCCCCAACCTCCCCGAAGACCAAAAAAACCATGCGTTTTTCAGTTCTGATGTCTCCTTGCGGAGATAGCCCATGTTATATCTTGCATTTGTTAGGAAAAACTGCTTTTAGCAAGAAAAGTGCCCTTTGCAGATAGAGCTCAAATTCGAAAAACAAACACAGATTCACGTTCTCCCGGCTCACCGAAGACCAAAAAACCATGAGTTATGCAGATCTGATGTCTCCTTGTGGAGATAGCCCATGTTATATCTTGCATTTGTTAGGAAAAACTGCTTTTAGCAAGAAAAGTGCCCTTTGCAGATAGAGCTCAAATTCGAAAAACAAACTCGTATTCATGTTCCCCAACCTCCCCGAAGACCAAAAAACCATGCGTTTTGCAGTTCTGATGTCTCCTTGCGGAGATAGCCCATGTTATATCTTGCATTTGTTAGGAAAAACTGTTTATAGCATAAAAAGTGCCCTTTGCAGATAGAGCTCAAATTCGAAAAACAAACACGTATTCATGTTCCCCAACCTCCCCGAAGACCAAAAAACCATGCGTTTTGCAGTTCTGATGTCTCCTTGCGGAGATAGCCCATGTTATATCTTGCATTTGTTAGTAAAAACTTTTTATAGCATGAAAAGTGCCCATTGCAGATAGAGCTCAAATTCGAAAAACAAACACGTATTCTTGTTCCCCCGGCTCACCGAAGACCAAAAAAAGATGAGTTATGCAGATCTGATGTCTCCTTGCGGAGATAGCCCATGTTATATCTTGCATTTGTTAGGAAAAACTGCTTTTAGCAAGAAAAGTGCCCTTTGCAGATAGAGCTCAAATTCGAAAAACAAACACATATACATGTTCCCCCGGCTCACCGAAGACCAAAAAACCATGGGTTATGCAGATCTGATGTCTCCTTGCGGAGATAGCCCATGTTATATCTTGCATTTGTTAGGAAAAACTGCTTTTAGCAAGAAAAGTGCCCTTTGCAGATAGAGCTCAAATTCGAAAAACAAACTCGTATTCATGTTCCCCAACCTCCCCGAAGACCAAAAAACCATGCGTTTTGCAGTTCTGATGTCTCCTTGCGGAGATAGCCCATGTTATATCTTGCATTTGTTAGGAAAAACTGTTTATAGCATAAAAAGTGCCCTTTGCAGATAGAGCTCAAATTCGAAAAACAAACACGTATTCATGTTCCCCAACCTCCCCGAAGACCAAAAAACCATGCGTTTTGCAGTTCTGATGTCTCCTTGCGGAGATAGCCCATGTTATATCTTGCATTTGTTAGTAAAAACTTTTTATAGCATGAAAAGTGCCCATTGCAGATAGAGCTCAAATTCGAAAAACAAACACGTATTCTTGTTCCCCCGGCTCACCGAAGACCAAAAAAAGATGAGTTATGCAGATCTGATGTCTCCTTGCGGAGATAGCCCATGTTATATCTTGCATTTGTTAGGAAAAACTGCTTTTAGCAAGAAAAGTGCCCTTTGCAGATAGAGCTCAAATTCGAAAAACAAACACATATACATGTTCCCCCAGCTCACCGAAGACCAAAAAACCATGGGTTATGCAGATCTGATGTCTCCTTGCGGAGATAGCCCATGTTATATCTTGCATTTGTTAGGAAAAACTGCTTTTAGCAAGAAAAGTGCCCTTTGCAGATAGAGCTCAAATTCGAAAAAGAAACATGTATTCATGTTCCCCAACCTCCCCGAAGACCAAAAAACCATGCGTTTTGCAGTTCTGATGTCTCCTTGCGGAGATAGCCCATGTTATATCTTGCATTTGTTAGGAAAATCTGCTTATAGCATGAAAAGTGCCCTTTGCAGATAGAGCTCAAATTCGAAAAACAAACACGTATTCATGTTCCCCCGGCTCACCGAAGACCATAAAACCATGAGTTATGCAGATCTGATGTCTCCTTGCGGAGATAGCCCATGTTATATCTTGCATTTGTTAGGAAAAACTGCTTTTAGCAAGAAAAGTGCCCTTTGCAGATAGAGCTCAAATTCGAAAAACAAACACAGATTGACGTTCTCCCGGCTCACCGAAGACCAAAAAACCATGAGTTATGCAGATCTGATGTCTCCTTGCGGAGATAGCCCATGTTATATCTTGCATTTGTTAGGAAAAACTGTTTATAGCATGAAAAGTGCCCATTGCAGATAGAGCTCAAATTCGAAAAACAAACACGTATTCATGTTCCCCCGGCTCACCGAAGACCAAAGAACCATGAGTTATGCAGATGTGATGTCTCCTTGCGGAGATAGCCCATGTTATATCTTGCATTTGTTAGGAAAAACTGCTTTTAGCAAGAAAAGTGCCCTTTGCAGATAGAGCTCAAATTCGAAAAACAAACTCGTATTCATGTTCCCCAACCTCCCCGAAGACCAAAAAACCATGCGTTTTGCAGTTCTGATGTCTCCTTGCGGAGATAGCCCATGTTATATCTTGCATTTGTTAGGAAAAACTGCTTTTAGCAAAAAAAAGTGCCCTTTGCAGATAGAGCTCAAATTCGAAAAACAAACACATATTCATGTTCCCCCGGCTCACCGAAGACCAAAAAACCAAGAGTTTTACAGATCTGATGTCTCCTTGCGGAGATAGCCCATGTTATATCTTGCATTTGTTAGGAAAAACTGCTTATAGCATGAAAAGTGCCATTTGCAGATAGAGCTCAAATTCGAAAAACAAACACGTATTCATGTTCCCCAACCTCCCCGAAGACCAAAAAACCATGCGTTTTGCAGTTCTGATGTCTCCTTGCGGAGATAGCCCATGTTATATCTTGCATTTGTTAGGAAAAACTGTTTATAGCATAAAAAGTGCCCTTTGCAGATAGAGCTCAAATTCGAAAAACAAACACGTATTCATGTTCCCCAACCTCCCCGAAGACCAAAAAACCATGCGTTTTGCAGTTCTGATGTCTCCTTGCGGAGATAGCCCATGTTATATCTTGCATTTGTTAGTAAAAACTTTTTATAGCATGAAAAGTGCCCATTGCAGATAGAGCTCAAATTCGAAAAACAAACACGTATTCTTGTTCCCCCGGCTCACCGAAGACCAAAAAAAGATGAGTTATGCAGATCTGATGTCTCCTTGCGGAGATAGCCCATGTTATATCTTGCATTTGTTAGGAAAAACTGCTTTTAGCAAGAAAAGTGCCCTTTGCAGATAGAGCTCAAATTCGAAAAACAAACACATATACATGTTCCCCCGGCTCACCGAAGACCAAAAAACCATGGGTTATGCAGATCTGATGTCTCCTTGCGGAGATAGCCCATGTTATATCTTGCATTTGTTAGGAAAAACTGCTTTTAGCAAGAAAAGTGCCCTTTGCAGATAGAGCTCAAATTCGAAAAACAAACTCGTATTCATGTTCCCCAACCTCCCCGAAGACCAAAAAACCATGCGTTTTGCAGTTCTGATGTCTCCTTGCGGAGATAGCCCATGTTATATCTTGCATTTGTTAGGAAAAACTGTTTATAGCATAAAAAGTGCCCTTTGCAGATAGAGCTCAAATTCGAAAAACAAACACGTATTCATGTTCCCCAACCTCCCCGAAGACCAAAAAACCATGCGTTTTGCAGTTCTGATGTCTCCTTGCGGAGATAGCCCATGTTATATCTTGCATTTGTTAGTAAAAACTTTTTATAGCATGAAAAGTGCCCATTGCAGATAGAGCTCAAATTCGAAAAACAAACACGTATTCTTGTTCCCCCGGCTCACCGAAGACCAAAAAAAGATGAGTTATGCAGATCTGATGTCTCCTTGCGGAGATAGCCCATGTTATATCTTGCATTTGTTAGGAAAAACTGCTTTTAGCAAGAAAAAGTGCCCTTTGCAGATAGAGCTCAAATTCGAAAAACAAACACATATACATGTTCCCCCGGCTCACCGAAGACCAAAAAACCATGGGTTATGCAGATCTGATGTCTCCTTGCGGAGATAGCCCATGTTATATCTTGCATTTGTTAGGAAAAACTGCTTTTAGCAAGAAAAGTGCCCTTTGCAGATAGAGCTCAAATTCGAAAAAGAAACATGTATTCATGTTCCCCAACCTCCCCGAAGACCAAAAAACCATGCGTTTTGCAGTTCTGATGTCTCCTTGCGGAGATAGCCCATGTTATATCTTGCATTTGTTAGGAAAATCTGCTTATAGCATGAAAAGTGCCCTTTGCAGATAGAGCTCAAATTCGAAAAACAAACACGTATTCATGTTCCCCCGGCTCACCGAAGACCATAAAACCATGAGTTATGCAGATCTGATGTCTCCTTGCGGAGATAGCCCATGTTATATCTTGCATTTGTTAGGAAAAACTGCTTTTAGCAAGAAAAGTGCCCTTTGCAGATAGAGCTCAAATTCGAAAAACAAACACAGATTCACGTTCTCCCGGCTCACCGAAGACCAAAAAACCATGAGTTATGCAGATCTGATGTCTCCTTGCGGAGATAGCCCATGTTATATCTTGCATTTGTTAGGAAAAACTGTTTATAGCATGAAAAGTGCCCATTGCAGATAGAGCTCAAATTCGAAAAACAAACACGTATTCATGTTCCCCCGGCTCACCGAAGACCAAAGAACCATGAGTTATGCAGATGTGATGTCTCCTTGCGGAGATAGCCCATGTTATATCTTGCATTTGTTAGGAAAAACTGCTTTTAGCAAGAAAAGTGCCCTTTGCAGATAGAGCTCAAATTCGAAAAACAAACTCGTATTCATGTTCCCCAACCTCCCCGAAGACCAAAAAACCATGCGTTTTGCAGTTTGATGTCTCCTTGCGGAGATAGCCCATGTTATATCTTGCATTTGTTAGGAAAAACTGCTTTTAGCAAAAAAAAGTGCCCTTTGCAGATAGAGCTCAAATTCGAAAAACAAACACATATTCATGTTCCCCCGGCTCACCGAAGACCAAAAAACCAAGAGTTTTACAGATCTGATGTCTCCTTGCGGAGATAGCCCATGTTATATCTTGCATTTGTTAGGAAAAACTGCTTATAGCATGAAAAGTGCCATTTGCAGATAGAGCTCAAATTCGAAAAACAAACACGTATTCATGTTCCCCAACCTCCCCGAAGACCAAAAAACCATGCGTTTTGCAGTTCTGATGTCTCCTTGCGGAGATAGCCCATGTTATATCTTGCATTTGTTAGGAAAAACTGTTTATAGCATGAAAAGTGCCCATTGCAGATAGAGCTCAAATTCGAAAAACAAACACGTATTCTTGTTCCCCCGGCTCACCGAAGACCAAAAAAAGATGAGTTATGCAGATCTGATGTCTCCTTGCGGAGATAGCCCATGTTATATCTTGCATTTGTTAGGAAAAACTGCTTTTATCAAGAAAAGTGCCCTTTGCAGATAGAGCTCAAATTCGAAAAACAAACACATATTCTTGTTCCCCCGGCTCACCGAAGACCAAAAAACTATGAGTTATGCAGATCTGATGTCTCCTTGCGGAGATAGCCCATGTTATATCTTGCATTTGTTAGGAAAAACTGCTTATAGCATGAAAAGTGCCGTTTGCAGATAGAGCTCAAATTCGAAAAACAAACACGTATTCATGTTCCCCAACCTCCCCGAAGACCAAAAAACCATGCGTTTTGCAGTTCTGATGTCTCCTTGCGGAGATAGCCCATGTTATATCTTGCATTTGTTAGGAAAAACTGCTTTTAGCAAGAAACGTGCCCTTTGCTGATAGAGCTCAAATTCGAAAAACAAACACATATTCATGTTCCCCAACCTCCCCGAAGACCAAAAAACCATGCGTTTTCCAGTTCTGATGTCTCCTTGCGGAGATAGCCCATGTTATATCTTGCATTTGTTAGGAAAAACTGCTTTTAGCAAGAAAAGTGCCCTTTGCAGATAGAGCTCAAATTCGAAAAACAAACACAGATTCACGTTCTCCCGGCTCACCGAAGACCAAAAAACCATGAGTTATGCAGATCTGATGTCTCCTTGCGGAGATAGCCCATGTTATATCTTGCATTTGTTAGGAAAAACTGCTTTTAGCAAGAAAAGTGCCCTTTGCAGATAGAGCTCAAATTCGAAAAACAAACTCGTATTCATGTTCCCCAACCTCCCCGAAGACCAAAAAACCATGCGTTTTGCAGTTCTGATGTCTCCTTGCGGAGATAGCCCATGTTATATCTTGCATTTGTTAGGAAAAACTGTTTATAGCATGAAAAGTGCCCATTGCAGATAGAGCTCAAATTCGAAAAACAAACACATATTCATGTTCCCCCGGCTCACCGAAGACCAAAGAACCATGAGTTATGCAGATCTGATGTCTCCTTGCGGAGATAGCCCATGTTATATCTTGCATTTGTTAGGAAAAACTGCTTTTAGCAAGAAAAGTGCCCTTTGCAGATAGAGCTCAAATTCGAAAAACAAACTCGTATTCATGTTCCCCAACCTCCCCGAAGACCAAAAAACCATGCGTTTTGCAGTTCTGATGTCTCCTTGCGGAGATAGCCCATGTTATATCTTGCATTTGTTAGGAAAAACTGCTTATAGCATGAAAAGTGCCCTTTGCAGATATAGCTCAAATTCGAAAAACAAACACGTATTCATGTTGCCCAACCTCCCCGAAAACCAAAGAACCATGCGTTTTGCAGTTCTGATGTCTCCTTGCGGAGATAGCCCATGTTATATCTTGCATTTTTTAGGAAAAACTGCTTATAGCATGAAAAGTGCCCATTGCAGATAGAGCTCAAATTCGAAAAACAAACACGTATTCATGTTCCCCCAGCTCACCGAAGACCAAAAAAAGATGAGTTATGCAGATCTGATGTCTCCTTTTGGAGATAGCCCATGTTATATCTTGCATTTGTTAGGAAAAACTGCTTTTAGCAAGAAAAGTGCCCTTTGCAGATAGAGCTCAAATTCGAAAAACAAACACATATTCATGTTCCCCAACCTCCCCGAAGACCAAAAAACCATGCTTTTTGCAGTTCTGATGTCTCCTTGCGGAGATAGCCCATGTTATATCTTGCATTTGTTAGGAAAAACTGCTTTTAGCAAGAAAAGTGCCCTTTGCAGATAGAGCTCAAATTCAAAAAACAAACACATATTCATGTTCCCCCGGCTCACCGAAGACCAAAAAACCATGAGTTTTACAGATCTGATGTCTCCTTGCGGAGATAGCCCATGTTATATCTTGCATTTGTTAGGAAAAACTGCTTATAGCATGAAAAGTGCCCTTTGCAGATAGAGCTCAAATTCGAAAAACAAACACGTATTCATGTTCCCCAACCTCCCCGAAGACCAAAAAACCATGCGTTTTGCAGTTCTGATGTCTCCTTGCGGAGATAGCCCTTGTTATATCTTGCATTTGTTAGGAAAAACTGCTTTTAGCAAGAAAAGTGCCCTTTGCAGATAAGAGCTCAAATTCGAAAAACAAACACATATTCACGTTCTCCGGGCTCACCAAAGACCAAAAAACCATGAGTTATGCAGATGTGATGTCTCCTTGCGGAGATAGCCCATGTTATATCTTGCATTTGTTAGGAAAAACTGTTTATACAATGAAAAGTGCCCATTGCAGATAGAGCTCAAATTCGAAAATCAAACACATATTCATGTTCCCCCGGCTCACCGAAGACCAAAAAACCATGAGTTATGCAGATCTGATGTCTCCTTGCGGAGATAGCCCATGTTATATCTTGCATTTGTTAGGAAAAACTGCTTATAGCATGAAAAGTGCCCTTTGCAGATAGAGCTCAAATTCGAAAAACAAACACGTATTCATGTTCCCCAACCTCCCCGAAGACCAAAAAACCATGCGTTTTGCAGTTCTGATGTCTCCTTGCGGAGATAGCCCATGTTATATCTTGCATTTGTTAGGAAAAACTGCTTTTAGCAAGAAAAGTGCCCTTTGCAGATAGAGCTCAAATTCGAAAAACAAACACAGATTCACGTTCTCCCGGCTCACCGAAGACCAAAAAACCATGAGTTATGCAGATCTGATGTCTCCTTGCGGAGATAGCCCATGTTATATCTTGCATTTGTTAGGAAAAACTGTTTATAGCATGAAAAGTGCCCATTGCAGATAGAGCTCAAATTCAAAAAACAAACACATATTCATGTTCCCCCGGCTCACCGAAGACCAAAGAACCATGAGTTATGCAGATGTGATGTCTCCTTGCGGAGATAGCCCATGTTATATCTTGCATTTGTTAGGAAAAACTGCTTTTAGCAAGAAAAGTGCCCTTTGCAGATAGAGCTCAAATTCGAAAAACAAACTCGTATTCATGTTCCCCAACCTCCCCGAAGACCAAAAAACCATGCGTTTTGCAGTTCTGATGTCTCCTTGCGGAGATAGCCCATGTTATATCTTGCATTTGTTAGGAAAAACTGCTTTTAGCAAAAAAAAAGTGCCCTTTGCAGATAGAGCTCAAATTCGAAAAACAAACACATATTCATGTTCCCCCGGCTCACCGAAGACCAAAAAACCATGAGTTTTACAGATCTGATGTCTCCTTGCGGAGATAGCCCATGTTATATCTTGCATTTGTTAGGAAAAACTGCTTTTAGCAAGAAAAGTGCCCTTTGCAGATAGAGCTCAAATTCGAAAAACAAACACATATTGACGTTCCCCCGGCTCACCGAAGACCAAAAAACCATGAGTTATGCAGATCTGATGTCTCCTTGCGGAGATAGCCCATGTTATATCTTGCATTTGTTAGTAAAAACTGTTTATAGCATGAAAAGTGCCCATTGCAGATAGAGCTCAAATTCGAAAAACAAACACGTATTCTTGTTCCCCCGGCTCACCGAAGACCAAAAAAAGATGAGTTATGCAGATCTGATGTCTCCTTGCGGATATAGCCCATGTTATATCTTGCATTTGTTAGGAAAAACTGCTTTTATCAAGAAAAGTGCCCTTTGCAGATAGAGCTCAAATTCGAAAAACAAACACATATTCTTGTTCCCCCGGCTCACCGAAGACCAAAAAACCATGAGTTATGCAGATCTGATGTCTCCTTGCGGAGATAGCCCATGTTATATCTTGCATTTGTTAGGAAAAACTGCTTTTAGCAAGAAAAGTGCCCTTTGCAGATAGAGCTCAAATTCGAAAAACAAACATGTATTCATGTTCCCCAACCTCCCCGAAGACCAAAAAACCATGCGTTTTGCAGTTCTGATGTCTCCTTGCGGAGATAGCCCATGTTATATCTTGCATTTGTTAGGAAAAACTGCTTATAGCATGAAAAGTGCCCTTTGCAGATAGAGCTCAAATTCGAAAAACAAACACGTATTCATGTTCCCCAACCTCCCCGAAGACCAAAAAACCATGCGTTTTGCAGTTCTGATGTCTCCTTGCGGAGATATCCCATGTTATATCTTGCATTTGTTAGGAAAAACTGCTTTTAGCAAGAAAAGTGCCCTTTGCAGATAGAGCTCAAATTCGAAAAACAAACACATATTCACGTTCTCCGGGCTCACCGAAGACCAAAAAACCATGAGTTATGCAGATCTGATGTCTCCTTGCGGAGATAGCCCATGTTATATCTTGCATTTGTTATGAAAAACTGGTTTTAGCAAGAAAAGTGCCCTTTGCAGATAGAGCTCAAATTCGAAAAACAAACACATATTGACGTTCCCCCGGCTCACCGAAGACCAAAAAACCATGAGTTATGCAGATCTGATGTCTCCTTGCGGAGATAGCCCATGTTATATCTTGCATTTGTTAGTAAAAACTGTTTATAGCATGAAAAGTGCCCATTGCAGATAGAGCTCAAATTCGAAAAACAAACACGTATTCTTGTTCCCCCGGCTCACCGAAGACCAAAAAAAGATGAGTTATGCAGATCTGATGTCTCCTTGCGGAGATAGCCCATGTTATATCTTGCATTTGTTAGGAAAAACTGCTTTTATCAAGAAAAGTGCCCTTTGCAGATAGAGCTCAAATTCGAAAAACAAACACATATTCTTGTTCCCCCGGCTCACCGAAGACCAAAAAACCATGAGTTATGCAGATCTGATGTCTCCTTGCGGAGATAGCCCATGTTATATCTTGCATTTGTTAGGAAAAACTGCTTTTAGCAAGAAAAGTGCCCTTTGCAGATAGAGCTCAAATTCGAAAAACAAACATGTATTCATGTTCCCCAACCTTCCCGAAGACCAAAAAACCATGCGTTTTGCAGTTCTGATGTCTCCTTGCGGAGATAGCCCATGTTATATCTTGCATTTGTTAGGAAAAACTGCTTATAGCATGAAAAGTGCCCTTTGCAGATAGAGCTCAAATTCGAAAAACAAACACGTATTCATGTTCCCCCGGCTCACCGAAGACCAAAAAACCATGAGTTTTACAGATCTGATGTCTCCTTGCGGATATAGCCCATGTTATATCTTGCATTTGTTAGGAAAAACTGCTTATAGCATGAAAAGTGCCCTTTGCAGATAGAGCTCAAATTCGAAAAACAAACACGTATTCATGTTCCCCCGGCTCACCGAAGACCAAAAAACCATGAGTTTTACAGATCTGATGTCTCCTTGCGGATATAGCCCATGTTATATCTTGCATTTGTTAGGAAAAACTGCTTATAGCATGAAAAGTGCCCATTGCAGATAGAGCTCAAATTCGAAAAACAAACACGTATTCATGTTCCCCCAGCTCACCGAAGACCAAAAAAAGATGAGTTATGCAGATCTGATGTCTCCTTTTGGAGATAGCCCTTGTTATATCTTGCATTTGTTAGGAAAAACTGCTTTTAGCAAGAAAAGTGCCCTTTGCAGATAGAGCTCAAATTCGAAAAACAAACACGTATTCATGTTCCCCAACCTCCCCGAAGACCAAAAAACCATGCGTTTTGCAGTTCTGATGTCTCCTTGCGGAGATAGCCCATGTTATATCTTGCATTTGTTAGGAAAAACTGCTTATAGCATGAAAAGTGCCCTTTGCAGATATAACTCAAATTCGAAAAACAAACACGTATTCATGTTCCCCAACCTCCCCGAAGACCAAAGAACCATGCGTTTTGCAGTTCTGATGTCTCCTTGCGGAGATAGCCCATGTTATATCTTGCATTTGTTAGTAAAAACTGTTTATAGCATGAAAAGTGCCCATTGCAGATAGAGCTCAAATTCGAAAAACAAACACGTATTCTTGTTCCCCCGGCTCACCGAAGACCAAAAAAAGATGAGTTATGCAGATCTGATGTCTCCTTGCGGAGATAGCCCATGTTATATCTTGCATTTGTTAGGAAAAACTGCTTTTATCAAGAAAAGTGCCCTTTGCAGATAGAGCTCAAATTCGAAAAACAAACACATATTCTTGTTCCCCCGGCTCACCGAAGACCAAAAAACCATGAGTTATGCAGATCTGATGTCTCCTTGCGGAGATAGCCCATGTTATATCTTGCATTTGTTAGGAAAAACTGCTTTTAGCAAGAAAAGTGCCCTTTGCAGATAGAGCTCAAATTCGAAAAACAAACATGTATTCATGTTCCCCAACCTTCCCGAAGACCAAAAAACCATGCGTTTTGCAGTTCTGATGTCTCCTTGCGGAGATAGCCCATGTTATATCTTGCATTTGTTAGGAAAAACTGCTTATAGCATGAAAAGTGCCCTTTGCAGATAGAGCTCAAATTCGAAAAACAAACACGTATTCATGTTCCCCCGGCTCACCGAAGACCAAAAAACCATGAGTTTTACAGATCTGATGTCTCCTTGCGGATATAGCCCATGTTATATCTTGCATTTGTTAGGAAAAACTGCTTATAGCATGAAAAGTGCCCTTTGCAGATAGAGCTCAAATTCGAAAAACAAACACGTATTCATGTTCCCCCGGCTCACCGAAGACCAAAAAACCATGAGTTTTACAGATCTGATGTCTCCTTGCGGATATAGCCCATGTTATATCTTGCATTTGTTAGGAAAAACTGCTTATAGCATGAAAAGTGCCCATTGCAGATAGAGCTCAAATTCGAAAAACAAACACGTATTCATGTTCCCCCAGCTCACCGAAGACCAAAAAAAGATGAGTTATGCAGATCTGATGTCTCCTTTTGGAGATAGCCCTTGTTATATCTTGCATTTGTTAGGAAAAACTGCTTTTAGCAAGAAAAGTGCCCTTTGCAGATAGAGCTCAAATTCGAAAAACAAACACGTATTCATGTTCCCCAACCTCCCCGAAGACCAAAAAACCATGCGTTTTGCAGTTCTGATGTCTCCTTGCGGAGATAGCCCATGTTATATCTTGCATTTGTTAGGAAAAACTGCTTATAGCATGAAAAGTGCCCTTTGCAGATATAACTCAAATTCGAAAAACAAACACGTATTCATGTTCCCCAACCTCCCCGAAGACCAAAGAACCATGCGTTTTGCAGTTCTGATGTCTCCTTGCGGAGATAGCCCATGTTATATCTTGCATTTGTTAGGAAAAACTGCTTATAGCATGAAAAGTGCCCATTGCAGATAGAGCTCAAATTCGAAAAACAAACACGTATTCATGTTCCCCCAGCTCACCGAAGACCAAAAAAAGATGAGTTATGCAGATCTGATGTCTCCTTTTGGAGATAGCCCATGTTATATCTTGCATTTGTTAGGAAAAACTGCTTTTAGCAAGAAAAGTGCCCTTTGCAGATAGAGCTCAAATTCGAAAAACAAACACATATTCATGTTCCCCAACCTCCCCGAAGACCAAAAAACCATGCGTTTTCCAGTTCTGATGTCTCCTTGCGGAGATAGCCCATGTTATATCATGCATTTGTTAGGAAAAACTGCTTTTAGCAAGAAAAGTGCCCTTTGCAGATAGAGCTCAAATTCGAAAAACAAACACAGATTCACGTTCTCCCGGCTCTCCGAAGACCAAAAAACCATGAGTTATGCAGATCTGATGTCTCCTTGCGGAGATAGCCCATGTTATATCTTGCATTTGTTAGGAAAAACTGTTTATAGCATGAAAAGTGCCCATTGCAGATAGAGCTCAAATTCGAAAAACAAACACATATTCATGTTCCCCCGGCTCACCGAAGACCAAAGAACCATGAGTTATGCAGATGTGATGTCTGCTTGCGGAGATAGCCCATGTTATATCTTGCATTTGTTAGGAAAAACTGCTTTTAGCAAGAAAAGTGCCCTTTGCAGATAGAGCTCAAATTCGAAAAACAAACTCGTATTCATGTTCCCCAACCTCCCCGAAGACCAAAAAACCATGCGTTTTGCAGTTCTGATGTCTCCTTGCGGAGATAGCCCATGTTATATCTTGCATTTGTTAGGAAAAACTGCTTTTAGCAAAAAAAAAAGTGCCCTTTGCAGATAGAGCTCAAATTCGAAAAACAAACACATATTCATGTTCCCCCGGCTCACCGAAGACCAAAAAACCATGAGTTTTACAGATCTGATGTCTCCTTGCGGAGATAGCCCATGTTATATCTTGCATTTGTTAGGAAAAACTGCTTATAGCATGAAAAGTGCCCATTGCAGATAGAGCTCAAATTCGAAAAACAAACACATTTTCATGTTCTCCCGGCTCACCGAAGACCAAAAAACCATGAGTTTTGCAGATCTGATGTCTCCTTGCGGAGATAGCCCATGTTATATCTTGCATTTGTTAGGAAAAGCTGCTTATTAGCATGAAAAGTGCCCATTGTAGATAGAGCTCAAATTCAAAAAACAAACAGATATTCTTGTTCCCCCGGCTCACCGAAGACCAGAAAACCATGAGTTTTACGTATCTGATGTCTCCTTGCAGAGATAGCCCATGTTATATCCTTGCATTTGTTAGGAAATGCTGTTTATAGCATGAAAAGTGCCCATTGCAGATAGAGGTCAAATTCGAAAAACAAACACATATTCATGTTCCCCCGGGTCACCGAAGACCAAAAAACCATGAGTTTTGCAGATCTGATGTCTCCTTGCAGAGATAGCCCATGTTATATCCTTGCATTTGTTTGTAAAAACTGCTTATAGCATGAAAAGTGCCCATTGCAGATAGAGCTGAAATTCGAAAAACAAACACATTTTTATGTTCCCCCGGCTCACCGAAGACAAAAAAACCATGAGTTTTACAGATCTGATGTCTCCTTGCAGAGATAGCCCATGTTATATCTTGCATTTGTTAGGAAAAGCTGCTTATAGCATGAAAAGTGCCCATTGCAGATAGAGCTCAAATTCGAAAAACAAACACATTTTCATGTTCCCCCGGCTCACCGAAGACCAAAAAACCATGAGTTTTACAGATCTGATGTCTCCTTGCGGAGATAGCCCATGTTATATCTTGCATTTGTTAGGAAATGCTGTTTATAGCATGAAAAGTGCCCATTGCAGATAGAGCTCAAATTCGAAAAACAAACACATATTCATGTTCCCCCGGCTCACCGAAGACCAAAAAACCATGAGTTTTGCAGATGTCATGTCTCCTTGCGGAGATAGCCCATGTTATAACTTGCATTTGTTAGGAAAAACTGCTTATAGCATGAAAAGTGCCCATTGCAGATAGAGCTCAAATTCGAAAAACAAACACATTTTCATGTTCCCCCGGCTCACCAAAGACAAAAAACCATGAGTTTTGCAGATCTGATGTCTCCTTGCGGAGATAGCCCATGTTATATCTTGCATTTGTAAAAACTGCTTATAGCATGAAAAGTGCCCATTGCAGATAGAGCTGAAATTTGAAAAACAAACACATATTCATGTTCCCCCGGTTCACAAAAGACCAAAAAACCATGAGTTTTGTAGATCTGAGGTCTCCTTGCGGAGATAGCCCATGTTATATCTTGCATTTGTTAGGAAATGCTGTTTATAGCATGAAAAGTGCCCATTGCAGATAGAGGTCAAATTCGAAAAACAAACACATATTCATGTTCCCCTGGGTCCCCGAAGACCAAAAAACCATGAGTTTTGCAGATCTGATGTCTCCTTGCGGAGATAGCCCATGTTATATCCTTGCATTTGTTAGGAAATGCTGTTTATAGCATGATAAGTGCCCATTGCAGATAGAGCTCAAATTCGAAAAACAAACACATATTCATGTTCCCCCGGCTCACCGAAGACCAAGAAACCATGAGTTTTGCAGATCTGATGTCTCCTTGCAGAGATAGCCCATGTTATATCTTGCATTTGTTAGGAAAAACTGCTTTTAGCAAGAAAAGTGCCCTTTGCAGATAGAGCTCAAATTCGAAAAACAAACACATATTCATGTTCCCCAACCTCCCCGAAGACCAAAAAACCATACGTTTTCCAGTTCTGATGTCTCCTTGCGGAGATAGCCCATGTTATATCTTGCATTTGTTAGGAAAAACTGCTTTTAGCAAGAAAAGTGCCCTTTGCAGATAGAGCTCAAATTCGAAAAACAAACACAGATTCACGTTCTCCCGGCTCTCCGAAGACCAAAAAACCATGAGTTATGCAGATCTGATGTCTCCTTGCGGAGATAGCCCATGTTATTTCTTGCATTTGTTAGGAAAAACTGTTTATAGCATGAAAAGTGCCCATTGCAGATAGAGCTCAAATTCGAAAAACAAACACATATTCATGTTCCCCCGGCTCACCGAAGACCAAAGAACCATGAGTTATGCAGATGTGATGTCTGCTTGCGGAGATAGCCCATGTTATATCTTGCATTTGTTAGGAAAAACTGCTTTTAGCAAGAAAAGTGCCCTTTGCAGATAGAGCTCAAATTCGAAAAACAAACTCGTATTCATGTTCCCCAACCTCCCCGAAGACCAAAAAACCATGCGTTTTGC
Source organism: Vipera ursinii (assembly GCF_947247035.1). NCBI lineage: Eukaryota > Metazoa > Chordata > Lepidosauria > Squamata > Viperidae > Vipera > Vipera ursinii. The sequence continues at coordinate 101,816,086 of NC_139516.1, read as the reverse complement.
AGTTCTGATGTCTCCTTGCGGAGATAGCCCATGTTATATCTTGCATTTGTTAGGAAAAACTGCTTTTAGCAAAAAAAAAAGTGCCCTTTGCAGATAGTTAGTTTAGTTAGTTAGTTTAGTTTATTTGATTTATATACCGCCCTTCTCCTTGGTGGGACTCAGGGCGGTTCACAGGGCATACATAAGAAACACTATACAAAAATTAAAAAAGAATTAAATCCATGCCCAATTAAAAACAAAAGTACAGATTAAAAACAATTAAAAGCCCATAATCCCCCATCAGGCCAGACCAGCTAATTCGAACAGATGGGTCTTCAGGCCCCGACGGAAAGTTCGAAGGTCTGGTGCCATCCGGAGCTCCACCGGCAATTGATTCCATAAAGCCGGAGCCCCCACAGAGAAGGCCCTCCCCCTGGGGGCCACCAGTCGACATTCCCTGACTGGCGGCACCCTGAGGAGGCCCTCTCTGTGGGAACGCACAGGGCGGAGGGGAGTCGATGCCGGCAGCAGGTGGTCCCTGAGGTAACCCGGACCCATGCCATGTAGGGCCTTAAAGATCGTAACCAACACCTTGAACCTCACCCGAAAGACAACTGGTAACCAATGCAGCTCGCGGAGCAAAGGTGTAACATGGGAGTACCGGGAAACTCCCAAGACAACTCTCGCGGCCGCATTCTGTACCAGTTGGAGCCTCCGAGTGGTCTTCAAGGGAAGCCCCATGTAGAGAGCATTACAGTAGTCAAGGCGAGAGGTCACGAGCGCATGAGTGACTGTACACAGGGCATCCCGGTTCAGATAGGGCCGCAACTGGCGCACCAGGCGAACCTGGGCGAAAGCCCCCCTAGTCACGGCCACTATATGCTCTTCCAAAGTAAGCCGTGAATCTAGAAGGACTCCCAAGTTGCGAGCCCTATCCACGGGGGGTAAGAGCTCACCCCCCATAGAAATAGATGGAACATTTGGAATGTCCCGGGATGCCGGAATGCACAGCCACTCAGTCTTGTCAGGGTTGAGCTGAAGTCTGTTCCTCCCCATCCAGACCCGAACCGCCTCCAGGCAACGGGACATCACGGCGAGGGCATCACTGGGGTGGTTTGGGGTCGAAAAGAAAAGTTGGGTATCATCGGCATACTGATGATACCCAACTCCAAAACCACGAATGATCTCACCCAGCGGTTTCATATAGATGTTGAACAGGAGAGGCGAGAGAACCGACCCCTGAGGAACTCCACAAACGAGAGACCTAGGGGCCGATCTCTGCCCCCCTGCCAACACCGACTCCAAGCGTCCCAGGAGATAGGAGGAGAACCACTGAAGAACTGTGCCTCCCACTCCCAATCCCCTGAGACGCCGCAGCAAGATACCATGGTCGATGGTATCAAAAGCCGCTGAGAGGTCTAATAGGACTAGGACAGAGGAATGTCCCCTATCCCGCGCCCTCCAGAGATCATTCACCAGAGCGACCAATGCCGTCTCCGTGCTGTACCCGGGCCTGAAACCCGATTGGTAGGGGTCCAGATAATCCGCTTCATCCAGGACCAGAGGGAGCTGATGCGCCACCACACTCTCAACAACCTTCGCAAGAAAGCGAAGGTTGGAGACTGGACGAAAGTTGTTCAAAACGGCTGGGTCCAGGGCAGGCTTCTTGAGGAGAGGTCTCACCACCGCCTCCTTCAAGACGGTGGGGAAATAACCCTCACTCAAAGAAGCAGATATAACCGCCTGGAGCCAGCCTCGTGTCCTCTCCCTAGCTGCATAAACCAGCCAGGAAGGGCACGGGTCCAACAAACATGTGGAGGAGCTCAGCCTCCCCATAATCCTGTCCACTTCATCAGGGGTCACAGAATCAAACTCTTCCCAGATAACATTGACAAGACCGCCCGTGTCCTGATCGCCTGACTCTGCCCAGCTGGAGTCCAAACCGGTCCGAATCCGAGCGATTTTATCCGACAGATGATGACTAAATTCCTCGGCACGACCTTGCAAGGGATCCTCCCTCACCTCCTGATTGAGAAGTGAGCGAGTCACCCTAAACAAGGCGGCCGGGCGATTATCTGCGGACGCGATGAGGGTGGAGAAGTAATTACACCTCGCCACCCTCATCGCTGCGAGATAAGACCTAATATAGGTTCTTAACCGCAACCGGTCGGGTTCGGATCGGCTAGACCTCCAGCAGCTCTCTAGGCCCCGTTTCCGGCGCTTCATCTCCCGGATCTCCGCGGAAAACCATGGAGCTCGCTGGGATCTGCGCCGTGTCAGGGGCCGCAAGGGTACAACCCGGTCAAGTGCCTCAGTGGCTGCCCTTCCCCAGGCTTCCACTAAGGCATCAGCCGAGCTGTGAGCAGTGGAGGCAGGTGGGGACCCCAGCGCCGCTTGGAATCTATCAGGATCCATTAAGCGTCTGGGGCGGTACCATCTAATTGGCTCCGTACCCCCACGGCGGGGGGTGGCAAAGCGGAAGACCAGCCGCAGGAGATGATGATCGGTCCATGACAGGGGCATAATAAATGGAGAGCCCCCACCTAGATCATCCAACCACCGTCTAGATAAAAAAATCAGGTCAAGGGTGTGGCCTCCCTCATGAGTTGGCTCTGAAATTACTTGCGTCAGGTCCATGGCCGCCATGGAAGCCATGAACTCCCGAGCTAGCTCAGATGAACCTCCCAGGGATGGTAGATTGAAGTCTCCCAAAACTATAAGTTTGGGAAACTCAACCACCAAACCCGAGAGGATATCGAGCAGCTCGGGCAGGGCTGCCGCTGTGAGACTAGGCGAAATGTACACCAGCAGCAAGCCCAACTGCGCCCCAGGACCAAATCTCATGAAGAGAGACTCACACCCGACTATCTGAGAAACGGTGGCCTCCCGCGGACATAAGGTCTCCCTAATGGTAACCGCCACTCCCCCACCCCTACCTTGAGCACGTGGCCGGTGTAGCACCCGGAAACCTGGTGGGCAGAGGTCAACCAAAGGGACCCCACCCTCTGGGCCCAACCAAGTCTCCGTGATGCAAGCCAGGCCCGCATGCTCACCCTCAACTAAATCCCTAACGAGGGGAGCTTTATTAACCACGGACCTGGCATTCAGGTACACCAGCCGGAGCTCAGGAGGCTGCACATCCCCGCTCCCGGGACCTCGGGGAAGAACCAGAGGGTCGGAGCGCCTCACCGCTTGAAGACAGCGGAGACGGCCCTCCCGGTAACGATATGGCCCCCTGTCTATCCGCCTGCTGCCTTTCCCCGTCGTGGGAATTGGTAGTCCCACGACCCGCTCAAGAGCCCCAGATGTAACCACAACCCGCTCCCCCCGAACGCCGTCAGACCCAGGCCTGGCCTGCAACAAAGTTGTTTGGCTACCCCCCACCGCCAGACAACCACTACCCCCCACCCCCCTCCCCAACCCCCTAAAAAATTTAGCTAAAAAATTAACCAGGGGCCTCTTATTAGGTTTATATCGAGAGCCCCTGGCCTTTCCCGGCCATCTCTCAGGGTCCCAACAATTGGGCCCCTCATCGAGATTAGGGAAAGAAAAGAAGGCGGGAGGCACCCAGGAGAGGGGGGCACCCCTGAGGGCGAACAAGTCCGTGTCGGAATATTGATGCATCCAGTCAGCAAGTCCAGAGAGGGCAGTCCAATGATTGAAACCAACAGGAGGATCAAAGGAAAGGAGTGGGACATTTGGGCCATCCACCAACCACTGCCACTTGATTGGATGCTCCCAGAGGCACACCACAACCCGTCCTCTCACAACGGGATGCGAGTCTGCCTCCGGGGATGGTCCAAAATGCCCACCCTGGGTGGGGCAGCACCCACAGAGCTCCCACCTCTATGGGGCTGCCGATGTAAAACAGGCCACTCTCCCACTGTGGCCTGTACCCAGGTCCGTCCCAGTCCAAAGGGGAAAGAAGGAGGCAAATGGAAGTTAATAAATAAGATAATAAATAAGTGAATAAATAAGTTGGCAGTCCGTTGTATCGCCATCGTTGTCACAAATGTCGTTGCTGCTGCCATCATCTCAAGCAGCCAAAAACCAACGAATCGCTGTCGCCATGGTCGTCCTCTCCACCGCCCAAAGCAGCCCGAGGACGCCGCTGCCATCGCCACTTCCATCGTCAGCAATAACTCAGAACCCGCACAAAGGGCAGCCCTATCAGTAAAATAACAAGCAGCTGTCTTCTCCGCCGCCAAACGGCCCGAAGACGCCGCAGCCGCCAACAAAACGGCACAAGCAGGTCCAACAATAAAATGTCTCCACCGCCGCCGCTAGATAGAGCTCAAATTCGAAAAACAAACACATATTCATGTTCCCCCGGCTCACCGAAGACCAAAAAACCATGAGTTTTACAGATCTGATGTCTCCTTGCGGAGATAGCCCATGTTATATCTTGCATTTGTTAGGAAAAACTGCTTATAGCATGAAAAGTGCCCATTGCAGATAGAGCTCAAATTCGAAAAACAAACACATTTTCATGTTCTCCCGGCTCACCGAAGACCAAAAAACCATGAGTTTTGCAGATCTGATGTCTCCTTGCGGAGATAGCCCATGTTATATCTTGCATTTGTTAGGAAAAGCTGCTTATTAGCATGAAAAGTGCCCATTGTAGATAGAGCTCAAATTCAAAAAACAAACAGATATTCTTGTTCCCCCGGCTCACCGAAGACCAGAAAACCATGAGTTTTACATATCTGATGTCTCCTTGCAGAGATAGCCCATGTTATATCCTTGCATTTGTTAGGAAATGCTGTTTATAGCATGAAAAGTGCCCATTGCAGATAGAGGTCAAATTCGAAAAACAAACACATATTCATGTTCCCCCGGGTCACCGAAGACCAAAAAACCATGAGTTTTGCAGATCTGATGTCTCCTTGCAGAGATAGCCCATGTTATATCCTTGCATTTGTTTGTAAAAACTGCTTATAGCATGAAAAGTGCCCATTGCAGATAGAGCTGAAATTCGAAAAACAAACACATTTTTATGTTCCCCCGGCTCACCGAAGACAAAAAAAACCATGAGTTTTACAGATCTGATGTCTCCTTGCAGAGATAGCCCATGTTATATCTTGCATTTGTTAGGAAAAGCTGCTTATAGCATGAAAAGTGCCCATTGCAGATAGAGCTCAAATTCGAAAAACAAACACATTTTCATGTTCCCCCGGCTCACCGAAGACCAAAAAACCATGAGTTTTACAGATCTGATGTCTCCTTGCGGAGATAGCCCATGTTATATCTTGCATTTGTTAGGAAATGCTGTTTATAGCATGAAAAGTGCCCATTGCAGATAGAGCTCAAATTCGAAAAACAAACACATATTCATGTTCCCCCGGCTCACCGAAGACCAAAAAACCATGAGTTTTGCAGATCTGATGTCTCCTTGCGGAGATAGCCCATGTTATATCTTGCATTTGTTTGTAAAAACTGCTTATAGCATGAAAAGTGCCCATTGCAGATAGAGCTGAAATTTGAAAAACAAACACATATTCATGTTCCCCCGGTTCACAAAAGACCAAAAAACCATGAGTTTTGTAGATCTGAGGTCTCCTTGCGGAGATAGCCCATGTTATATCTTGCATTTGTTAGGAAATGCTGTTTATAGCATGAAAAGTGCCCATTGCAGATAGAGGTCAAATTCGAAAAACAAACACATATTCATGTTCCCCTGGGTCCCCGAAGACCAAAAAACCATGAGTTTTGCAGATCTGATGTCTCCTTGCGGAGATAGCCCATGTTATATCCTTGCATTTGTTAGGAAATGCTGTTTATAGCATGATAAGTGCCCATTGCAGATAGAGCTCAAATTCGAAAAACAAACACATATTCATGTTCCCCCGGCTCACCGAAGACCAAAAAACCATGAGTTTTGCAGATCTGATGTCTCCTTGCAGAGATAGCCCATGTTATATCTTGCATTTGTTAGGAAAAGCTGCTTATAGCATGAAAAGTGCCCATTGCAGATAGAGCTCAAATTCGAAAAACAAACACATATTCATGTTCCCCCGGCTCACCGAAGACCAAAAAACCATGAGTTTTGCAGATCTGATGTCTCCTTGCGGAGATAGCCCATGTTATATCTTGCATTTGTTAGGAAAAGCTGCTTATAGCATGAAAAGTGCCCATTGCAGATAGAGCTGAAATTCGAAAAACAAACACATATTCATGTTCCCCCAGCTCGCCGAAGACCAAAAAACCATGAGTTTTGAAGATCTGATGTCTCTTTGCCGAGATAGCCCATGTTATATGTTGCTTTTGTTTGTAAAAACTGCTTATAGCATGAAAAGTGCCCATTGCAGATAGAGCTCAAATTCGAAAAACAAACACATATTCATGTTCCCCTGGCTCACCGAAGACCAAAAAACCATGTATTTTGCAGATCTGATGTCTCCTTGCGGAGATAGCCCATGTTATATCTTGCATTTGTTAGGAAAAGCTGCTTATAGCATGAAAAGTGCCCATTGCAGATAGAGCTCAAATTCGAAAAACAAACACATTTTCATGTTCCCCCGGCACACCAAAGACCAAAAAACAAATGAGTTTTGCAGATCTGATGTCTCCTTGCGGAGATAGCCCATGTTATATCTTGCATTTGTTTGTTAAAACTGCTTATAGCATGAAAAGTGCCCATTGCAGATAGAGCTGAAATTCGAAAAAAAAACAGATATTCATGTTCCCCCGGTTCACAAAAGACCAAAAAACCATGAGTTTTGAAGATCTGATGTCTCTTTGTCGAGATAGCCCATGTTATATGTTGCTTTTGTTTGTAAAAACTGCTTATAGCATGAAAAGTGCCCATTGTAGATAGAGCTCAAATTCGAAAAACAAACACATATTCATGTTCCCCCGGCTCACCGAAGACCAAAAAATCATGAGTTTTGCAGATCTGATGTCTCCTTGCGGAGATAGCCCATGTTATATCTTGCATTTGTTAGGAAAAGCTGCTTATAGCATGAAAAGTGCCCATTGCAGATAGAGCTGAAATTCGAAAAACAAACACATTTTCATGTTCCCCCGGCTCACCGAAGACCAAAAATCCATGAGTTTTACAGATCTGATGTCTCCTTGCGGAGATAGCCCATGTTATATCTTGCATTTTTTTAAGAAATGCTGTTTATAGCATGAAAAGTGCCCATTGCTGATAGAGCTCAAATTCCAAAAACAAACACATATTCATGTTCCCCCGGCTCACCGAAGACCAAAAAACCATGCGTTTTGCAGTTCTGATGTCTCCTTGCGGAGATAGCCCATGTTATATCTTGCATTTGTTAGGAAAAGCTGCTTATTAGCATGAAAAGTGCCCATTGTAGATAGAGCTCAAATTGAAAAAACAAACAGATATTCTTGTTCCCCCGGCTCACCGAAGACCAGAAAACCATGAGTTTTACATATCTGATGTCTCCTTGCAGAGATAGCCCATGTTATATCCTTGCATTTGTTAGGAAATGCTGTTTATAGCATGAAAAGTGCCCATTGCAGATAGAGGTCAAATTCGAAAAACAAACACATATTCATGTTCCCCCGGGTCACCGAAGACCAAAAAACCATGAGTTTTGCAGATCTGATGTCTCCTTGCAGAGATAGCCCATGTTATATCCTTGCATTTGTTTGTAAAAACTGCTTATAGCATGAAAAGTGCCCATTGCAGATAGAGCTGAAATTCGAAAAACAAACACATTTTTATGTTCCCCCGGCTCACCGAAGACAAAAAAACCATGAGTTTTACAGATCTGATGTCTCCTTGCAGAGATAGCCCATGTTATATCTTGCATTTGTTAGGAAAAGCTGCTTATAGCATGAAAAGTGCCCATTGCAGATAGAGCTCAAATTCGAAAACCAAACACATTTTCATGTTCCCCCGGCTCACCGAAGACCAAAAAACCATGAGTTTTACAGATCTGATGTCTCCTTGCGGAGATAGCCCATGTTATATCTTGCATTTGTTAGGAAATGCTGTTTATAGCATGAAAAGTGCCCATTGCAGATAGAGCTCAAATTCGAAAAACAAACACATATTCATGTTCCCCCGGCTCACCGAAGACCAAAAAACCATGAGTTTTGCAGATCTGATGTCTCCTTGCGGAGATAGCCCATGTTATATCTTGCATTTGTTTGTAAAAACTGCTTATAGCATGAAAAGTGCCCATTGCAGATAGAGCTCAAATTCGAAAAACAAACACATATTCATGTTCCCCCGGCTCACCGAAGACCAAAAAACCATGAGTTTTGCAGATCTGATGTCTCCTTGCAGAGATAGCCCATGTTATATCTTGCATTTGTTAGGAAAAGCTGCTTATAGCATGAAAAGTGCCCATTGCAGATAGAGCTGAAATTCGAAAAACAAACACATATTCATGTTCCCCCAGCTCGCCGAAGACCAAAAAACCATGAGTTTTGAAGATCTGATGTCTCTTTGCCGAGATAGCCCATGTTATATGTTGCTTTTGTTTGTAAAAACTGCTTATAGCATGAAAAGTGCCCATTGCAGATAGAGCTCAAATTCGAAAAACAAACACATATTCATGTTCCCCTGGCTCACCGAAGACCAAAAAACCATGTGTTTTGCAGATCTGATGTCTCCTTGCGGAGATAGCCCATGTTATATCTTGCATTTGTTAGGAAAAGCTGCTTATAGCATGAAAAGTGCCCATTGCAGATAGAGCTCAAATTCGAAAAACAAACACATTTTCATGTTCCCCCGGCTCACCAAAGACCAAAAAACAAATGAGTTTTGCAGATCTGATGTCTCCTTGCGGAGATAGCCCATGTTATATCTTGCATTTGTTTGTTAAAACTGCTTATAGCATGAAAAGTGCCCATTGCAGATAGAGCTGAAATTCGAAAAAAAAACAGATATTCATGTTCCCCCGGTTCACAAAAGACCAAAAAACCATGAGTTTTGAAGATCTGATGTCTCTTTGTCGAGATAGCCCTTGTTATATGTTGCTTTTGTTTGTAAAAACTGCTTATAGCATGAAAAGTGCCCATTGTAGATAGAGCTCAAATTCGAAAAACAAACACATATTCATGTTCCCCCGGCTCACCGAAGACCAAAAAATCATGAGTTTTGCAGATCTGATGTCTCCTTGCGGAGATAGCCCATGTTATATCTTGCATTTGTTAGGAAAAGCTGCTTATAGCATGAAAAGTGCCCATTGCAGATAGAGCTGAAATTCGAAAAACAAACACATTTTCATGTTCCCCCGGCTCATCGAAGACCAAAAATCCATGAGTTTTACAGATCTGATGTCTCCTTGCGGAGATAGCCCATGTTATATCTTGCATTTGTTAGGAAAAACTGCTTATAGCATGAAAAGTGCCCTTTGCAGATAGAGCTCAAATTCGAAAAACAAACACGTATTCATGTTCCCCAACCTCCCCGAAGACCAAAAAACCATGCGTTTTGCAGTTCTGATGTCTCCTTGCGGAGATATCCCATGTTATATCTTGCATTTGTTAGGAAAAACTGCTTTTAGCAAGAAAAGTGCCCTTTGCAGATAGAGCTCAAATTCGAAAAACAAACACATATTCACGTTCTCCGGGCTCACCGAAGACCAAAAAACCATGAGTTATGCAGATCTGATGTCTCCTTGCGGAGATAGCCCATGTTATATCTTGCATTTGTTATGAAAAACTGCTTTTAGCAAGAAAAGTGCCCTTTGCAGATAGAGCTCAAATTCGAAAAACAAACACATATTGACGTTCCCCCGGCTCACCGAAGACCAAAAAACCATGAGTTATGCAGATCTGATGTCTCCTTGCGGAGATAGCCCATGTTATATCTTGCATTTGTTAGGAAAAACTGCTTTTAGCAAGAAAAGTGCCCTTTGCAGATAGAGCTCAAATTCGAAAAACAAACACGTATTCATGTTCCCCAACCTCCCCGAAGACCAAAAAACCATGCGTTTTGCAGTTCTGATGTCTCCTTGCGGAGATAGCCCATGTTATATCTTGCATTTGTTAGTAAAAACTGTTTATAGCATGAAAAGTGCCCATTGCAGATAGAGCTCAAATTCGAAAAACAAACACGTATTCTTGTTCCCCCGGCTCACCGAAGACCAAAAAAAGATGAGTTATGCAGATCTGATGTCTCCTTGCGGAGATAGCCCATGTTATATCTTGCATTTGTTAGGAAAAACTGCTTTTATCAAGAAAAGTGCCCTTTGCAGATAGAGCTCAAATTCGAAAAACAAACACATATTCTTGTTCCCCCGGCTCACCGAAGACCAAAAAACCATGAGTTATGCATATCTGATATCTCCTTGCGGAGATAGCCCATGTTATATCTTGCATTTGTTAGGAAAAACTGCTTTTAGCAAGAAAAGTGCCCTTTGCAGATACAGCTCAAATTCGAAAAACAAACATGTATTCATGTTCCCCAACCTCCCCGAAGACCAAAAAACCATGCGTTTTGCAGTTCTGATGTCTCCTTGCGGAGATAGCCCATGTTATATCTTGCATTTGTTAGGAAAAACTGCTTATAGCATGAAAAGTGCCCTTTGCAGATAGAGCTCAAATTCGAAAAACAAACACGTATTCATGTTCCCCCGGCTCACCGAAGACCAAAAAACCATGAGTTTTACAGATCTGATGTCTCCTTGTGGATATAGCCCATGTTATATCTTGCATTTGTTAGGAAAAACTGCTTATAGCATGAAAAGTGCCCTTTGCAGATAGAGCTCAAATTCGAAAAACAAACACGTATTCATGTTCCCCCGGCTCACCGAAGACCAAAAAACCATGAGTTTTACAGATCTGATGTCTCCTTTTGGAGATAGCCCTTGTTATATCTTGCATTTGTTAGGAAAAACTGCTTTTAGCAAGAAAAGTGCCCTTTGCAGATAGAGCTCAAATTCGAAAAACAAACACATATTCATGTTCCCCAACCTCCCCGAAGACCAAAAAACCATGCGTTTTGCAGTTCTGATGTCTCCTTGCGGAGATAGCCCATGTTATATCTTGCATTTGTTAGGAAAAACTGCTTATAGCATGAAAAGTGCCCTTTGCAGATATAGCTCAAATTCGAAAAACAAACACGTATTCATGTTCCCCAACCTCCCCGAAGACCAAAGAACCATGCGTTTTGCAGTTCTGATGTCTCCTTGCGGAGATATCCCATGTTATATCTTGCATTTGTTAGGAAAAACTGCTTTTAGCAAGAAAAGTGCCCTTTGCAGATAGAGCTCAAATTCGAAAAACAAACACATATTCACGTTCTCCGGGCTCACCGAAGACCAAAAAACCATGAGTTATGCAGATCTGATGTCTCCTTGCGGAGATAGCCCATGTTATATCTTGCATTTGTTATGAAAAACTGCTTTTAGCAAGAAAAGTGCCCTTTGCAGATAGAGCTCAAATTCGAAAAACAAACACATATTGACGTTCCCCCGGCTCACCGAAGACCAAAAAACCATGAGTTATGCAGATCTGATGTCTCCTTGCGGAGATAGCCCATGTTATATCTTGCATTTCTTAGGAAAAACTGCTTTTAGCAAGAAAAGTGCCCTTTGCAGATAGAGCTCAAATTCGAAAAACAAACACGTATTCATGTTCCCCAACCTCCCCGAAGACCAAAAAACCATGCGTTTTGCAGTTCTGATGTCTCCTTGCGGAGATAGCCCATGTTATATCTTGCATTTGTTAGTAAAAACTGTTTATAGCATGAAAAGTGCCCATTGCAGATAGAGCTCAAATTCGAAAAACAAACACGTATTCTTGTTCCCCCGGCTCACCGAAGACCAAAAAAAGATGAGTTATGCAGATCTGATGTCTCCTTGCGGAGATAGCCCATGTTATATCTTGCATTTGTTAGGAAAAACTGCTTTTATCAAGAAAAGTGCCCTTTGCAGATAGAGCTCAAATTCGAAAAACAAACACATATTCTTGTTCCCCCGGCTCACCGAAGACCAAAAAACCATGAGTTATGCATATCTGATGTCTCCTTGCGGAGATAGCCCATGTTATATCTTGCATTTGTTAGGAAAAACTGCTTTTAGCAAGAAAAGTGCCCTTTGCAGATAGAGCTCAAATTCGAAAAACAAACATGTATTCATGTTCCCCAACCTCCCCGAAGACCAAAAAACCATGCGTTTTGCAGTTCTGATGTCTCCTTGCGGAGATAGCCCATGTTATATCTTGCATTTGTTAGGAAAAACTGCTTATAGCATGAAAAGTGCCCTTTGCAGATAGAGCTCAAATTCGAAAAACAAACACGTATTCATGTTCCCCCGGCTCACCGAAGACCAAAAAACCATGAGTTTTACAGATCTGATGTCTCCTTGCGGATATAGCCCATGTTATATCTTGCATTTGTTAGGAAAAACTGCTTATAGCATGAAAAGTGCCCTTTGCAGATAGAGCTCAAATTCGAAAAACAAACACGTATTCATGTTCCCCCGGCTCACCGAAGACCAAAAAACCATGAGTTTTACAGATCTGATGTCTCCTTTTGGAGATAGCCCTTGTTATATCTTGCATTTGTTAGGAAAAACTGCTTTTAGCAAGAAAAGTGCCCTTTGCAGATAGAGCTCAAATTCGAAAAACAAACACATATTCATGTTCCCCAACCTCCCCGAAGACCAAAAAACCATGCGTTTTGCAGTTCTGATGTCTCCTTGCGGAGATAGCCCATGTTATATCTTGCATTTGTTAGGAAAAACTGCTTATAGCATGAAAAGTGCCCTTTGCAGATATAGCTCAAATTCGAAAAACAAACACGTATTCATGTTCCCCAACCTCCCCGAAGACCAAAGAACCATGCGTTTTGCAGTTCTGATGTCTCCTTGCGGAGATATCCCATGTTATATCTTGCATTTGTTAGGAAAAACTGCTTTTAGCAAGAAAAGTGCCCTTTGCAGATAGAGCTCAAATTCGAAAAACAAACACATATTCACGTTCTCCGGGCTCACCGAAGACCAAAAAACCATGAGTTATGCAGATCTGATGTCTCCTTGCGGAGATAGCCCATGTTATATCTTGCATTTGTTATGAAAAACTGCTTTTAGCAAGAAAAGTGCCCTTTGCAGATAGAGCTCAAATTCGAAAAACAAACACATATTGACGTTCCCCCGGCTCACCGAAGACCAAAAAACCATGAGTTATGCAGATCTGATGTCTCCTTGCGGAGATAGCCCATGTTATATCTTGCATTTCTTAGGAAAAACTGCTTTTAGCAAGAAAAGTGCCCTTTGCAGATAGAGCTCAAATTCGAAAAACAAACACGTATTCATGTTCCCCAACCTCCCCGAAGACCAAAAAACCATGCGTTTTGCAGTTCTGATGTCTCCTTGCGGAGATAGCCCATGTTATATCTTGCATTTGTTAGTAAAAACTGTTTATAGCATGAAAAGTGCCCATTGCAGATAGAGCTCAAATTCGAAAAACAAACACGTATTCTTGTTCCCCCGGCTCACCGAAGACCAAAAAAAGATGAGTTATGCAGATCTGATGTCTCCTTGCGGAGATAGCCCATGTTATATCTTGCATTTGTTAGGAAAAACTGCTTTTATCAAGAAAAGTGCCCTTTGCAGATAGAGCTCAAATTCGAAAAACAAACACATATTCTTGTTCCCCCGGCTCACCGAAGACCAAAAAACCATGAGTTATGCAGATCTGATGTCTCCTTGCGGAGATAGCCCATGTTATATCTTGCATTTGTTAGGAAAAACTGCTTTTAGCAAGAAAAGTGCCCTTTGCAGATAGAGCTCAAATTCGAAAAACAAACATGTATTCATGTTCCCCAACCTCCCCGAAGACCAAAAAACCATGCGTTTTGCAGTTCTGATGTCTCCTTGCGGAGATAGCCCATATTATATCTTGCATTTGTTAGGAAAAACTGCTTATAGCATGAAAAGTGCCCTTTGCAGATAGAGCTCAAATTCGAAAAACAAACACGTATTCATGTTCCCCCGGCTCACCGAAGACCAAAAAACCATGAGTTTTACAGATCTGATGTCTCCTTGCGGATATAGCCCATGTTATATCTTGCATTTGTTAGGAAAAACTGCTTATAGCATGAAAAGTGCCCATTGCAGATAGAGCTCAAATTCGAAAAACAAACACGTATTCATGTTCCCCCAGCTCACCGAAGACCAAAAAAAGATGAGTTATGCAGATCTGATGTCTCCTTTTGGAGATAGCCCTTGTTATATCTTGCATTTGTTAGGAAAAACTGCTTTTAGCAAGAAAAGTGCCCTTTGCAGATAGAGCTCAAATTCGAAAAACAAACACATATTCATGTTCCCCAACCTCCCCGAAGACCAAAAAACCATGCGTTTTGCAGTTCTGATGTCTCCTTGCGGAGATAGCCCATGTTATATCTTGCATTTGTTAGGAAAAACTGCTTATAGCATGAAAAGTGCCCTTTGCAGATATAGCTCAAATTCGAAAAACAAACACGTATTCATGTTCCCCAACCTCCCCGAAGACCAAAGAACCATGCGTTTTGCAGTTCTGATGTCTCCTTGCGGAGATAGCCCATGTTATATCTTGCATTTGTTAGGAAAAACTGCTTATAGCATGAAAAGTGCCCATTGCAGATAGAGCTCAAATTCGAAAAACAAACACGTATTCATGTTCCCCCAGCTCACCGAAGACCAAAAAAAGATGAGTTATGCAGATCTGATGTCTCCTTTTGGAGATAGCCCATGTTATATCTTGCATTTGTTAGGAAAAACTGCTTTTAGCAAGAAAAGTGCCCTTTGCAGATAGAGCTCAAATTCGAAAAACAAACACATATTCATGTTCCCCAACCTCCCCGAAGACCAAAAAACCATGCGTTTTCCAGTTCTGATGTCTCCTTGCGGAGATAGCCCATGTTATATCTTGCATTTGTTAGGAAAAACTGCTTTTAGCAAGAAAAGTGCCCTTTGCAGAGAGAGCTCAAATTCGAAAAACAAACACAGATTCACGTTCTCCCGGCTCTCCGAAGACCAAAAAACCATGAGTTATGCAGATCTGATGTCTCCTTGCGGAGATAGCCCATGTTATATCTTGCATTTGTTAGGAAAAACTGTTTATAGCATGAAAAGTGCCCATTGCAGATAGAGCTCAAATTCGAAAAACAAACACATATTCATGTTCCCCCAGCTCACCGAAGACCAAAGAACCATGAGTTATGCAGATGTGATGTCTGCTTGCGGAGATAGCCCATGTTATATCTTGCATTTGTTAGGAAAAACTGCTTTTAGCAAGAAAAGTGCCCTTTGCAGATAGAGCTCAAATTCGAAAAACAAACACATATTCATGTTCCCCAACCTCCCCGAAGACCAAAAAACCATGCGTTTTGCAGTTCTGATGTCTCCTTGCGGAGATAGCCCATGTTATATCTTGCATTTGTTAGGAAAAACTGCTTATAGCATGAAAAGTGCCCTTTGCAGATATAGCTCAAATTCGAAAAACAAACACATATTCATGTTCCCCAACCTCCCCGAAGACCAAAGAACCATGCGTTTTGCAGTTCTGATGTCTCCTTGCGGAGATAGCCCATGTTATATCTTGCATTTGTTAGGAAAAACTGCTTATAGCATGAAAAGTGCCCATTGCAGATAGAGCTCAAATTCGAAAAACAAACACATTTTCATGTTCTCCCGGCTCACCGAAGACCAAAAAACCATGAGTTTTGCAGATCTGATGTCTCCTTGCGGAGATAGCCCATGTTATATCTTGCATTTGTTAGGAAAAGCTGCTTATTAGCATGAAAAGTGCCCATTGTAGATAGAGCTCAAATTCAAAAAACAAACAGATATTCTTGTTCCCCCGGCTCACCGAAGACCAGAAAACCATGAGTTTTACATATCTGATGTCTCCTTGCAGAGATAGCCCATGTTATATCCTTGCATTTGTTAGGAAATGCTGTTTATAGCATGAAAAGTGCCCATTGCAGATAGAGGTCAAATTCGAAAAACAAACACATATTCATGTTCCCCCGGGTCACCGAAGACCAAAAAACCATGAGTTTTGCAGATCTGATGTCTCCTTGCAGAGATAGCCCATGTTATATCCTTGCATTTGTTTGTAAAAACTGCTTATAGCATGAAAAGTGCCCATTGCAGATAGAGCTGAAATTCGAAAAACAAACACATTTTTATGTTCCCCCGGCTCACCGAAGACAAAAAAACCATGAGTTTTACAGATCTGATGTCTCCTTGCAGAGATAGCCCATGTTATATCTTGCATTTGTTAGGAAAAGCTGCTTATAGCATGAAAAGTGCCCATTGCAGATAGAGCTCAAATTCGAAAAACAAACACATTTTCATGTTCCCCCGGCTCACCGAAGACCAAAAAACCATGAGTTTTACAGATCTGATGTCTCCTTGCGGAGATAGCCCATGTTATATCTTGCATTTGTTAGGAAATGCTGTTTATAGCATGAAAAGTGCCCATTGCAGATAGAGCTCAAATTCGAAAAACAAACCCATATTCATGTTCCCCCGGCTCACCGAAGACCAAAAAACCATGAGTTTTGCAGATGTCATGTCTCCTTGCGGAGATAGCCCATGTTATATCTTGCATTTGTTAGGAAAAACTGCTTATAGCATGAAAAGTGCCCATTGCAGATAGAGCTCAAATTCGAAAAACAAACACATTTTCATGTTCCCCCGGCTCACCAAAGACAAAAAACCATGAGTTTTGCAGATCTGATGTCTCCTTGCGAAGATAGCCCATGTTATATCTTGCATTTGTTTGTAAAAACTGCTTATAGCATGAAAAGTGCCCATTGCAGATAGAGCTGAAATTTGAAAAACAAACACATATTCATGTTCCCCCGGTTCACAAAAGACCAAAAAACCATGAGTTTTGTAGATCTGAGGTCTCCTTGCAGAGATAGCCCATGTTATATCTTGCATTTGTTAGGAAATGCTGTTTATAGCATGAAAAGTGCCCATTGCAGATAGAGGTCAAATTCGAAAAACAAACACATATTCATGTTCCCCTGGGTCCCCGAAGACCAAAAAACCATGAGTTTTGCAGATCTGATGTCTCCTTGCGGAGATAGCCCATGTTATATCCTTGCATTTGTTAGGAAATGCTGTTTATAGCATGATAAGTGCCCATTGCAGATAGAGCTCAAATTCGAAAAACAAACACATATTCATGTTCCCCCGGCTCACCGAAGACCAAAAAACCATGAGTTTTGCAGATCTGATGTCTCCTTGCAGAGATAGCCCATGTTATATCTTGCATTTGTTAGGAAAAGCTGCTTATAGCATGAAAAGTGCCCATTGCAGATAGAGCTCAAATTCGAAAAACAAACACATATTCATGTTCCCCCGGCTCACCGAAGACCAAAAAACCATGAGTTTTGCAGATCTGATGTCTCCTTGCAGAGATAGCCCATGTTATATCTTGCATTTGTTAGGAAAAGCTGCTTATAGCATGAAAAGTGCCCATTGCAGATAGAGCTGAAATTCGAAAAACAAACACATATTCATGTTCCCCCAGCTCGCCGAAGACCAAAAAACCATGAGTTTTGAAGATCTGATGTCTCTTTGCCGAGATAGCCCATGTTATATGTTGCTTTTGTTTGTAAAAACTGCTTATAGCATGAAAAGTGCCCATTGCAGATAGAGCTCAAATTCGAAAAACAAACACATATTCATGTTCCCCTGGCTCACCGAAGACCAAAAAACCATGTGTTTTGCAGATCTGATGTCTCCTTGCGGAGATAGCCCATGTTATATCTTGCATTTGTTAGGAAAAGCTGCTTATAGCATGAAAAGTGCCCATTGCAGATAGAGCTCAAATTCGAAAAACAAACACATTTTCATGTTCCCCCGGCTCACCAAAGACCAAAAAACAAATGAGTTTTGCAGATCTGATGTCTCCTTGCGGAGATAGCCCATGTTATATCTTGCATTTGTTTGTTAAAACTGCTTATAGCATGAAAAGTGCCCATTGCAGATAGAGCTGAAATTCGAAAAACAAACAGATATTCATGTTCCCCCGGTTCACAAAAGACCAAAAAACCATGAGTTTTGAAGATCTGATGTCTCTTTGTCGAGATAGCCCATGTTATATGTTGCTTTTGTTTGTAAAAACTGCTTATAGCATGAAAAGTGCCCATTGCAGATAGAGCTCAAATTCGAAAAACAAACACATATTCATGTTCCCCCGGCTCACCGAAGACCAAAAAATCATGAGTTTTGCAGATCTGATGTCTCCTTGCGGAGATAGCCCATGTTATATCTTGCATTTGTTAGGAAAAGCTGCTTATAGCATGAAAAGTGCCCATTGCAGATAGAGCTGAAATTCGAAAAACAAACACATTTTCATGTTCCCCCGGCTCACCGAAGACCAAAAATCCATGAGTTTTACAGATCTGATGTCTCCTTGCGGAGATAGCCCATGTTATATCTTGCATTTTTTAAGAAATGCTGTTTATAGCATGAAAAGTGCCCATTGCAGATAGAGCTGAAATTCGAAAAACAAACACATATTCATGTTCCCCCGGCTCACCGAAGACCAAAAAACCATGAGTTTTGCAGATCTCATGTCTCCTCGTGGAGATAGCCCATGTTATATCTTGCATTTGTTAGGAAAAACTGCTTATAGTATGAAAAGTGCCCATTGCAGATAGAGCTCAAATTCGAAAAACAAATGCATATTCATGTTCCCCCGGCTCACCAAAGACCAAAAAACCATGAGTTTTGCAGATCTGATGTCTCCTTGCGGAGATAGCCCATGTTATATCTTGCATTTGTTAGGAAAAGCTGCTTAGAGCATGAAAAGTGCCCATTGCAGATAGAGCTCAAATTCAAAAAACAAACAGATATTCATGTTCCCCCGGGTCACCGAAGACCAGAAAACCATGAGTTTTACAGATCTGATGTCTCCTTGCGGAGATAGCCCATGTTATATCTTGCTTTTGTTTGTAAAAGCTGCTTATAGCATGAAAAGTGCCCATTGCAGATAGAGCTCAAATTCGAAAAACAAACACATATTCATGTTCCCTCGGCTCACCGAAGACCAAAAACCATGAGTTTTACAGATCTGATGTCTCCTTGCGGATATAGCCCATGTTATATCTTGCATTTGTTAGGAAATGCTGTTTATAGCATGAAAAGTGCCCATTGCAGATAGAGCTCAAATTCGAAAAACAAACACATATTTATGTTTTCCCGGGTCACCGAAGACCAAAAAACCATGAGTTTTACAGATCTGATGTCTCCTTGCGGAGATAGCCCATGTTATATCCTTGCATTTGTTAGGAAATGCTGTTTATAGCATGATAAGTGCCCATTGCAGATAGAGCTCAAATTCGGAAAACAAACACAGATTCATGTTCTCCCGGCTCACCGAAGACCAAAAAACCATGAGTTTTGCAGATCTGATGTCTCTTTGTCGAGATAGCCCATGTTATATCTTGCTTTTGTTTGTAAAAATTGCTTATAGCATGAAAAGTGCCCATTGCAGATAGAGCTCAAATTCGAAAAACAAACACATATTCATGTTCCCTCGGCTCACCGAAGACCAAAAACCATGAGTTTTACAGATCTGATGTCTCCTTGCGGAGATAGCCCATGTTATATCTTGCATTTGTTAGGAAAAACTGCTTTTAGCAAGAAAAGTGCCCTTTGCAGATAGAGCTCAAATTCGAAAAACAAACATGTATTCATGTTCCCCAACCTCCCCGAAGACCAAAAAACCATGCGTTTTGCAGTTCTGATGTCTCCTTGCGGAGATAGCCCATGTTATATCTTGCATTTGTTAGGAAAAACTGCTTTTAGCAAGAAAAGTGCCCTTTGCAGATAGAGCTCAAATTCGAAAAACAAACACGTATTCATGTTCCCCCGGCTCACCGAAGACCAAAAAAAGATGAGTTATGCAGATCTGATGTCTCCTTGCGGAGATAGCCCATGTTATATCTTGCATTTGTTAGGAAAAACTGCTTTTAGCAAGAAAAGTGCCCTTTGCAGATAGAGCTCAAATTCGAAAAACAAACACATATTCATGTTCCCCAACCTCCCCGAAGACCAAAAAACCATGCGTTTTCCAGTTCTGATGTCTCCTTGCGGAGATAGCCCATGTTATATCTTGCATTTGTTAGGAAAAACTGCTTTTAGCAAGAAAAGTGCCCTTTGCAGAGAGAGCTCAAATTCGAAAAACAAACACAGATTCACGTTCTCCCGGCTCTCCGAAGACCAAAAAACCATGAGTTATGCAGATCTGATGTCTCCTTGCGGAGATAGCCCATGTTATATCTTGCATTTGTTAGGAAAAACTGTTTATAGCATGAAAAGTGCCCATTGCAGATAGAGCTCAAATTCGAAAAACAAACACATATTCATGTTCCCCCAGCTCACCGAAGACCAAAGAACCATGAGTTATGCAGATGTGATGTCTGCTTGCGGAGATAGCCCATGTTATATCTTGCATTTGTTAGGAAAAACTGCTTTTAGCAAGAAAAGTGCCCTTTGCAGATAGAGCTCAAATTCGAAAAACAAACACATATTCATGTTCCCCAACCTCCCCGAAGACCAAAAAACCATGCGTTTTGCAGTTCTGATGTCTCCTTGCGGAGATAGCCCATGTTATATCTTGCATTTGTTAGGAAAAACTGCTTATAGCATGAAAAGTGCCCTTTGCAGATATAGCTCAAATTCGAAAAACAAACACATATTCATGTTCCCCAACCTCCCCGAAGACCAAAGAACCATGCGTTTTGCAGTTCTGATGTCTCCTTGCGGAGATAGCCCATGTTATATCTTGCATTTGTTAGGAAAAACTGCTTATAGCATGAAAAGTGCCCATTGCAGATAGAGCTCAAATTCGAAAAACAAACACATTTTCATGTTCTCCCGGCTCACCGAAGACCAAAAAACCATGAGTTTTGCAGATCTGATGTCTCCTTGCGGAGATAGCCCATGTTATATCTTGCATTTGTTAGGAAAAGCTGCTTATTAGCATGAAAAGTGCCCATTGTAGATAGAGCTCAAATTCAAAAAACAAACAGATATTCTTGTTCCCCCGGCTCACCGAAGACCAGAAAACCATGAGTTTTACATATCTGATGTCTCCTTGCAGAGATAGCCCATGTTATATCCTTGCATTTGTTAGGAAATGCTGTTTATAGCATGAAAAGTGCCCATTGCAGATAGAGGTCAAATTCGAAAAACAAACACATATTCATGTTCCCCCGGGTCACCGAAGACCAAAAAACCATGAGTTTTGCAGATCTGATGTCTCCTTGCAGAGATAGCCCATGTTATATCCTTGCATTTGTTTGTAAAAACTGCTTATAGCATGAAAAGTGCCCATTGCAGATAGAGCTGAAATTCGAAAAACAAACACATTTTTATGTTCCCCCGGCTCACCGAAGACAAAAAAACCATGAGTTTTACAGATCTGATGTCTCCTTGCAGAGATAGCCCATGTTATATCTTGCATTTGTTAGGAAAAGCTGCTTATAGCATGAAAAGTGCCCATTGCAGATAGAGCTCAAATTCGAAAAACAAACACATTTTCATGTTCCCCCGGCTCACCGAAGACCAAAAAACCATGAGTTTTACAGATCTGATGTCTCCTTGCGGAGATAGCCCATGTTATATCTTGCATTTGTTAGGAAATGCTGTTTATAGCATGAAAAGTGCCCATTGCAGATAGAGCTCAAATTCGAAAAACAAACCCATATTCATGTTCCCCCGGCTCACCGAAGACCAAAAAACCATGAGTTTTGCAGATGTCATGTCTCCTTGCGGAGATAGCCCATGTTATATCTTGCATTTGTTAGGAAAAACTGCTTATAGCATGAAAAGTGCCCATTGCAGATAGAGCTCAAATTCGAAAAACAAACACATTTTCATGTTCCCCCGGCTCACCAAAGACAAAAAACCATGAGTTTTGCAGATCTGATGTCTCCTTGCGAAGATAGCCCATGTTATATCTTGCATTTGTTTGTAAAAACTGCTTATAGCATGAAAAGTGCCCATTGCAGATAGAGCTGAAATTTGAAAAACAAACACATATTCATGTTCCCCCGGTTCACAAAAGACCAAAAAACCATGAGTTTTGTAGATCTGAGGTCTCCTTGCGGAGATAGCCCATGTTATATCTTGCATTTGTTAGGAAATGCTGTTTATAGCATGAAAAGTGCCCATTGCAGATAGAGGTCAAATTCGAAAAACAAACACATATTCATGTTCCCCTGGGTCCCCGAAGACCAAAAAACCATGAGTTTTGCAGATCTGATGTCTCCTTGCGGAGATAGCCCATGTTATATCCTTGCATTTGTTAGGAAATGCTGTTTATAGCATGATAAGTGCCCATTGCAGATAGAGCTCAAATTCGAAAAACAAACACATATTCATGTTCCCCCGGCTCACCGAAGACCAAAAAACCATGAGTTTTGCAGATCTGATGTCTCCTTGCAGAGATAGCCCATGTTATATCTTGCATTTGTTAGGAAAAGCTGCTTATAGCATGAAAAGTGCCCATTGCAGATAGAGCTCAAATTCGAAAAACAAACACATATTCATGTTCCCCCGGCTCACCGAAGACCAAAAAACCATGAGTTTTGCAGATCTGATGTCTCCTTGCAGAGATAGCCCATGTTATATCTTGCATTTGTTAGGAAAAGCTGCTTATAGCATGAAAAGTGCCCATTGCAGATAGAGCTGAAATTCGAAAAACAAACACATATTCATGTTCCCCCAGCTCGCCGAAGACCAAAAAACCATGAGTTTTGAAGATCTGATGTCTCTTTGCCGAGATAGCCCATGTTATATGTTGCTTTTGTTTGTAAAAACTGCTTATAGCATGAAAAGTGCCCATTGCAGATAGAGCTCAAATTCGAAAAACAAACACATATTCATGTTCCCCTGGCTCACCGAAGACCAAAAAACCATGTGTTTTGCAGATCTGATGTCTCCTTGCGGAGATAGCCCATGTTATATCTTGCATTTGTTAGGAAAAGCTGCTTATAGCATGAAAAGTGCCCATTGCAGATAGAGCTCAAATTCGAAAAACAAACACATTTTCATGTTCCCCCGGCTCACCAAAGACCAAAAAACAAATGAGTTTTGCAGATCTGATGTCTCCTTGCGGAGATAGCCCATGTTATATCTTGCATTTGTTTGTTAAAACTGCTTATAGCATGAAAAGTGCCCATTGCAGATAGAGCTGAAATTCGAAAAACAAACAGATATTCATGTTCCCCCGGTTCACAAAAGACCAAAAAACCATGAGTTTTGAAGATCTGATGTCTCTTTGTCGAGATAGCCCATGTTATATGTTGCTTTTGTTTGTAAAAACTGCTTATAGCATGAAAAGTGCCCATTGCAGATAGAGCTCAAATTCGAAAAACAAACACATATTCATGTTCCCCCGGCTCACCGAAGACCAAAAAATCATGAGTTTTGCAGATCTGATGTCTCCTTGCGGAGATAGCCCATGTTATATCTTGCATTTGTTAGGAAAAGCTGCTTATAGCATGAAAAGTGCCCATTGCAGATAGAGCTGAAATTCGAAAAACAAACACATTTTCATGTTCCCCCGGCTCACCGAAGACCAAAAATCCATGAGTTTTACAGATCTGATGTCTCCTTGCGGAGATAGCCCATGTTATATCTTGCATTTTTTAAGAAATGCTGTTTATAGCATGAAAAGTGCCCATTGCAGATAGAGCTGAAATTCGAAAAACAAACACATATTCATGTTCCCCCGGCTCACCGAAGACCAAAAAACCATGAGTTTTGCAGATCTCATGTCTCCTCGTGGAGATAGCCCATGTTATATCTTGCATTTGTTAGGAAAAACTGCTTATAGTATGAAAAGTGCCCATTGCAGATAGAGCTCAAATTCGAAAAACAAATGCATATTCATGTTCCCCCGGCTCACCAAAGACCAAAAAACCATGAGTTTTGCAGATCTGATGTCTCCTTGCGGAGATAGCCCATGTTATATCTTGCATTTGTTAGGAAAAGCTGCTTATAGCATGAAAAGTGCCCATTGCAGATAGAGCTCAAATTCAAAAAACAAACAGATATTCATGTTCCCCCGGGTCACCGAAGACCAGAAAACCATGAGTTTTACAGATCTGATGTCTCCTTGCGGAGATAGCCCATGTTATATCTTGCTTTTGTTTGTAAAAGCTGCTTATAGCATGAAAAGTGCCCATTGCAGATAGAGCTCAAATTCGAAAAACAAACACATATTCATGTTCCCTCGGCTCACCGAAGACCAAAAACCATGAGTTTTACAGATCTGATGTCTCCTTGCGGATATAGCCCATGTTATATCTTGCATTTGTTAGGAAATGCTGTTTATAGCATGAAAAGTGCCCATTGCAGATAGAGCTCAAATTCGAAAAACAAACACATATTTATGTTTTCCCGGGTCACCGAAGACCAAAAAACCATGAGTTTTACAGATCTGATGTCTCCTTGCGGAGATAGCCCATGTTATATCCTTGCATTTGTTAGGAAATGCTGTTTATAGCATGATAAGTGCCCATTGCAGATAGAGCTCAAATTCGGAAAACAAACACAGATTCATGTTCTCCCGGCTCACCGAAGACCAAAAAACCATGAGTTTTGCAGATCTGATGTCTCTTTGTCGAGATAGCCCATGTTATATCTTGCTTTTGTTTGTAAAAATTGCTTATAGCATGAAAAGTGCCCATTGCAGATAGAGCTCAAATTCGAAAAACAAACACATATTCATGTTCCCTCGGCTCACCGAAGACCAAAAACCATGAGTTTTACAGATCTGATGTCTCCTTGCGGAGATAGCCCATGTTATATCTTGCATTTGTTAGGAAAAACTGCTTTTAGCAAGAAAAGTGCCCTTTGCAGATAGAGCTCAAATTCGAAAAACAAACATGTATTCATGTTCCCCAACCTCCCCGAAGACCAAAAAACCATGCGTTTTGCAGTTCTGATGTCTCCTTGCGGAGATAGCCCATGTTATATCTTGCATTTGTTAGGAAAAACTGCTTTTAGCAAGAAAAGTGCCCTTTGCAGATAGAGCTCAAATTCGAAAAACAAACACGTATTCATGTTCCCCCGGCTCACCGAAGACCAAAAAACCATGAGTTTTACAGATCTGATGTCTCCTTGCGGATATAGCCCATGTTATATCTTGCATTTGTTAGGAAAAACTGCTTATAGCATGAAAAGTGCCCTTTGCAGATAGAGCTCAAATTCGAAAAACAAACACGTATTCATGTTCCCCCGGCTCACCGAAGACCAAAAAACCATGAGTTTTACAGATCTGATGTCTCCTTTTGGAGATAGCCCTTGTTATATCTTGCATTTGTTAGGAAAAACTGCTTTTAGCAAGAAAAGTGCCCTTTGCAGATAGAGCTCAAATTCGAAAAACAAACACATATTCATGTTCCCCAACCTCCCCGAAGACCAAAAAACCATGCGTTTTGCAGTTCTGATGTCTCCTTGCGGAGATAGCCCATGTTATATCTTGCATTTGTTAGGAAAAACTGCTTATAGCATGAAAAGTGCCCTTTGCAGATATAGCTCAAATTCGAAAAACAAACACGTATTCATGTTCCCCAACCTCCCCGAAGACCAAAGAACCATGCGTTTTGCAGTTCTGATGTCTCCTTGCGGAGATATCCCATGTTATATCTTGCATTTGTTAGGAAAAACTGCTTTTAGCAAGAAAAGTGCCCTTTGCAGATAGAGCTCAAATTCGAAAAACAAACACATATTCACGTTCTCCGGGCTCACCGAAGACCAAAAAACCATGAGTTATGCAGATCTGATGTCTCCTTGCGGAGATAGCCCATGTTATATCTTGCATTTGTTATGAAAAACTGCTTTTAGCAAGAAAAGTGCCCTTTGCAGATAGAGCTCAAATTCGAAAAACAAACACATATTGACGTTCCCCCGGCTCACCGAAGACCAAAAAACCATGAGTTATGCAGATCTGATGTCTCCTTGCGGAGATAGCCCATGTTATATCTTGCATTTCTTAGGAAAAACTGCTTTTAGCAAGAAAAGTGCCCTTTGCAGATAGAGCTCAAATTCGAAAAACAAACACGTATTCATGTTCCCCAACCTCCCCGAAGACCAAAAAACCATGCGTTTTGCAGTTCTGATGTCTCCTTGCGGAGATAGCCCATGTTATATCTTGCATTTGTTAGTAAAAACTGTTTATAGCATGAAAAGTGCCCATTGCAGATAGAGCTCAAATTCGAAAAACAAACACGTATTCTTGTTCCCCCGGCTCACCGAAGACCAAAAAAAGATGAGTTATGCAGATCTGATGTCTCCTTGCGGAGATAGCCCATGTTATATCTTGCATTTGTTAGGAAAAACTGCTTTTATCAAGAAAAGTGCCCTTTGCAGATAGAGCTCAAATTCGAAAAACAAACACATATTCTTGTTCCCCCGGCTCACCGAAGACCAAAAAACCATGAGTTATGCAGATCTGATGTCTCCTTGCGGAGATAGCCCATGTTATATCTTGCATTTGTTAGGAAAAACTGTTTTTAGCAAGAAAAGTGCCCTTTGCAGATAGAGCTCAAATTCGAAAAACAAACATGTATTCATGTTCCCCAACCTCCCCGAAGACCAAAAAACCATGCGTTTTGCAGTTCTGATGTCTCCTTGCGGAGATAGCCCATATTATATCTTGCATTTGTTAGGAAAAACTGCTTATAGCATGAAAAGTGCCCTTTGCAGATAGAGCTCAAATTCGAAAAACAAACACGTATTCATGTTCCCCCGGCTCACCGAAGACCAAAAAACCATGAGTTTTACAGATCTGATGTCTCCTTGCGGATATAGCCCATGTTATATCTTGCATTTGTTAGGAAAAACTGCTTATAGCATGAAAAGTGCCCTTTGCAGATAGAGCTCAAATTCGAAAAACAAACACGTATTCATGTTCCCCCGGCTCACCGAAGACCAAAAAACCATGAGTTTTACAGATCTGATGTCTCCTTGCGGATATAGCCCATGTTATATCTTGCATTTGTTAGGAAAAACTGCTTATAGCATGAAAAGTGCCCATTGCAGATAGAGCTCAAATTCGAAAAACAAACACGTATTCATGTTCCCCCAGCTCACCGAAGACCAAAAAAAGATGAGTTATGCAGATCTGATGTCTCCTTTTGGAGATAGCCCTTGTTATATCTTGCATTTGTTAGGAAAAACTGCTTTTAGCAAGAAAAGTGCCCTTTGCAGATAGAGCTCAAATTCGAAAAACAAACACATATTCATGTTCCCAAACCTCCCCGAAGACCAAAAAACCATGCGTTTTGCAGTTCTGATGTCTCCTTGCGGAGATAGCCCATGTTATATCTTGCATTTGTTAGGAAAAACTGCTTATAGCATGAAAAGTGCCCTTTGCAGATATAGCTCAAATTCGAAAAACAAACACGTATTCATGTTCCCCAACCTCCCCGAAGACCAAAGAACCATGCGTTTTGCAGTTCTGATGTCTCCTTGCGGAGATAGCCCATGTTATATCTTGCATTTGTTAGGAAAAACTGCTTATAGCATGAAAAGTGCCCATTGCAGATAGAGCTCAAATTCGAAAAACAAACACGTATTCATGTTCCCCCAGCTCACCGAAGACCAAAAAAAGATGAGTTATGCAGATCTGATGTCTCCTTTTGGAGATAGCCCATGTTATATCTTGCATTTGTTAGGAAAAACTGCTTTTAGCAAGAAAAGTGCCCTTTGCAGATAGATCTCAAATTCGAAAAACAAACACATATTCATGTTCCCCAACCTCCCCGAAGACCAAAAAACCATGCGTTTTCCAGTTCTGATGTCTCCTTGCGGAGATAGCCCATGTTATATCTTGCATTTGTTAGGAAAAACTGCTTTTAGCAAGAAAAGTGCCCTTTGCAGAGAGAGCTCAAATTCGAAAAACAAACACAGATTCACGTTCTCCTGGCTCTCCGAAGACCAAAAAACCATGAGTTATGCAGATCTGATGTCTCCTTGCGGAGATAGCCCATGTTATATCTTGCATTTGTTAGGAAAAACTGTTTATAGCATGAAAAGTGCCCATTGCAGATAGAGCTCAAATTCGAAAAACAAACACATATTCATGTTCCCCCGGCTCACCGAAGACCAAAGAACCATGAGTTATGCAGATGTGATGTCTGCTTGCGGAGATAGCCCATGTTATATCTTGCATTTGTTAGGAAAAACTGCTTTTAGCAAGAAAAGTGCCCTTTGCAGATAGAGCTCAAATTCGAAAAACAAACACATATTCATGTTCCCCAACCTCCCCGAAGACCAAAAAACCATGCGTTTTGCAGTTCTGATGTCTCCTTGCGGAGATAGCCCATGTTATATCTTGCATTTGTTAGGAAAAACTGCTTATAGCATGAAAAGTGCCCTTTGCAGATATAGCTCAAATTCGAAAAACAAACACGTATTCATGTTCCCCAACCTCCCCGAAGACCAAAGAACCATGCGTTTTGCAGTTCTGATGTCTCCTTGCGGAGATAGCCCATGTTATATCTTGCATTTGTTAGGAAAAACTGCTTATAGCATGAAAAGTGCCCTTTGCAGATAGAGCTCAAATTCGAAAAACAAACACGTATTCATGTTCCCCCAGCTCACCGAAGACCAAAAAAAGATGAGTTATGCAGATCTGATGTCTCCTTTTGGAGATAGCCCATGTTATATCTTGCATTTGTTAGGAAAAACTGCTTTTAGCAAGAAAAGTGCCCTTTGCAGATAGAGCTCAAATTCGAAAAACAAACACATATTCATGTTCCCCAACCTCCCCGAAGACCAAAAAACCATGCGTTTTCCAGTTCTGATGTCTCCTTGCGGAGATAGCCCATGTTATATCTTGCATTTGTTAGGAAAAACTGCTTTTAGCAAGAAAAGTGCCCTTTGCAGAGAGAGCTCAAATTCGAAAAACAAACACAGATTCACGTTCTCCCGGCTCTCCGAAGACCAAAAAACCATGAGTTATGCAGATCTGATGTCTCCTTGCGGAGATAGCCCATGTTATATCTTGCATTTGTTAGGAAAAACTGTTTATAGCATGAAAAGTGCCCATTGCAGATAGAGCTCAAATTCGAAAAACAAACACATATTCATGTTCCCCCGGCTCACCGAAGACCAAAGAACCATGAGTTATGCAGATGTGATGTCTGCTTGCGGAGATAGCCCATGTTATATCTTGCATTTGTTAGGAAAAACTGCTTTTAGCAAGAAAAGTGCCCTTTGCAGATAGAGCTCAAATTCGAAAAACAAACTCGTATTCATGTTCCCCAACCTCCCCGAAGACCAAAAAACCATGCGTTTTGCAGTTCTGATGTCTCCTTGCGGAGATAGCCCATGTTATATCTTGCATTTGTTAGGAAAAACTGCTTTTAGCAAAAAAAAAAGTGCCCTTTGCAGATAGAGCTCAAATTCGAAAAACAAACACATATTCATGTTCCCCCGGCTCACCGAAGACCAAAAAACCATGAGTTTTACAAATCTGATGTCTCCTTGCGGAGATAGCCCATGTTATATCTTGCATTTGTTAGGAAAAACTGCTTATAGCATGAAAAGTGCCCATTGCAGATAGAGCTCAAATTCGAAAAACAAACACGTATTCATGTTCCCCCGGCTCACCGAAGACCAAAAAACCATGAGTTTTACAGATCTGATGTCTCCTTGCGGATATAGCCCATGTTATATCTTGCATTTGTTAGGAAAAACTGCTTATAGCATGAAAAGTGCCCATTGCAGATAGAGCTCAAATTCGAAAAACAAACACGTATTCATGTTCCCCCAGCTCACCGAAGACCAAAAAAAGATGAGTTATGCAGATCTGATGTCTCCTTTTGGAGATAGCCCTTGTTATATCTTGCATTTGTTAGGAAAAACTGCTTTTAGCAAGAAAAGTGCCCTTTGCAGATAGAGCTCAAATTCGAAAAACAAACACATATTCATGTTCCCCAACCTCCCCGAAGACCAAAAAACCATGCGTTTTGCAGTTCTGATGTCTCCTTGCGGAGATAGCCCATGTTATATCTTGCATTTGTTAGGAAAAACTGCTTATAGCATGAAAAGTGCCCTTTGCAGATAGAGCTCAAATTCGAAAAACAAACACGTATTCATGTTCCCCAACCTCCCCGAAGACCAAAGAACCATGCGTTTTGCAGTTCTGATGTCTCCTTGCGGAGATAGCCCATGTTATATCTTGCATTTGTTAGGAAAAACTGCTTATAGCATGAAAAGTGCCCATTGCAGATAGAGCTCAAATTCGAAAAACAAACACGTATTCATGTTCCCCCAGCTCACCGAAGACCAAAAAAAGATGAGTTATGCAGATCTGATGTCTCCTTTTGGAGATAGCCCATGTTATATCTTGCATTTGTTAGGAAAAACTGCTTTTAGCAAGAAAAGTGCCCTTTGCAGATAGAGCTCAAATTCGAAAAACAAACACATATTCATGTTCCCCAACCTCCCCGAAGACCAAAAAACCATGCGTTTTCCAGTTCTGATGTCTCCTTGCGGAGATAGCCCATGTTATATCTTGCATTTGTTAGGAAAAACTGCTTTTAGCAAGAAAAGTGCCCTTTGCAGAGAGAGCTCAAATTCGAAAAACAAACACAGATTCACGTTCTCCCGGCTCTCCGAAGACCAAAAAACCATGAGTTATGCAGATCTGATGTCTCCTTGCGGAGATAGCCCATGTTATATCTTGCATTTGTTAGGAAAAACTGTTTATAGCATGAAAAGTGCCCATTGCAGATAGAGCTCAAATTCGAAAAACAAACACATATTCATGTTCCCCCGGCTCACCGAAGACCAAAGAACCATGAGTTATGCAGATGTGATGTCTGCTTGCGGAGATAGCCCATGTTATATCTTGCATTTGTTAGGAAAAACTGCTTTTAGCAAGAAAAGTGCCCTTTGCAGATAGAGCTCAAATTCGAAAAACAAACACATATTCATGTTCCCCAACCTCCCCGAAGACCAAAAAACCATGCGTTTTGCAGTTCTGATGTCTCCTTGCGGAGATAGCCCATGTTATATCTTGCATTTGTTAGGAAAAACTGCTTATAGCATGAAAAGTGCCCTTTGCAGATATAGCTCAAATTCGAAAAACAAACACGTATTCATGTTCCCCAACCTCCCCGAAGACCAAAGAACCATGCGTTTTGCAGTTCTGATGTCTCCTTGCGGAGATAGCCCATGTTATATCTTGCATTTGTTAGGAAAAACTGCTTATAGCATGAAAAGTGCCCTTTGCAGATAGAGCTCAAATTCGAAAAACAAACACGTATTCATGTTCCCCCAGCTCACCGAAGACCAAAAAAAGATGAGTTATGCAGATCTGATGTCTCCTTTTGGAGATAGCCCATGTTATATCTTGCATTTGTTAGGAAAAACTGCTTTTAGCAAGAAAAGTGCCCTTTGCAGATAGAGCTCAAATTCGAAAAACAAACACATATTCATGTTCCCCAACCTCCCCGAAGACCAAAAAACCATGCGTTTTCCAGTTCTGATGTCTCCTTGCGGAGATAGCCCATGTTATATCTTGCATTTGTTAGGAAAAACTGCTTTTAGCAAGAAAAGTGCCCTTTGCAGAGAGAGCTCAAATTCGAAAAACAAACACAGATTCACGTTCTCCCGGCTCTCCGAAGACCAAAAAACCATGAGTTATGCAGATCTGATGTCTCCTTGCGGAGATAGCCCATGTTATATCTTGCATTTGTTAGGAAAAACTGTTTATAGCATGAAAAGTGCCCATTGCAGATAGAGCTCAAATTCGAAAAACAAACACATATTCATGTTCCCCCGGCTCACCGAAGACCAAAGAACCATGAGTTATGCAGATGTGATGTCTGCTTGCGGAGATAGCCCATGTTATATCTTGCATTTGTTAGGAAAAACTGCTTTTAGCAAGAAAAGTGCCCTTTGCAGATAGAGCTCAAATTCGAAAAACAAACTCGTATTCATGTTCCCCAACCTCCCCGAAGACCAAAAAACCATGCGTTTTGCAGTTCTGATGTCTCCTTGCGGAGATAGCCCATGTTATATCTTGCATTTGTTAGGAAAAACTGCTTTTAGCAAAAAAAAAGTGCCCTTTGCAGATAGAGCTCAAATTCGAAAAACAAACACATATTCATGTTCTCCCGGCTCACCGAAGACCAAAAAACCATGAGTTTTGCAGATCTGATGTCTCCTTGCGGAGATAGCCCATGTTATATCTTGCATTTGTTAGGAAAAGCTGCTTATTAGCATGAAAAGTGCCCATTGTAGATAGAGCTCAAATTCAAAAAACAAACAGATATTCTTGTTCCCCCGGCTCACCGAAGACCAGAAAACCATGAGTTTTACATATCTGATGTCTCCTTGCAGAGATAGCCCATGTTATATCCTTGCATTTGTTAGGAAATGCTGTTTATAGCATGAAAAGTGTCCATTGCAGATAGAGGTCAAATTCGAAAAACAAACACATATTCATGTTCCCCCGGGTCACCGAAGACCAAAAAACCATGAGTTTTGCAGATCTGATGTCTCCTTGCAGAGATAGCCCATGTTATATCCTTGCATTTGTTTGTAAAAACTGCTTATAGCATGAAAAGTGCCCATTGCAGATAGAGCTGAAATTCGAAAAACAAACACATATTCATGTTCCCCCGGCTCACAGAAGACCAAAAAACCATGAGTTTTGCAGATGTCATGTCTCCTTGCGGAGATAGCCCATGTTATATCTTGCATTTGTTAGGAAAAACTGCTTATAGCATGAAAAGTGCCCATTGCAGATAGAGCTCAAATTCGAAAAACAAACACATTTTCATGTTCCCCCGGCTCACCAAAGACAAAAAACCATGAGTTATGCAGATCTGATGTCTCCTTGCGGAGATAGCCCATGTTATATCTTGCATTTGTTTGTAAAAACTGCTTATAGCATGAAAAGTGCCCATTGCAGATAGAGCTGAAATTTGAAAAACAAACACATATTCATGTTCCCCCGGTTCACAAAAGACCAAAAAACCATGAGTTTTGTAGATCTGAGGTCTCCTTGCGGAGATAGCCCATGTTATATCTTGCATTTGTTAGGAAATGCTGTTTATAGCATGAAAAGTGCCCATTGCAGATAGAGGTCAAATTCGAAAAACAAACACATATTCATGTTCCCCTGGGTCCCCGAAGACCAAAAAACCATGAGTTTTGCAGATCTGATGTCTCCTTGCGGAGATAGCCCATGTTATATCCTTGCATTTGTTAGGAAATGCTGTTTATAGCATGATAAGTGCCCATTGCAGATAGAGCTCAAATTCGAAAAACAAACACATATTCATGTTCCCCCGGCTCACCGAAGACCAAAAAACCATGAGTTTTGCAGATCTGATGTCTCCTTGCAGAGATAGCCCATGTTATATCTTGCATTTGTTAGGAAAAGCTGCTTATAGCATGAAAAGTGCCCATTGCAGATAGAGCTCAAATTCGAAAAACAAACACATTTTCATGTTTCCCCGGCTCACCAAAGACAAAAAACCATGAGTTTTGCAGATCTGATGTCTCCTTGCGGAGATAGCCCATGTTATATCTTGCATTTGTTTGTAAAAACTGCTTATAGCATGAAAAGTGCCCATTGCAGATAGAGCTGAAATTTGAAAAACAAACACATATTCATGTTCCCCCGGTTCACAAAAGACCAAAAAACCATGAGTTTTGTAGATCTGAGGTCTCCTTGCGGAGATAGCCCATGTTATATCTTGCATTTGTTAGGAAATGCTGTTTATAGCATGAAAAGTGCCCATTGCAGATAGAGGTCAAATTCGAAAAACAAACACATATTCATGTTCCCCTGGGTCCCCGAAGACCAAAAAACCATGAGTTTTGCAGATCTGATGTCTCCTTGCGGAGATAGCCCATGTTATATCCTTGCATTTGTTAGGAAATGCTGTTTATAGCATGATAAGTGCCCATTGCAGATAGAGCTCAAATTCGAAAAACAAACACATATTCATGTTCCCCCGGCTCACCGAAGACCAAAAAACCATGAGTTTTGCAGATCTGATGTCTCCTTGCAGAGATAGCCCATGTTATATCTTGCATTTGTTAGGAAAAGCTGCTTATAGCATGAAAAGTGCCCATTGCAGATAGAGCTCAAATTCGAAAAACAAACACATATTCATGTTCCCCCGGCTCACCGAAGACCAAAAAACAATGAGTTTTGCAGATCTGATGTCTCCTTGCAGAGATAGCCCATGTTATATCTTGCATTTGTTAGGAAAAGCTGCTTATAGCATGAAAAGTGCCCATTGCAGATAGAGCTGAAATTCGAAAAACAAACACATATTCATGTTCCCCCAGCTCGCCGAAGACCAAAAAACCATGAGTTTTGAAGATCTGATGTCTCTTTGCCGAGATAGCCCATGTTATATGTTGCTTTTGTTTGTAAAAACTGCTTATAGCATGAAAAGTGCCCATTGCAGATAGAGCTCAAATTCGAAAAACAAACACATATTCATGTTCCCCTGGCTCACCGAAGACCAAAAAACCATGTGTTTTGCAGATCTGATGTCTCCTTGCGGAGATAGCCCATGTTTTATCTTGCATTTGTTAGGAAAAGCTGCTTATAGCATGAAAAGTGCCCATTGCAGATAGAGCTCAAATTCGAAAAACAAACACATTTTCATGTTCCCCCGGCTCACCAAAGACCAAAAAACAAATGAGTTTTGCAGATCTGATGTCTCCTTGCGGAGATAGCCCATGTTATATCTTGCATTTGTTTGTTAAAACTGCTTATAGCATGAAAAGTGCCCATTGCAGATAGAGCTGAAATTCGAAAATCAAACAGATATTCATGTTCCCCCGGTTCACAAAAGACCAAAAAACCATGAGTTTTGAAGATCTGATGTCTCTTTGTCGAGATAGCCCATGTTATATGTTGCTTTTGTTTGTAAAAACTGCTTATAGCATGAAAAGTGCCCATTGCAGATAGAGCTCAAATTCGAAAAACAAACACATATTCATGTTCCCCCGGCTCACCGAAGACCAAAAAATCATGAGTTTTGCAGATCTGATGTCTCCTTGCGGAGATAGCCCATGTTATATCTTGCATTTGTTAGGAAAAGCTGCTTATAGCATGAAAAGTGCCCATTGCAGATAGAGCTGAAATTCGAAAAACAAACACATTTTCATGTTCCCCC
This sequence comes from Vipera ursinii, assembly GCF_947247035.1. Classification (NCBI taxonomy): domain Eukaryota; kingdom Metazoa; phylum Chordata; class Lepidosauria; order Squamata; family Viperidae; genus Vipera; species Vipera ursinii. Next base: position 101,781,006 of record NC_139516.1, on the reverse strand, counting down.
GGCTCACCGAAGACCAAAAATCCATGAGTTTTACAGATCTGATGTCTCCTTGCGGAGATAGCCCATGTTATATCTTGCATTTTTTAAGAAATGCTGTTTATAGCATGAAAAGTGCCCATTGCTGATAGAGCTCAAATTCCAAAAACAAACACATATTCATGTTCCCCCGGCTCACCGAAGACCAAAAAACCATGAGTTTTACAGATCTGATGTCTCCTTGCGGAGATAGCCCATGTTATATCTTGCATTTGTTAGGAAATGCTGTTTATAGCATGAAAAGTGCCCATTGCAGATAGAGCTCAAATTCGAAAAACAAACACATATTCATGTTCCCCCGGCTCACTGAAGACCAAAAAACCATGAGTTTTACAGATCTGATGTCTCCTCGCGGAGATAGCCCATGTTATATCTTGCATTTGTTAGGAAATGCTGTTTATAGCATGAAAAGTGCCCATTGCAGATAGAGCTGAAATTCGAAAAACAAACACATATTCATGTTCCCCCGGCTCACCGAAGACCAAAAAACCATGAGTTTTGCAGATCTCATGTCTCCTCGTGGAGATAGCCCATGTTATATCTTGCATTTGTTAGGAAAAACTGCTTATAGTATGAAAAGTGCCCATTGCAGATAGAGCTCAAATTCGAAAAACAAATGCATATTCATGTTCCCCCGGCTCACCAAAGACCAAAAAACCATGAGTTTTGCAGATCTGATGTCTCCTTGCGGAGATAGCCCATGTTATATCTTGCATTTGTTAGGAAAAGCTGCTTATAGCATGAAAAGTGCCCATTGCAGATAGAGCTCAAATTCAAAAAACAAACAGATATTCATGTTCCCCCGGGTCACCGAAGACCAGAAAACCATGAGTTTTACAGATCTGATGTCTCCTTGCGGAGATAGCCCATGTTATATCTTGCTTTTGTTTGTAAAAGCTGCTTATAGCATGAAAAGTGCCCATTGCAGATAGAGCTCAAATTCGAAAAACAAACACATATTCATGTTCCCTCGGCTCACCGAAGACCAAAAACCATGAGTTTTACAGATCTGATGTCTCCTTGCGGAGATAGCCCATGTTATATCTTGCATTTGTTAAGAAATGCTGTTTATAGCATGAAAAGTGCCCATTGCAGATAGAGCTCAAATTCGAAAAACAAACACATATTCATGTTCCCCTGGCTCACCGAAGACCAAAAAACCATGAGTTTTACAGATCTGATGTCTCCTTGCGGAGATAGCCCATGTTATATCTTGCATTTGTTAGGAAATGCTGTTTATAGCATGAAAAGTGCCCATTGCAGATAGAGCTCAAATTCGAAAAACAAACACATATTTATGTTTTCCCGGGTCACCGAAGACCAAAAAACCATGAGTTTTACAGATCTGATGTCTCCTTGCGGAGATAGCCCATGTTATATCCTTGCATTTGTTAGGAAATGCTGTTTATAGCATGATAAGTGCCCATTGCAGATAGAGCTCAAATTCGGAAAACAAACACAGATTCATGTTCTCCCGGCTCACCGAAGACCAAAAAACAATGAGTTTTGCAGATCTGATGTCTCCTTGCAGAGATAGCCCATGTTATATCTTGCATTTGTTAGGAAAAGCTGCTTATAGCATGAAAAGTGCCCATTGCAGATAGAGCTGAAATTCGAAAAACAAACACATATTCATGTTCCCCCAGCTCGCCGAAGACCAAAAAACCATGAGTTTTGAAGATCTGATGTCTCTTTGCCGAGATAGCCCATGTTATATGTTGCTTTTGTTTGTAAAAACTGCTTATAGCATGAAAAGTGCCCATTGCAGATAGAGCTCAAATTCGAAAAACAAACACATATTCATGTTCCCCTGGCTCACCGAAGACCAAAAAACCATGTGTTTTGCAGATCTGATGTCTCCTTGCGGAGATAGCCCATGTTTTATCTTGCATTTGTTAGGAAAAGCTGCTTATAGCATGAAAAGTGCCCATTGCAGATAGAGCTCAAATTCGAAAAACAAACACATTTTCATGTTCCCCCGGCTCACCAAAGACCAAAAAACAAATGAGTTTTGCAGATCTGATGTCTCCTTGCGGAGATAGCCCATGTTATATCTTGCATTTGTTTGTTAAAACTGCTTATAGCATGAAAAGTGCCCATTGCAGATAGAGCTGAAATTCGAAAATCAAACAGATATTCATGTTCCCCCGGTTCACAAAAGACCAAAAAACCATGAGTTTTGAAGATCTGATGTCTCTTTGTCGAGATAGCCCATGTTATATGTTGCTTTTGTTTGTAAAAACTGCTTATAGCATGAAAAGTGCCCATTGCAGATAGAGCTCAAATTCGAAAAACAAACACATATTCATGTTCCCCCGGCTCACCGAAGACCAAAAAATCATGAGTTTTGCAGATCTGATGTCTCCTTGCGGAGATAGCCCATGTTATATCTTGCATTTGTTAGGAAAAGCTGCTTATAGCATGAAAAGTGCCCATTGCAGATAGAGCTGAAATTCGAAAAACAAACACATTTTCATGTTCCCCCGGCTCACCGAAGACCAAAAATCCATGAGTTTTACAGATCTGATGTCTCCTTGCGGAGATAGCCCATGTTATATCTTGCATTTTTTAAGAAATGCTGTTTATAGCATGAAAAGTGCCCATTGCTGATAGAGCTCAAATTCCAAAAACAAACACATATTCATGTTCCCCCGGCTCACCGAAGACCAAAAAACCATGAGTTTTACAGATCTGATGTCTCCTTGCGGAGATAGCCCATGTTATATCTTGCATTTGTTAGGAAATGCTGTTTATAGCATGAAAAGTGCCCATTGCAGATAGAGCTCAAATTCGAAAAACAAACACATATTCATGTTCCCCCGCCTCACTGAAGACCAAAAAACCATGAGTTTTACAGATCTGATGTCTCCTCGCGGAGATAGCCCATGTTATATCTTGCATTTGTTAGGAAATGCTGTTTATAGCATGAAAAGTGCCCATTGCAGATAGAGCTGAAATTCGAAAAACAAACACATATTCATGTTCCCCCGGCTCACCGAAGACCAAAAAACCATGAGTTTTGCAGATCTCATGTCTCCTCGTGGAGATAGCCCATGTTATATCTTGCATTTGTTAGGAAAAACTGCTTATAGTATGAAAAGTGCCCATTGCAGATAGAGCTCAAATTCGAAAAACAAATGCATATTCATGTTCCCCCGGCTCACCAAAGACCAAAAAACCATGAGTTTTGCAGATCTGATGTCTCCTTGCGGAGATAGCCCATGTTATATCTTGCATTTGTTAGGAAAAGCTGCTTATAGCATGAAAAGTGCCCATTGCAGATAGAGCTCAAATTCAAAAAACAAACAGATATTCATGTTCCCCCGGGTCACCGAAGACCAGAAAACCATGAGTTTTACAGATCTGATGTCTCCTTGCGGAGATAGCCCATGTTATATCTTGCTTTTGTTTGTAAAAGCTGCTTATAGCATGAAAAGTGCCCATTGCAGATAGAGCTCAAATTCGAAAAACAAACACATATTCATGTTCCCTCGGCTCACCGAAGACCAAAAACCATGAGTTTTACAGATCTGATGTCTCCTTGCGGAGATAGCCCATGTTATATCTTGCATTTGTTAAGAAATGCTGTTTATAGCATGAAAAGTGCCCATTGCAGATAGAGCTCAAATTCGAAAAACAAACACATATTCATGTTCCCCTGGCTCACCGAAGACCAAAAAACCATGAGTTTTACAGATCTGATGTCTCCTTGCGGAGATAGCCCATGTTATATCTTGCATTTGTTAGGAAATGCTGTTTATAGCATGAAAAGTGCCCATTGCAGATAGAGCTCAAATTCGAAAAACAAACACATATTTATGTTTTCCCGGGTCACCGAAGACCAAAAAACCATGAGTTTTACAGATCTGATGTCTCCTTGCGGAGATAGCCCATGTTATATCCTTGCATTTGTTAGGAAATGCTGTTTATAGCATGATAAGTGCCCATTGCAGATAGAGCTCAAATTCGGAAAACAAACACAGATTCATGTTCTCCCGGCTCACCGAAGACCAAAAAACCATGAGTTTTGCAGATCTGATGTCTCTTTGTCGAGATAGCCCATGTTATATCTTGCTTTTGTTTGTAAAAACTGCTTATAGCATGAAAAGTGCCCATTGCAGATAGAGCTCAAATTCGAAAAACAAACACATATTCATGTTCCCTCGGCTCACCGAAGACCAAAAACCATGAGTTTTACAGATCTGATGTCTCCTTGCAGAGATAGCCCATGTTATATCCTTGCATTTTTTTGTAAAAACTGCTTATACCATAAAAAGTGCCCATTGCAGATGGAGCTCAAATTCGAAAAACAAACACATATTCATGTTCCCCCAGATCACCGAAGACCAAAAGCCATGAGTTTTGCAGATCTGATGTCTCCTTTCCGAGATAGCCCAGGTTATATGTTGCATTTCTTAGGAACAATTGCTTATAGCATGAAAAGTGCCCATTTTTCTGGATTATGCAAAACATCTGTGGTCACCACTGCAACAAATTCAGAAGTGACAATTTGAGGGATAAGAGTCAATCTCAAACTTCCTAATATGCTTATCCTGATTAGAGATAGGAGAAGATGGTGGAGGAATCTATTCAGTTCAGAGGAATTTATATTTGTATATGTTTAGAACTCCTGGCAGTAGAATTATACACAATTATACAATTATTGGTCATCGGTATAAATAGCTGTGCAGCAGCTTCCTTGTTGCTACTGTTGTTCTGACCTTCAATAATGCATGTTGCCTCAGCAGAGCACAATTATATGCAAATTGACAGAGAGGCCTTGGCCATTGTGGCTGGGGTGTGACTAGTTATATGGGAGGCAGTTCACCGTCTTTCTGACCACAAACCCTTGCTAGGCTTGTTCACAATGGACAAGCAGACACCTCAAATTCTGTCACTACAGTGTTGAGGTGTTCTATCTTCCTCTTGGCCTATGACTACAGGCTGGTTCACAAACCTAGCAGAGAAATGGGCCACACAGACAGCTTTAGTAGATTGCCCTTGCCACATGTGGAGCCTGATTTGGCTCCAGCTGCACGCATTTTAACAATTCAAGACTTGCCAGAGTTTCCCCTACATGCAGGAGATCTCGCTGCAGAAACAGCAACCGACCAAGTCCTAAGTTGAGTATTGGTTTGGATTCATACAGGATGGCTTGAAAATAGCATGGTCCCTGAGTTCCAGGGTTTTTTTAGTCGGAAAAATGAGCTTTTGGCTCACAAGGGGTGCATCCTTTGAGGTAGCAGGGTTGTAGTCCCCAGTATACTCAGGCCCAGAGTTCTCCAGTCACTGCACGAAAGCCATCCAGGCATCATCCGGATGAAGGCACTAGCGAGGAGCTACCTCTGGTAGCGAGGGCTAGATAAAGCTATCGAGGTACAAGTACAAGGGTGTTACATGTGTCAACAGTCCAGACCAGAGATGCTGTAGGCCCCTGTCCACTGATGGGAGGAAATGCACATTCCTTGGTAAAGAATCCACATAGATTTTGCCGGGCCCTTTCAGGGACAATTGTTTTTAATAGTGGTCAATAGCCACTCTAAATGGTTGGAGGTGGTTCCAATTCCCAATATGACTACTGCAAGGACCATCCGGGTGTTGTGGTCATTGTTTGCAATGCATGGGCTTCTGGATGTCTTAGTCTCTGACAACGGAGCCCAGTTCAATATGTCAGAATTCCAGGCCTTCCTCAGGGCCAATCTTATTAGGCACATCACTTCGGCTCCTTTTCACCCATCATTGAACGGGCAAGCAGAACAGATAGTTCACACAACCAGGACAGGCCAGCCAAAGGGACTTGAGTTGTTTTAATCCCATCAAACCACAGAGCCCGGGTCTACCCAGCACGGCAGACAAACCGGTAGACTGGGAGATTCCGGCAACCCCCCAATGCTCTGAACGAGCCTGAAGACCCCCAAATATCTTCAAGATTTTGTAACCAAATGAATGTGTGTACCATCCAGGGGGAAGGGGTGTAATGTATTGGCCTTTTGCAGCCCCCCTCACCCGGCTCCTGCAGAAGAAGACTCGGTTCCAGTGGAACGCCCCCGAACAACAGGCGTTCCAGGCCAGCTAAATAGGTCTTTGGGCAGAAAACCTATGCTTCAAACCTATTGGTCGCCGCCTATTGGCCAACCATATAAATAGATGCGCAGCAGCTCCCTTGTTGCTTCTATTGTTCTGACCTTCAATAAAGCATGTTGCTGTTTTGAACCTTCCATCTCGCTCAATGCATGCAAGAACCGACTACACAACAGATATCACAAATTGAAATTGATCTAATCTATGCAAAAAGAATTATTAGATATCCTTATAGCCAACTTTGTATGAAATATAGCCTCTGAGCAGATATGAATAAAATTAAATTAAAAACAGGTATAAGAGATTTTTTAAAAAAAGGAAACCATTAGAATACCTCTGAAGATTTTAGCAAGCAGTTAGCACAGAGATACAAAATTTACTTACCAAAACCAAAAGCCAATCCTGCTATTTCTTATCAGATCTGAGTCAATTCTTCTAACTGCTTTTTAGCCATCTAAAAACAAACGCTGGCTTATCTGTTAAAGAATGTTTATTCTTTTATTTTTACCCCCAGGTACTCAAAATGAAAATAGCAACAAAAAAATCAGTCATGCCAGTGAAAGGTTGCTAACTCTTGATTTATATTAATAACTCTGATTTTAAGACCATGTTACCTGGGCTTTCAGTATATAAATGTAATTTAATTCTGATGTTTGAATCTTAAAACATATGATGATTCATATTAAATATATCTAAGTGACCTACGTTATTTGCAAATACACGTACAGATAATGGGCACCGTTCTTCTTCATTTCACAATACTAATGTAAGAAGTCTTTTCAAGAAGCAATAGCAAACCAAAACTATTTCCCAGAGGCAATTATGAAAAGAGCCAACAAATGTAATTGTGAAACACACCAATATATTTGTGGGAAAATAAATTTGCACAAACACTGTTTTAACAGCAATAGTTAAAGTGCAGATATAAATTTAATTCCACTGAGTAAACAAAACTTACCTTTTTAGCAGGTTAGCCTAACACAGATGAATTATTATAAGTCGGGAAAAGCCTGTGTGTGTGTTATTTTTCTCCCTTTAGGACACAATCTTTTTTTTTAATTGAAAAGTTTTAAAATACATTTTTAAAACATATACCCCATCTACCCCACCCCTCTCCCCATCCCTCCCATCCCAACACCCCCCCTGACTTCCCAGAGCCGAATACAGGGTATTACATCATACAATCTTACTCTAAAATATTCTAATTAGTACTATAATTACTCTTTAAACCCCATCGCACTTTAACTCTCCTTAACCATAGAAAAGAAAATAATATAGCCTCTAATTACAATAACTAATAACTATTCAAATGCTACAATAACTAATAACTATTCACTTTGTAGTCCCATAATTGTTCTGAATAAAATCAATCCATCTTTTCCATTCCACTACATATTTCTGTTTCGAGTGATCTTTCACATATGCCGAGATTTTAGCCATTTCTGCCAAGTTCGAAACTTTCAAAGTTCATTCTTCAATAGTAGGCAGGTCCTCCTTCTTCCAGTATTGTGCTACCAAAAGTCTTGCAGTTGTTATTAAGTTCAGCATCAATTTAGTTTCTATAGCAGTACGGTAAGAAATAATACCAAACAAAAACAATTGTGGTGAAAATCTTATCTTTTTCTTAAAAATCTTCTCCATATTCCACCAAATTTTAATCCAAAAAGCTTTAACTTTTTTACAAGTCCACCATACATGATAACACGTTGCATCATCACAACCACATCTCCAACATTTTGGCTGACAATTTGGATACATACATGCTAATTTTTTGGGATCTAAATGCCATCTATAAAACATTTTGTAAAAATTCTCCCTTAAATTTTGTGCCTGTGTGAATTTGATATTCCTAACCCATATTTTCTACCAAGTATCCATTATTATTGGTTCTTGAAAGTTCTGGGCCCGTTTTATCATACAATCCTTAACCAGTTCTGCTTCTGAGTCAATTTCTATCAATGCATTATATATCCTTCTTATATGCGCTTGACTTTGATCTTTAATTTGCTTTACCAAATTCCCATCTGATTGTCAGAATCCATTTATATCATATTCATAAATGGAATGTTTCAAACATTATCCCATGGATTCTGTCATCTCCCGAAGAGAAGAGGATAGATGTGTATTGAACCGGCAATAGGCATTTCAAAGGAAAGGAGAAGCCTTTTGAACTGGGGAAACAAAAGGGGGGGTTAACATCTGGTTTTTGTCACGGTAGACAGCAATAAACAAAAGGGTCCTAACTTCCTCTTTCCCACGAGATGGATGATACGAGAGGAAGGATGGGGGGGACTGACCAAATGGGGATTAAGGGGGGTTAAACCGGGAACTCTTTATAAGGGTTTACATCGTGGAAATATTAAGCCCTGTCTCATTTCCTACAACCGAGCACGTCATAGTAAAGATTTCTTTTGGACTAAAATCCTGACTCCAAGAGTTTTTGTCTTCCTAAGACGTGGTTTGGGGTGGGTCCTGACATTAGACAGGGCTTGCAACGAAAGTCAACCCGGGAAGAAGAACATTACCGGGGGATTTTGCAAATAAATATGATGTCTGACGATGAAGCAAGAAGGGAAGAAAGCCCCACGGAGAAGGAGCCTTCCCCCCAGCCGAACTCCCAGAAACATTGGGAAACTGAGGCATCATATTCCTCCTGGGAGGAAACGGCGGAGCAGCACGAACAAAAACCCCGGTGGTCGATGGGCGTTGGAAGGAAAAGTGAGTGGAAAAAGGCTTCGAGAGAAGTGACCCTGAGACGGAGCGACCACCAACCGGAATGGAAACAAGAGATGGAGAACTCCCTGCACGCTAGTGAGGAAGAGCGGATTCTGGAAAAAGCTATTGACTTGATGAAAACAACCCTGAGCTCACTAAGGGAGGAGAGAGCTGGAAACCACAACACCTGGGGTCGCAACTGGAGGGGTAACGGAAGGGACCCAACACCTGAAACCCCAGGGCTGTCCAATGGAACAGGAGCCACTGACTCAGCGGTACCCACCCCCCCCAGACCCACAGATGGGGATCGAGATGAGGAGCGATACACTCCGCGGCGCAGACAACGATCCAGCCAAAGATTCCCACCCCTGGAAGCAAAATTCAAGGGGGAGCCATCACGACTGGGATTTTTCCTAACCCAAGTCCTCAGCTACATGGAAGAGTACGGACGGGACATCCCCAGTGACAAAACACGCATCCGAATTGTGCAATCTGCCCTGGACGGGACGGCCGCAGACTGGGTGGTAAACCTGCATGATGTTGTGACTCAGGGCCAGCCTGTGGTTTCGGCAGCCGGCTCAGATGTGTCGGATGACTCAGATGAGGGGGAGGAGGACCGTGTGGGAGACGAACCGGTTGATGATGGCGTGGAGGCTTGGCAGAGTTCCCAGCCGGGGCCCTCTTCTCAGCTGCGTGAGCCCGATAGTGCGGAAGATGATGACCCACAGCTGGCCCTGTTCAAGGACGCCCGACGCAGGAGGCAGTCGAGCAGGAACAAACAAAGAAAGAATGTGGGACTCCTCGGGAGGAGGCACAGGGAGACCACGCCCTGAGCTCTCTATAAAAGGAGTGTTTGGGGAGGGGCTGGTTGCTGAAAGCAACTTTTCCGCTTGAGAAGACAAGCTCTAGTGTTTTTGTTAACTGCGTAATAAATCTTGGCGGATGCCTTTTAGCCTTGGACGCTCTCCAGTCTCTTCTTTCTAAATAGGGGTTTGCCTTTACAAGGCCAGAAGAGGGCTGGTTCAGAACAGTTTGCTTTCAGCCACCCACCCCTTATTACTACGATGGAGCAGCTTCTTGCCGAGAATGCCCAGCTCACCCAGCAACTCACTTTGCTGGCAGCTCAGGTGGCACAACTGCAAGCTCAGGTACATGCTGCACCCCCACCCAGGAGGAAATGTCAGATAGCTATGCCGGATAAATTTGCTGGTAAACCAGAACTGTTTCCTGCCTTCCTGGGACAATGCCAGCTTTATATCAGCGTGAGAGCAGCTGATTTCCCCACTGACCGAGATAAGGTGGGATTCATGTTGAGCCTTCTGTCGGGAGATGCAGCTCGTTGGGGCACGCCTCTGTTGGCACAGCCTAGCCCTTTGTTGGATAACTTTGGGGGGTTTTGTGACCATATGCGCCTCATGTACGAGGACCCGATTAAGGCGCAGACTGCCACCCGATGCCTGAAAGCTTTGAGGCAGGGTCAGCGCCCTCTACAGGCCTATATCAGCGATTTCCGGCTGCTTAGCCAGGATTCCGCCTGGAATGAGGCTGCGCTCGTGGATGCCTTTCAGGATGGCTTGTCAGAGGAGATGTTGGATGAGCTGGCCCGCGTGGACATTCCCTCAGACCTGAATGGGCTGATCCATCTTTGTCTGCGGATCGATGCCCGGCTGCAGCAGCGTAAGAGTCGCCGTGCCACCCCACAGACCCCTGCCGCCCCTGTTGTGCGTGAGCCCCCAGTCCAGAGGGAGGAGCCAATGGAGCTGGGTGCCACCAGGTTCCGTCTATCGGTGACGGAAATGGACAGACGACGATCGGAGGGGTTGTGTTTTTACTGTGGGGACCCTGGACATTTGGCTGCTTCTTGCCCGAAGAAGCGTCAGCGGGCGTCAGTGACCAAGCCTGCCCCGAGAAAGTCCCCCGCTTTGCTATCGGGAAACGGCCCGAGCCCGATCTAGACGGTGTGAAAGATCGGGCGACCCACAATGACCACGCCGAGCGACGCCGTTCCGACGGTGCCTGTGAACCTCCACGGCATTTGATTCTGGAGGCACGACTGATCCTTCCTGGCAAGCCAGAGGGGATTCCGGTCCATGCCTTAATTGACTCTGGGGCTACCACTAACTTTATGGATTCGGCCTTTGTGGCCAAATGGGCTGTTCCCCAGTGTCCAGTGGATCCGCCCATGCTTGTGGAGACCATCGATGGTCGAGTGCTCCTGTCCGGGCCTATTACGGCCGCCACGCAAGACGTGTGTATGGCCATCAGTACCCATGTGGAGGCCATTCAGTTTTACGTCACTTCGGATCTGCACTTCCCCGTGGTCTTGGGACTGGCGTGGCTCCGGGCGCATGATCCACAGATCTATTGGTCTCAGAACTTGGTCACCTTCCCAAGTTTGCAGTGCATGGACCACACCCGCCATATCTGTGCCGGCCAGGTGGAGGGTTCCCCAGGGGTTTCCTTGCCTCCCGAACTGTCCGACTTTGCTGACGTGTTCAGCGAGTCAGAGGCGGACCAATTACCCCCGCACAGGCCCTACGACTGCTCCATTGACCTAGTCCCTGATGCGCCTCTCCCAGTGGGGCGTTTGTACTCCATGTCGGAGCCCGAGTTGGCTGCATTGCGGGACTTCCTGACAAAGAACTTGGCTCGTGGTTTCATCCGGCCCTCGTCCTCGCCAGTGTCTGCGCCCGTGCTCTTCGTCAAAAAGAAGTCGGGCGAGTTACGGCTTTGCTGTGACTACCGGAAACTCAACGCTATCACGGTGCGTAACCGCTACCCGCTGCCCCTCATCCCCGAGCTCTTGGACCGACTCTGGGAGGCTAAGATCTTCACGAAACTGGACCTGCGTGGAGCTTACAACCTCGTCAGGGTTCGGCCGGGTGATGAGTGGAAGACGGCGTTTGGTACTCGCTATGGACATTTCGAGTACACGGTGATGCCGTTTGGCCTGACCAACGCCCCCGCTGTGTTTCAGCATTTTATGAATGACATCTTTCGGGATCTGTTGGACCAGTTTGTTGTGATTTACCTGGACGACATCCTGATTTACTCCCCGTCGCGTGAAGCGCATCATCAGCATCTCCGTCAGGTCCTGCAGCGCCTCCGGAAACATCGGCTGTTTGCCAAGTTGGAGAAGTGCCAGTTCTACCAGGTGACCATTGATTTCTTGGGCCACCGCATTTCTCCTGAGGGCATCGCCATGGAACCGAGTAAAGTTGAGTCGTTGCAGAGTTGGCAACCCCCGCGTCGCGTGAAGGATGTTCAGCGACTTCTTGGATTTGCCAACTACTATCGGACATTCATCCCTGGCTTTGCTGCCTTGACAGCCCCCCTCACCCGGCTCCTGCAGAAGAAGACTCGGTTCCAGTGGAACGCCCCCGAACAACAGGCGTTCCAAGCTTTGAAGGACGCCTTCATGAAGGAGCCCATCTTGAAGCATCCTGACCTGCAACGGCCGTTTGTCGTGGAGGCGGACGCCTCCGACATTGCCATTGGGGCCGTGTTACTCCAGGCAGCGACGCCCAACGGTACCCTTTTCCCTTGCGCGTATCACTCTTGGAAATTGAATCCCTCGGAGCGCAACTATACCATCTGGGAGAAGGAGCTGCTGGCCATCAAGGCGGCGTTCGAGGCTTGGAGGCATCATCTGGAGGGGGCGCGGCATCAAATCGAGGTCCGGACGGACCACAAGAATCTGGAAAGCCTGCAGACCGCTCGGAATTTGAACCAACGCCAGATCCGGTGGTCCCTCTTCTTTGCGAGGTTTGACTTCCGGGTGCGGTACATACCAAGCGGGCACAACCAGAGAGCGGATGCTCTGTCCAGGAAGCCCGAGTACACCCGAGTGGAAGACAAGCTTCCGCCCAGGACAGTGATCCCCGTCGAGTCTTTTGCTGCGGTGCGGGAGCCGGTGGATATACGGGCTCGGATCCGGGAGGCGCAGCAGCAGGAGGCGTGGGTGGCTCAGCGGAAGGAAGAGGTGGGGCCAGATTCGCCTTGGTCGGTCACGGATGGACTCCTGTATTATCGTGACTGGCTCTATGTTCCAGGAGGGCCACTCAGGGGACTCGTCCTCAGCCAATGTCATGATAACCCGGCTGCGGGGCATTTTGGCCTGTTCAAGACTCTGAACCTGGTCTCCCGTACATTCTGGTGGCCCCGAGTCCGACACGATGTCCAGTCTTATGTCACCTCCTGCGTCCCATGCAGGCAGGCCAAGTCAGCGACAGGGGCCCCGCCTGGTTTACTGCAGCCTTTGCCAACGCCCAAGAGACCCTGGGGGGCTGTGTCCATGGACTTTCTGATGGATCTACCCCCATCCTCCGGCTTCACAACAGTGTTTGTGGTGGTGGACATGTTGACCAAGATGGCGCACTTCATCCCCTGTCGCGGCTTACCGTCAGCTCGCGCCACTAGTCGCATGTTCATCCAACAGGTGTTCCGGCTGCACGGCCTTCCCGATAGAGTCGTCTCTGATAGGGGGGCCCAGTTTACAGCCCGCTTCTGGCAGGAGTTGATGCGGGCGTTGGACATTAAGGTTTGCCTCTTGTCCGCGCATCATCCTCAGACCGACGGGGGTACCGAGAAGGTCATCGGCATCTTAGAGCAGTATCTGCGCTGCTACGTTAACCTGCAGCAGGACAATTGGGTGGACTATTTGGCCATAGCCGAGTTTGCCTTTAACAACTCGCAGCACACCTCCACGTAGATGACACCGTTCTTGGCCAACGTGGGTTATCACCCCCGGTTTTTCCCCCTTTCTCCCGTGGACTCACCGGAGCCGGCAGCGAACGAATTCATGGCGGAATTACAGGCGATCCATCGGTTGGTGCGACGGCAGCTGGAGAAGGCCAAGGCCGACTACAAGAGGTTCGCCGATCGGTCGAGAAGGGATACGCCTCCATTATCGGTGGGGGATCGGGTCTGGCTGTCCACCAGGAACCTACCATCCACTCGGCCGGCGAGGAAGTTGGACCACCGTTACCTTGGACCGTTCCCAGTCGAGGCCGTCATCAACCCGGTCGCCTATCGTTTAACTCTGCCACGTTCCCTGCGCGTGCACCCCGTCTTCCATCGGTCCTTGTTGGTCCCCGAACAACCGGCTTGTCCACTTCGCCAAGCGGAACCTCCCCCATCAGGACCTCGTGATGGCGACAGCACCCCCGAGTACGAGGTCGCCAGCATCAGGGATTCCCGCTGGCTGAAAGGTCGCTTCCAGTACCTGATCGAGTGGAAAGGGTACGGGCCGGAGGACTTCACATGGGAAGACGCGACCGCCGTTCATGCCCCTGCGTTGGTGACTGCTTTTCACGAACAGTTCCCATCCCGACCGCATCCGGATCGGCAGACCCGGGGGAAGGGCCCTGCGGTGCGGGATAGTGTTGTGACTCAGGGCCAGCCTGTGGGTCCGACAGCCGGCTCCGATGTATCGGATGACTCAGATGTGGGGGAGGAGGGAAACGAACCGGCTGATGATGATTTGGAGGCTTTGCAGAGTCCTCAGCCGGGGACCTCTTCTCAGCTGCGTGAGCCCGAGAGTGCGGAGGAAGATGACCCACAGCTGGCCCTGTTCAAGGACGCCCGACGCAGGAGGCAGTCGAGCAGGAACAAACAAAGAAAGGCTGTGAGACTCCTCGGGAGGAGGCACAGGGAGACCACGCCCTGAGCTCTCTATAAAAGGAGTGTTTGGGGAGGGGCTGGTTGCTGAAAGCAACTTTTCCACTTGAGAAGACAAGCTCTTGTGTTTTTGTTAACTGCGTAATTAAATCTTGGCAGATGCCTTTTAGCCTTGGAAGCTCTCCAGTCTCTTCTTCTTAAATAGGGGTTTGCCTTTACAAGGCCAGAAGAGGGCTGGTTCAGAACAGCCGGCCAGGTGGAGGGTTCCTCAGGGGTTTCCTTGCCTCCCGAACTGTCCGACTTTGCTGATGTGTTCAGCGAGTCAGAGGCGGACCAATTACCCCCGCACAGGCCCTATGACTGTTCCATTGATCTAGTCCCTGATGCGCCTCTCCCAGTGGGGCGTTTGTACTCCATGTCGGAGCCCGAGTTGGCTGCATTGCGGGACTTCCTGACAAAGATTTTGGCTCGTGGTTTCATCCGGCCCTCGTCCTCGCCAGTGTCTGCGCCCGTGCTCTTCGTCAAAAAGAAGTCGGGCGAGTTACGGCTTTGCTGTGACTACCGGAAACTCAACGCCATCACGGTGCGTAACCGCTACCCGCTGCCCCTCATCCCCGAGCTCTTGGACCGACTCCGGGAGGCTAAGATCTTCACGAAACTGGACCTGCGTGGAGCTTACAACCTCGTCAGGGTTCGGCCGGGTGATGAGTGGAAGACGGCGTTTGGTACTCGCTATGGACATTTCGAGTACACGGTGATGCCGTTTGGCCTGACCAACGCCCCCGCTGTGTTTCAGCATTTTATGAACGATATCTTTCGGGATCTGTTGGACCAGTTTGTCGTGATTTACCTGGACGACATCCTGATTTACTCCCCGTCGCGTGAAGCGCATCATCAGCATCTCCGTCAGGTCCTGCAGCGCCTCCGGGAACATCGGCTGTTTGCCAAGTTGGAGAAGTGCCAGTTCTACCAGGTGACCATCGATTTCCTGGGTCACCGCATTTCTCCTGAGGGCATCGCCATGGAGCCGAGTAAAGTCGAGTCGTTGCAGAGTTGGCAACCCCCGCGTCGCGTGAAGGACGTTCAGCGACTCCTTGGATTTGCCAACTACTATCGGACATTCATCCCTGGCTTTGCTGCCTTGACAGCCCCCCTCACCCGGCTCCTGCAGAAGAAGACTCGGTTCCAGTGGAACGCCCCCGAACAACAGGCGTTCCAGGCTTTGAAGGACGCCTTCATGAAGGAGCCCATCTTGAAACATCCCGACCCGCAACGGCCGTTTGTCGTGGAGGCGGACGCCTCCGACATTGCCATTGGGGCCGTGTTACTCCAGGCAACGACGCCCAGCGGTACCCTTTTCCCTTGCGCGTATCACTCTCGGAAATTGAACCCCTCGGAGCGCAACTATACCATCTGGGAGAAGGAGCTGCTGGCCATCAAGGCGGCGTTCGAGGCTTGGAGGCATCATCTGGAGGGGGCGCGGCATCAGATCGAGGTCCGGACGGACCACAAGAATCTGGAAAGCCTGCAGACCGCTCGGAATTTGAATCAACGCCAGATCCGGTGGTCCCTCTTCTTTGCGAGGTTTGACTTCCGGGTGCGGTACATACCAAGCGGGCACAACCAGAGAGCGGATGCTCTGTCCAGAAAGCCCGAATACACCCGAGCGGAAGACAAGCTTCCGCCCAGGACAGTGATCCCCGTCGAGTCTTTTGCTGCGGTGCGGGAGCCGGTGGATATACGGGCTCGGATCCGGGAGGCGCAGCAGCAGGAGGCGTGGGTGGCTCAGCGGAAGGAAGAGGTGGGGCCAGATTCGCCTTGGTCAGTCGCGGATGGACTCCTGTATTATCGTGACCGGCTCTATGTTCCAGGAGGGCCACTCAGGGGACTCGTCCTCAGCCAGTGTCATGATAACCCGGCTGCGGGGCATTTTGGCCTGTTCAAGACTCTGAACCTGGTCTCCCGTACCTTCTGGTGGCCCCGAGTCCGACACGATGTCCAGTCTTATGTCACCTCCTGCATTCCTTGCAGGCAGGCCAAGTCAGCGACAGGGGCCCCGCCTGGTTTACTGCAGCCCTTGCCAACACCCAAGAGACCCTGGGGGGCTGTGTCCATGGACTTTCTGACGGATCTACCCCCATCCTCCGGCTTCACGACAGTGTTTGTGGTGGTGGACATGTTGACCAAGATGGCGCACTTCATCCCCTGTCGCGGCTTACCGTCAGCTCGCGCCACTAGTCGCATGTTCATCCAACAGGTGTTCCGGCTGCATGGCCTTCCCGATAGAGTCGTCTCCGATAGGGGGGCCCAGTTTACAGCCCGCTTCTGGCAGGAGTTGATGCGGGCGTTGGACATTAAGGTTTGCCTCTCGTCCGCGCATCATCCTCAGACCGACGGGGGTACCGAGAAGGTCATCGGCATCTTAGAGCAGTATCTGCGCTGCTACGTTAACCTGCAGCAGGACAATTGGGTGGACTATTTGGCCATAGCCGAGTTTGCCTTTAACAACTCGCAGCACACCTCCACGCAGATGACACCGTTCTTGGCCAACGTGGGTTATCACCCCCGGTTATTCCCCCTTTCTCCTGTGGACTCATCGGAGCCGGCAGCGAACGAATTTATGGCGGAGTTACAGGCGATCCATCGGTTGGTGCGACGGCAGCTGGAGAAGGCCAAGGCCGACTACAAGAGGTTCGCCGATCGGTCGAGAAGGGATACGCCTCCACTATCGGTGGGGGATCGGGTCTGGCTGTCCACCAGGAACCTACCATCCACTCGGCCGGCGAGGAAGCTGGACCACCGTTACCTTGGACCGTTCCCAGTCGAGGCCGTCATCAATCCGGTCGCCTATCGTTTAACTCTGCCACGTTCCCTGCGCGTGCACCCCGTCTTCCATCGGTCCTTGTTGGTCCCCGAAAAACCGGCCTGTCCACTTCGCCAAGCGGAACCTCCCCCATCAGGAACTCGTGATGGAGGCAGCACCCCCGAGTACGAGGTCGCCAGCATCAGGGATTCCCGCTGGCTGAAAGGTCGCTTCCAGTACCTGATCGAGTGGAAAGGGTATGGGCCGGAGGACTTCACATGGGAAGACGCGATCGCCGTTCATGCCCCTGCGTTGGTGACTGCGTTTCACGAACAGTTCCCATCCCGACCGCATCCGGATCGGCAGACCCGGGGGAAGGGCCCTGCGGTGCGGGATAGTGTTGTGACTCAGGGCCAGCCTGTGGTTTCGGCAGCCGGCTCAGATGTGTCGGATGACTCAGATGAGGGGGAGGAGGACCGTGTGGGAGACGAACCGGTTGATGATGGCATGGAGGCTTGGCAGAGTTCCCAGCCGGGGACCTCTTCTCAGCTGCGTGAGCCCGATAGTGCGGAAGATGATGACCCACAGCTGGCCCTGTTCAAGGACGCCCGACGCAGGAGGCAGTCGAGCAGGAACAAACAAAGAAAGAATGTGGGACTCCTCGGGAGGAGGCACAGGGAGACCACGCCCTGAGCTCTCTATAAAAGGAGTGTTTGGGGAGGGGCTGGTTGCTGAAAGCAACTTTTCCGCTTGAGAAGACAAGCTCTAGTGTTTTTGTTAACTGCGTAATAAATCTTGGCGGATGCCTTTTAGCCTTGGACGCTCTCCAGTCTCTTCTTTCTAAATAGGGGTTTGCCTTTACAAGGCCAGAAGAGGGCTGGTTCAGAACACATGACTCCAACGCCCCAGAACTCAACGACTTCAACCGATTCATGTCATCCTTGAGGCGACGATTTGAGGACCCTTTGGCTGACCGGAAGGCCCGGGAGAGAATCAAGACGGTGAGGCAGGGCAGGAGAACAGTGGCCGAATATACCCAAGAATTCCGAGCCATTGCCAGCAAGCTGAACTGGCCAGAAGACATCCTCCTCAGCCATTTCAAAGACGGTCTAAACTACGACCTGTATGACGCTTGCCTGCCTCGGGGAGACCCCTACCATCTCGATGACTGGTATGTCCTGGCAGAGGAAGTGGAAATAGACCTATTGAAAAGACAACGCAGAGGAAAACCATGGGGCCGCCCGCCACTCGAGCAAACACGTGAGGGGGAAAACCCACCGGCCACGGCTAAAAAATCAAAGGGATGTTTCAATTGCGGGAGAGAGGGCCACCGTGCTGCAGAATGTCATTCGAAAGCCCCTCCACGCAAAACAGAGGCACCATCTTCCAAAAAGCTGGGGAAGTCTCAAGGCAACCCAAAAGAATCTTCCATGAAGGGGACAGAGGCTGTAGAGTCCACAATTTATGCCAAAACCTGGGATTGGACTCCGGCCTACACTGCAGGGGCGGTGGACACCTCGGAAGACAGCTCAGAGGGAGAACCTTTGGTAAGTGGACCTCTTCCACCCATACTTAAGACAGTAACTATATTAGCTTCCTCTGCACCAAAAGCAAATGAAATAAAAGCTTTGATAGACTCTGGCTGCATCCGCTGCCTCATCAGCCCAACACTGGTGGAGGAACTGAGCATCCCAGTGAGGAGGCTAAAACAACCAATCTCCTTCAGTCAATTAGACTGGTCTATAGCAGGGGGGGGGACCAGCTACCCTAGCCACTCTACCACTCCACATGTCCCTGGGGCCCCATGAGGAAGACATAACATTTATAGTGGCCCCAGGCATGGCATGCCCAATGATTTTAGGACTGGAATGGCTGAAGAAATGGAACCCCGGGATAAACTGGAGGACTGCAGAACTCAACTTCCCAAAAGGGGAACAGGAAAACATAAAACCCCCAAACACCCCCCAAACCCAGAGGGAGGAAAAAGCAGCAGTGGGGGAAGAGAAGGGGCTAACAGAGATACCGGAGGAATACAGGGACCTGGCTGAGGTTTTCAGTGAGGAAAGAGCAGATGAGCTCCCCCCCCACCGCCCCACAGACTGCACCATAGAATTCAAACCTGGGGCAAAACTCCCAAAACCCAGGATGTATGCCATGAGCCCAAGGGAAATGGCAGAAATGGAAAGATTCATAAAGAAAAACTTAGAAAGAGGATTTATTGAGCCCGCCAAACCCAAAGTAGCCGCCCCGGTTCTGTTCAGGGAGAAGAAGCATGGTTCCTTTCGTTTGGTTGTAGATTACCGGAACCTAAATACAATTAGTGAATGTAATCTATACCCCCTTCCCCTAATGAAGGATATGCTATCCCACCTATCGAAAGGAAAGATCTTTACCAAACTAGACCTGAGGGAAGCATACTACCGTATTAGGATTAAGGAAGGAGACGAATGGAAAACTGCATTCAACTGCCCAATGGGGTGCTATCAATTCAAAGTATTGCCATTTGGACTGCAAGGGGCCCCCGCAGTCTTTATGCAATTAATTAATGACGTAATGAGAGAGCACCTATATAAGGGGGTCCTGGTTTACCTCGATGACATCCTTATCTTCACAGAAACCAAAGAGGAACATATCAAACTAGTCAGAGCAGTCCTGAAGAAATTGTGAGCTGCCCATTTATATGCTAAATTATCGAAGTGTGAATTTCATAAGGAAAAAATCGACTACCTGGGATATCGCATATCCCCAGAGGGCATCGAAATGGACCCAGAGAAGGTCAGGGCAGTACTAGAGTGGGCACCCCCCCGCACACGGAAGCAATTGCAAAGTTTCCTTGGGTTTGCAAATTTCTACCGCCAATTCATCCCTGCATTTGGCCAAATAGCCATGCCCCTCACAAATTTGTTGAAAACGAAGGGGGGGTCACCCGTGAAACCCAGCCAGCCTCTGAAATGGTCAATGGAATGTCAAGCAGCATTTGAGAGGCTAAAGAGACTCTTTTCTGCGGAACCTGTACTTAAACACCCAGATCCCAACAAACCTTTTGTAATACAGGCAGATGCGAGCGACGTAGCAGTCGGAGCCGTATTACTACAAGAAAATGATGAGGGGGCGTTGCAACCTTGCGCATATACATCCAGGAAACTTACAGAAACTGAACAACGATGGCCAATATGGGAGAAGGAAGCATTCTCATTAAGGTGGTCATTATTAACTTGGCGTCAATTTTTGGAAGGAAATAAAATACCTTTCCAAGTCTGGACTGACCACAAAAATTTAGAAGCACTAAAAACGTCCAGGAAGCTCACTCCTAAGCAAGCCCACTGGTCCCAACACTTTCACCGATTCAATTTCACTCTCAAACACTTACCGGGGGGAAAGAACTTCCTGGCAGATGCATTATCCCGCATGCCCCAATATAACAGCACAAGAGTTACTGACTTTAAACCACTTGTACCGGAACAACAACTGGCAGCACCAGTCACCACCAGGGCACAAGAAAAAATGAAACCGAAGGTAGATAGCCAAACTGGAATAGAATTCAGGAAATCTTTGGAAAGTGATGAATGGTTCCAGAAAAATAAACATGTGTGCACAATTAAAGATGGACTGCCGTGGGTGGGGGAGAAGCTATATATACCTGCCACACAGAGAATCAATTTCATGCAACTGTGCCATGATACAAAATCAGCAGGACACTTTGGCTTTGTAAAAACCCTACACTTAACTAAAAGGCAATTTTGGTGGCCATCTATCAAAAAGGACATAGAAAGCTATGTGGGTAGCTGTCAAATTTGCGCAATGGCCAAGAGGTTACAAGGGAAATCGCCAGGACTGTTACAACCAGTGGCGAATCCCTCAGCCCCATGGAAAGAAATAGCCATGGATTTTATTGTGGAACTACCAGAAAGCAACGGAAACACCGTTATCTGGACTGTTACTGATCTGTTCTCTAAGCAAGTCCATTTCATACCTTGCCCAAAAATTCCTACTGCAAAAACATTAGCAAAACTTTTTGTACAACATATTTACAGATTGCATGGAGCACCACTACGCATCATATCTGACAGGGGGGTGCAATTTACCTCAGCATTCTGGAAGGAATTTTTATCTCTGTTAGGAACCACCCAAGGACTGACATCTAGTCATCACCCTCAGGGTAATGGGCAAGCAGAAAAGGCTAACTCTGTACTTGAACAATATTTAAGATGTTATGTACATTTTCAGCAGAACAATTGGACAGACCTGCTGCCTTTCGCAGAAGTGGCATATAACAACGCAATTCACTCCAGCACAGGTTACACTCCTTTTCAAGTAGCCACAGGCCAGAGCTTCAACCCCATACCTGACCTAACCCCAAAAGAACCGGTAATTCCAGAACTAAAGGAATGGATTGCTCAGTTACAATACACCTGGCCTATTGTCAGAAAAGCATTAACAGAGGCTAGATTAGCACACAAGACACAGGCAGACAAGAAAAGATCTGATCCCACACCGTTCAAGGTGGGAGAGATGGTATATCTGTCTACAAAATACCTTAAGTCTCTCCAACCCTGTAAAAAACTAGGACCAAAATACATTGGACCTTTTCCAATTAAAAGAATAATAAACCCAGTAACAGTTGAATTAGAACTACCTAAAAATCTTAGACGAATACACCCAATCTTTCACTGCAGTCTAATAAAGAGAGAACAACAATCTCCCCTACGAACAAAAATTCCACCACCACCACCTCCCATCATGGTGGAAGGAGAACAACATTTCGAGGTGAAGGAAATTCTGGATTCCAGGAGACATCATGGAACAACTCAATATCTAGTGGCTTGGAAACACCTCCCCTCCTCAGAAAATGAATGGGTCAGCAAACACCACGTTAAAGCACCAAAGCTGCTTAAGAGATTTCATACAGAATATCCAAACAAACCGAGTTAACATTTACACATGTTATTTTTTCTTCTCTTTTCTTTTCTCCCCCTACAGATGGACACATCTTTCTTCTAAGGAGAGCGGACTGTCAGAATCCATTTATATCATATTCATAAATGGAATGTTTCAAACATTATCCCATGGATTCTGTCATCTCCCGAAGAGAAGAGGATAGATGTGTATTGAACCGGCAATAGGCATTTCAAAGGAAAGGAGAAGCCTTTTGAACTGGGGAAACAAAAGGGGGGGTTAGCATCTGGTTTTTGTCACGGTAGACAGCAATAAACAAAAGGGTCCTAACTTCCTCTTTCCCACGAGATGGATGATACGAGAGGAAGGATGGGGGGGACTGACCAAATGGGGATTAAGGGGGGTTAAACCGGGAACTCTTTATAAGGGTTTACATCGTGGAAATATTAAATATTAAATCATTTCCTACAACCGAGCACGTCATAGTAAAGATTTCTTTTGGACTAAAATCCTGACTCCAAGAGTTTTTGTCTTCCTAAGACGTGGTTTGGGGTGGGTCCTGACACTGATATTGAAATACCAATTTTCTGATCTTCTTTCCATCTAGCCTGTAACTGCCCATACTGAAACCAAGTTTGTACTATTTTTTCTTCTTTTAAAATATTAAAAGACTTCAGTTGCCATTCATTCTTTTCCAATCTAAGAATTTCTTTATATGTTATCACATCATGTTTAAATCCCACATTTATATTTTCTATTGCATGTTTAGGTATTGCCCAAATAGGAATTTTATAATTCAACTTGTATCAATATTTTTTCCAAACTCTCAACAAGGCAGACCTTAATATATGTGTTTTAAAAACTTTATCCACTTTATCATACAATAAATAAGCATGCCACCCATATAACAAATCACACCCTTCAATATTCAATAAACTCCTTTGTGTTAAATTAAACCAATCACTAATTGATGATAATGCTGCCGCCTCATAATATAATTTAAGATTGGGCACTTTGAGACCACCTTTTTCACATACATCTTGCATTATCTTAAATTTAACTCTTGGTCTCTTCCCTGCCCAAATAAATTTATTAATACTTCTCTGCCATTCCTCCAAATTTGAATCTTTTTTGAGTATAGGTATCATTTGAAATAAAAATAAAAAATTAGGTAAAACATTCATTTTCACAGCTGCAATTCTTCCCAATAAAGACAGTTGTAATTTTCTCCAACTATCAAGCTCTTTTTGTATTTTTGACCATAAAAATTCATAATTATTCTTGTATAATTTAGTATTTGAGGCTGAAAGATATACCCCCAAATATTTAACCTTTTTAAATATTTCAAATCCTGTTAATTTTTCTAAAGCTACCTTTTGTTCTATGGTCATATTTTTAGACAATACCTTAGTTTTTTGTCTATGTACCTAAAATCCAGAAACTTGTCCATATTGTAGAATTATTTCCATTAAATCCAAAGCTGATTGAATTGGTTGACTTAACGTAATAACCAAGTCATCTGCAAACGCTCTCAATCTATAATTTTGATCTCTAATTTTAATTCCCTGTATTTTCTTTGAATCACGTATTTTAACCAATAATATTTCCAATGTTAAAACAAACAACAATGGTGATAATGGACATCCCTGTCTTGTACCCTTTTCAATTTTACAAACTTCTGATAAGCTACCATTAATTATTATTTGTGCTGTTCGTTTTTGATATATAGCCCTAATAGGTTGTAGAAACCTATCCCCAAACTGCATCTTCTCTAACAACTTAAATAAAAATTGCCAATTCAATTGATCAAAAGCTTTTTCAGCCTCCAAGAAAATCAGCGCTGCAGGGACTTGGTTATTTCTTTCTAAATATTCTAATACATTTACAATGTGTCTCACGTTATTTTTCATTTGCCTACCACTTATAAATCCTGTTTGATCAGTATAAATCATTTGTTGCATAACCTTTATCAATCTATTTGCTAAAATTTTTGCAAATATCTTATAATCAGTATTTAACAACGATATAGGTCTATAATTTTTGGTTTGTACAGGATCTTGATCTTCCTTTGGAATCAACATTATAAATGCTTTTTTCCATGATGGAGGTACCTCCCCTCCAGATTGAATCATTCTAAACAATTCTTTTAAAGGTTCCACCATCTCTAATTGTAAATTTTTATAATAAATAGCAGTCAATCCATCTGTCCCAGATGCCGTTCCTACTTTTAATTGTTTAATTGCTAGAATAATTTCTTCAGTGGTTATCAATTGATTCATCTCTTTCTGTTGCTCTTGTGTGAGTGCTGGGATCTTCACTCCTTGCAGATAACTATCTATGTCTAAACCTTGACTTTTATCCCTTGCATACAGCTTAGAATAAAATTCAAGAAAGGCCTTTTTAATAAGATTTTGCTGAAATACTTCTTTACCCCTATATTCTATCTTATCTATATGATGAGATCTTTGTTTTTTCCTTAATAAATAATCTAACCACCTGCCAGGTTTATTTGCATTATTAAAGGTATGATGCTTAGCATATCTTAAATTAGTTTCCACCTGGTCTGCCATTAACATATCAAACTGACTTCTTAACAAATTAATTGATTCTTTTAGCCTCTTATCAGATGGATCCATAGTAAAGGCTTTCTCTTTCCTCTTTATTTCCTCCTCTATTTCTTTATGCTTAAATTCCATTCTACGTCTATATTTATTATTCAGATATATCAAGACACCTCTCATTTAAGCTTTACTTGCATCCCATACCATTTCAATAGAGGTACCTTTGTGCATATTCATAATAAAAAATTCTTTCATCTGCTTTTTACATTCTTCCACATTTTACATATCTAAATAAATTTTCATTTAATCTCCATGATCTTCTATCACCGTTTCCCTTATCCAATTCCATCCAAACTGGACTATGGTCCGATAAAGTTCTTGGACATATCTTGATCTTCTTAATCCTAGAAAAAAAATCATTAGTAATCAATATAAAATCAATCCTCAAAAAAGATTGATGTCTGTCAGAAAAAAAAGTAAAATCCTTTTCATCCACATTTCTTTCTCTCCAAATGTCTCTCAATTCCAAATCATCTTTCAAATAAAAAAAAGATCTAGGCAATCTAGCATGATTAGGAGTATTTTTTAAAAAAACCTTTCTTATCCTTCTGCGTGTCCATCACACCATTCCAGTCTCCCATTAAAATACAAGACTTGTAGTCCCATTGAATTATTTTGTTATATAGCAATTTATAAAATTCTTCTTGTTGTTGATTAGGAGCATATATTCCAATTAAAAGTATTTTCTTCCCTTCAATCAAAAGTTCAATAATAATATATCTTCCTTGTATATCTGCTTCTATTAATTTGGCTATCAAACCCTTCTTCACATATATTACTACACCATTTTTCTTCTCTGGAGCGGATGCAATAAATTGTTTACCCAGTCTCAGATTTATCAAATATTTTTGATCAGATATGCGAATATGCATCTCTTGCAAACATACAACATCATTTTTAAAATGTTTCAAATACTGAAATATTTTCTTCCTCTTTTGTGATGAATTCAAGCCATTAACATTCCAGGTCAGGAATTTTGTCGCCATCCTTTGTGACTTGAAGCCTCCGGAGCGCCGCCTGAAGATCTTCAGAAATCTGCCTCTTCAGTCTCGCTCCTCCCACTGCTTCACTTGATTCTTGAGTTGTAATCATCAAACATTGATCCTGTTGCCATTGTTGTTGTTTTGCCTTACGTCTAGATACAGCCCATGTTATTCTTTGAGTCGAAGATTCTTCTGCTAAAGCCAAGGGTTGCACAATTTCGGAAGATTGCTGTTTTTCTTGTAACTGTTGCACTCCTTCATCCTTTCCTTCTTTATCTTCTGTAGAGGGTGGTGAACCTGCTTTCAATACATTAGTACTGTATTTTCTGGCGTATAAGACGACTGGGCATATAAGATGACCCCCTACTTTTCTTGTTAAATTACTGTATTTTTCAGACCATAAGACACACCTGACCATAAGACACACCCAGTTTTTAGAGCAGGACAAGAAGAAAAAAAATATTCTGAACCAAGTAGTACCGGTATACTAAAACAGGGCTTTTCAACCTTTTCATCCAGTGACTTATGACCATTTTTCACACTTATGACCATTGGAGCATTGCCAGGGTCATGTGATTTACATTCGGATGCTTGGCAATCGATTCATATTGTTCCAGGGTCATGTGATTGCCTTTTGCAACCTTCTGACAAGCAAAGTTAGTGGGAAAACCAGATTCACTTAACAATCATGTTACTAATTTAATTTCTCTCTCTCCTTCTCTTTCTCTCCCTCTCTTCCCCTCCCTCTTTCTTTCTCTTTCCTCTCTCCTTCTTTCTCTCTCTCTCTCCCTTTCTCTTCCTCTCCCTCTTTCTCTCCCTATTTTTCTCTTTCCCTCTATTTCTCCCTTTTTCTCTCCCTCTATTTCCCTCTCTCTTTCTTTCTCCTTGTCTCTCTGTCCCTCTTTCTCTCCCTCTATTTTTCTCTTTCCCTCTATTTCTCCCTTTCTCTCTCTATTTTCCTCCCTTTCTTTCTCCTTCTCTCTCTTCCTCTTTCTCTCCCTCTCTATTTTTCTCTTTCCTTCTATTTCTCCCTCTTTCTCTCTCTCCCTCTATTTCCCTCCCTCTTTCTTTCTCCTTGTCTCTCTCTCCCTCTTTTTCTCTCTCTCTCTTTCTCTCTCTCTCTTTCCCTCTCCCTCTTTCTCTCTCTCCCTCTATTTCCCTCCCTTTCTTACTCCTTCTCTCTCTCCCTCTTTCTCTCCCTCTCTATTTTTCTCTTTCCCTCTATTTCTCCCTCTTTCTCTCTCCCTCTATTTCCCTCCCTCTTTTTCTCCTTGTCTCTCTCTCCCTCTTTCTCTCTCTCTCCCTTTCTCTCCCTCTCTTTCCCTCTCCCTCTTTCTCTCTCCCTCTATTTCCCTCCCTCTTTCTTGATCCTTGTCTCTCTCCCTCTTTTTCTCTCTCTCTCTTGCTTTCTTTCTCTCTCTCTCTTTCCCTCTCCCTCTTTCTCTCTCTCCCTTTATTTCCCTCCCTTTCTTTCTCCTTCTCTCTCTCCCTCTTTCTCTCCCTCTCTATTTTATTCTTTCCCTCTCTTTCTCCCTCTTTCTCTCTCCCTCTATTTCCCTCCTTTTCTCCTTGTCTCTCTCTCCCTCTTTCTCTCTCTCCCTTTCTCTCCCTCTCTTTCCCTCTCCCTCTCTCTCTCTCCCTCTATTTCTCTCCCTTTCTTTCTCCTTCTTTCTCTCCCTTTCTCTCCCTCCCTATTTCTTTCTCTTTCTCTCTCTCCCTCACTCTCTCTATTTCTCTCCCTCCCTCCCTCCCTCTCCCATTGTCCCTTCCTTCTTTCCTTCCTTCGTTCCTTTCTTCCTTCCCTCCCTCTTTGTCCTTCCCTCTCCACGTTAGAGCAGTACCTGTGGAGGCGGCCCTGTGGCCCGGCTTTCTCTTGCAGAAAGCAAGCTGAAACGGAGCAAGGGAGATTGCCAGGAATGCGAATTGGCTGATCTCACGCTCCTGCAATCTCTCTCACTCGGTTTCAGCTTCCCTTGCTACAAGAAAAAGCAGGCTGAAATGAGGGAGATTGCAGCAGTACGAGAGCAGCCAATTCACATTCCTGGCAATCTCCCTCACTCCATTTCAGCCTGCTTTCTCTTATAGCAAGGGAAGCTGAAACCGAGCGAGGGAGATTGCAGGAGCGTGAGATCGGCGTTTCTTAGCATGTGCCGATTCGTGCTCCTGGCAATCTCCCTTGCTTTCCACTTGTGGAGGTTGGGGCTGGATCATACGGATCAGCTTCGGACCATAAGACGCACCCTCATTTGGGCTATACTCGCCGTATAAGACTACCCATATTTTCCGGCGTATAAGATGACTGGGCGTATAAGACAACCCGCGTCTTTTGAGAAGATTTTCATGGGTTAAAAAGTCATTTAATACGCTGGAAAATATGGTATAAAAATCTCATGCCTTCAAAACTGTATTAAGCTGGTATCTTATTCCAGCAAAATTCACCACAATCCCCATTGGAATCTCCCATCTGAACTGAACCTGTTGTTTTTTCAATTCTTCTGCCAAAAAAGCAAATTCTTTCCTTTTTCTGAAAACTTTTGGGGGAATCTCTTTTAGAATCAACACCTCTTGACCAGCAATTGTAAATCTCTTGTTATAAAATTTTGGATAATCTCATTTCTTATCCTCCTCTTCGTAAAATACATCACCACATCTCTTGGCAATTTCTTCTGCCTGGCAATCCAAGAGTTAACTCTGAAGACTTTATCTATCTCCCCAAAGAATTCTTCAGGTTTAACCCCCAAAATAGGTGCCAAAGCATCCACCAGCATCTCTTGCAAGTTCTCCTGAGAATTCTCTTTCAAACCTCTGATCCTTAGGGGAAACTCCATATCTCTATACTGTAACATCAGAACCTCTTCCTCCATTTTATCCATTTTAAATTCAGCTTCACCCATTTTAGCCTCCAACAACAAATTATTTTGTTTCACTTCTTCCACCTGTTCATTCAAAGTCTCAATACATCCTGCCAGCGCCTGAAGTGCTAAGACAATATCCTCCCGCATTTCCTTGTTCTTCTCCTCAATAAGCTCAGCCACCTGTTCAGTTATTTTTTCAGTTATTTTTTCAGACTGAGTGGCTAAAGCCACTTTTAAGGCATCTTGCAGGTCATTTAACATTACAGGTGGAAAAGCTGCAGGGGATGATGTCAAAGACTGCAGTCCAGATTGCTGAACAGGCGATGTCCCTGCACTTTTAGAAACAGGGATTCTAGGAGGCTTAGAAGCCATTTGAAAGGCACTTAACTCTCCGTTCACACTTTCACTTCTCTTCTCCTTTAAGAACTAAAACCACATCTTGTAAGTTCAGGCAGAGCAAATTTAAAGTCCAATTCCTCCTCAATCTCCCAGCAAACACTTTCACTATAAAAAAAAGTGAGAGAGGGAAAAAAAGAAAAACCCCTTCACCTCTTATAAAAAAGGAAAAAAAAGTTCTTTCCCTCTCTCCTCCCTATTCACTCAGACACCATTTTCCCTTTCTTTTCCAAATAGTAAGCAGGAAAAAAAAAGAATTATTTTTTGAGGGTTAAAGCCTTGTACTTGCTGTTTATAGGACTCCTGTCTCCACTCTGCTGCATCAATGTTTCTAGATGTCAATCAAATCCGGCAGGAGTGGATTCAGCATCTTGTTCTGCTAACGGCAGAAGAGTCCTCCGCTCCGGAGACTTCCAGGCTTTGGGGGGTCCTCACCCTTCAAGCCCCAGAACAAATGCTCTGGGGCTCTAAGGGGGCTCTACCCCTACCTGGGAACTCCCCCTCTTCACCCGAGGAGTGGGGTTTTCACACCGCGAAGCAGCTGATTTTTGGCTGCTCAGCGGTTTAAACAGAAACGAAGGGTTGGTGGTCGATTCCGACCATCTGCGACGCTGGAGAGCCACCCGGAATTTGTCAACACAATCTTTTCATTAGTGAAAAAACAGCAAAGAAATTCAAAACTAGCTTGGTGGAAATGATACACTGCAACTGTTTCAGTTCCTTTTGTTTCAATTATCTTTTATTTATTCACTTGTTCATTCTTTCAATAAGCAAGAGAAAAAGTTTCATTCCTCTTTTAACAATACTGTCCTGTCTAGGCTTTACTAAAACAATAAAGAACACATGTCTATGTACATTTTCTTCTTTATATAAATCAGTGAAATAGAATATTATTTATACCTGTATGCTTGCTGTTTCCATTTTCCAATTAAACCTTCTTTACTTAATTGTCTTCTCCATATGAACACCCTATCCCTAATTTTATGTTGATTATATCTTTTATCCAGTGGTGGGATTCAAATATGTGAACAACCAGTTCTCTGTGTGGATACTACTTCTGGAAGTCCATTCTTGGCCTGGGCAACAAAAAATTAGCTACCGGTTCTGCTGAAGTGGTGCAAACCAGCTGAATCCCACCATTGCTTTTATCTGTGAGCTACCTGTGAAATATTAATGGCAATGTACAGTCTTCCATAATAAATTTCAATTATTAGCCATACACATATTTCAGCCCCATAAAATGCTAATATAGAGACAAAGAGAGGCCCCAAATCAAACAGTAGGAGGAAGACACTGGAATAAGAGATACAAGTTCTAAGTCAGAAAGACACCTCTATCAGAGAGATACTAGATGCAAGTGGAATACTTTAATTGCTTCACTATAATATCCTGCCATGTTGGCTCATCATGATGGTGATGGTGGTGTTGATCCTGAGTAGGATAAGGGAACACTATTAAGAGAATATACTCCAGCATGGTCACCCAAGGCCCTACTGCTCAGCTAAAGCAAACAGGCACCTATAACAGGCACCAGTGATATTCAGTGAAAGGTGAATTAACTACACCTCCTCATACTATTTCAAATATCCAAGATTATATTTTTATTTATTTATTTATTTATTTTAATTCCATTTATATCCTGCCCTTCTCCGAAGACTCAGGGCGGCTTACAAGCTTAGCAGTAGCCTTCATTCTATGTATATGCCTGCTTATTAGGGCTTTCATACACCCCCCAGCCACTCATGCAAATGAAGAGGAAGTCAATAGGTTTCATGATCACAATCAATTTTAAATGAATAGAACTACATGGATACCATCTAACTTTTAGGTCAATTATTAACAGAAAAGGAACCCACTGTAAAGAAATATTTCACAGGCTATCACTCAGTAGAATTGTCGCGGAACAATTTACATTCCAACCAGAGGAGGATGGACCGTGGTTCATTTGCATGGTGAATATCAAAGAAAGGAAATCCAAGGCATATTCTATTGTAAAACCTTTAATGAGAAAACAAAAGACCTAAACTGACTACATTCTCTTATCAGGCAGAAGAGAAAAGTAAAAGTAACTGTGAGAAACTTTTTCTAGGCATGCGCACAAAACAATCTAAAAACATAACATAGCTGGACATATGAGAGTCACTATGGTTACATGATAAGATAGTAACACAAGTGCAGAGAGCAGGGGAAAATGTACAGATAGAAATGAGCGAAGCTGGCAAAACTAGAAAAAACACGCAGTGACAAGAATAGCAGTGGAGGCTAGGAAAAGATATTCACATGCTGGGATATTTTTATTGATTAATTCCATTTATATGGCTGCCCATCTCACATATGTAACACTGAATAGCGTACAATAAAACAACATAAAAAACCCCAAACATTAAAAATTATACCATAATGAAAACTATTACCAAAATATTTGTTATAATATTATGCTAATTAAAAAGATTAAAAGAGAGCATCTTAGTATTAGGTATAGTGTGATTGTTTCTCAGTTCTTCATTTCTCTTAGATCTCCAAGCCTGCTGACACAATCACATTTTAAGGGACATCTGGAAAGTGCCAAAGATCAGAGATGTGTAGATAATGGTTTGACTATGACACTCTATGGAAGCGTTAGCTGCCCTTTGAAGAAGCTGGATAGAAAGAGTAGTGACAGTTTTGAACTTTGGACCAGCTGTTGAGACTGTGGCTTCAAATTAAGGCAAATGGCTCAAACCCTAATAGTTTGAGGCATCAATATCTTTTCCCCCCAGCTGTTTTACAACAAACAGCCATCTAATAAAAAGTCCATTTCATACATTTGGATAAAGACCATTATATGTGACATCACAAAGAATATAAAAAAATATTAAATTAATTGTTGATAGTCAACATTTACAATATTTGGTATATAATACCATCTAAGTTTGATCCAATATGTGTTTGAAAAACTTTAAATGATTTTTAAGATGAGAAGAATACTGTAGCTTGCTGGTGTGACACAGAAAAATTAGATTATTAACAAAGTGGTTCTCAGTCATGCTAATTACAACTGAGGTGCAGCTGATAAAAATACAAGCCACTGTCTCCAAACATAGTGAAAATGTTGAGATAAGAAGTATAGAACAAGAGGAAGAAAGGGGTCATAAGCAACACCTAAGTTAGAGAATTTATATTTAAATATAACTGGCTAACAGAATGAAAGGAATGAGGAAGGGAACACTGCTTAGAGAAATATTTTGCAACGTGATGGCTTTTGAACTGCAGATTCATGATCCATCAGACTTGGGCTTCAAAGCATATCACTAAATTGGGAGGAGTAAGTAATCATTTTCATAATTACAGCTGCCCTTTTCTAGCAAGTACCATCACAGAAATGCCTGCTACGCCAGTACCTTAAGAGTGCAGTTCATACTAGTTCATGTATATTTGTGCAACTCTACATTAGAAACATCAGTTTGAGAGTTTTACTAGCTGAGAAAAACACAACGGTTGTGACCAACCCTTACAACATGCAATTGTCAGGGTTGGTGATAATTAAGCCACGACTACCACAAAGGATGTTCTGGTTTGAGGGGAACAACTTTAGGAGTACATTTACGGGAGCATTATGTAAGTCTTCAGATTGCTTGCAGAGGCTTACCCTGAAGGCTGGATGAAATGCACCCAAGCTGTTTCCAGTGTGAAAGATAAAAGGAACTGATAGTATACAATTTCTTGGCTATAATTCTAATAAATGAAGCTGATCTGAAAATGGGTAGAACAAAAATAAATTTATTTCAACGTGCTTTAATAGAGAGAGAATATCTGAAATATCCATCCACCCACCCCCCCTTTGCCACTATCCTGGTAGACTAGCTATTTTCAAGATTCATCTGAGGCTATCAGAGAAAACTTTCTATATTGATTTGTCTTGCAATGTTTAAAAGAATGAACCAATTTCAGAGCTCTCAAAGATATATGAGGATCTGAAATTATGTGTCTGTTGAAAATAGGTCTATAGGAGGAAAATACTCCCAGAATACATAAGCTATACTCTCAGAATACATAAATTGTTAGGTGTCTTTGACACTTTATGCTATTGAAAAAACCCCATACAAAATCCAGCCTATCCTTTTCCGTTATGCTAGAGCACAGGTATCAAACAATATACTATCATGACTTTTAAAATGATTTTCTCAAGGAAGTAGCATTTATCCTATAATATGGGTGGGCAACTTTTAAAAACTCATAGGAAAGTTGCAAGAAAACATTTTGTATTGATATTTTTCACCTTGCTTTTTTCTCCTTTCATGTTTGGATTTGGGTGGAACAAGGATAGGGAAGGGCATGATTCATTCCCTCTTCTCATTTCCAGCCTTTTAAAAAAAGACAGCAAGGGAACCAAAATTTGGTCATTTCACTTTATGGAGATATATTTGTGTGTGCAGCATTTCATGAAAATATACCATAAAGTGATTAGCATCTAATTTAACAGAAGGAAACCAAGGGAACTAAAGAGCCTTGATAAACAAAAATAATATGTTGCCATCTCAGGTATATTGGTTTCCTTTATTATTTTTGAGGTTATTAGAACAATTATATGTTGTCTGAGAGGGCTAGAGTAGTACATTAAATAAAAATAGGCTTCAGAAGTATTATACAGCTTTATTATCTTCAGTTTTCATTTTGTACCTTAGGAAACAGGGCCTAACTAAGAGGCTGGATAATAATTTTATTGGAATAGTATTGGGTTCAGAATAGGTTAGGGCAGGGGTGTCAAACTCAATTTTATTGAGGGCCGCATCAGCATTGCGGTTGCCCTCAGGGGGCTGGGTGGGTATGGCCAGGGTGGGCGTGGCCTACTGGCTGGGCGTGGCCAGCTCTACGTCATTCGCATCAAGGGTGCCTATGGGGGCCTGGGCAGGAGTAGGACAGATCTGAGGGTCTCTGGCAGAAGGAGGGTCACTGGGCCAGGGCCAAGGCAGTGGGGGCTGTTCCCTCACTGTTTCCAGGATGGCTTCGCAGGCCGCATGAAACCACTTTGCGGGCCGGATCTGGTCCCCGGGCCTTGTGTTTGACATGTCTGGGTTAGGGCAATTTTAATTTTAATTGGAATCAAATCCAAGTTACCCAATCTATTCATATATAAATTTTGCATATTTAAAAACAGTATGTAATTGTTTGTTAAAAGTGCAAAATGTCATTCACATGCACAAGGACCCCATAAAAATTACTAGGACATGCTTCTGGGATCCGACTGATTCATCTGGCAATCATTAATGAAATTCATTGGATAAAACAAGAAATAACAAACCACATTCCAGTTATTATGGTAGGCTGTTTGCTGTCTTTGGGATCTACAATATCTATAGGTTACAAAAGTTATAAATTGGGATTTATAAATCGTATTTATATTTTTCTTGAAATATATCACAGTGTGTTAAACATGTCTAAATATGTACATGATGTTTAAAATTTCCATTGACTCTCTGTGTAAGATCAATGTAATTAAAGCAAATACTACATTGAGGAAAATGTGCATTTTAAACTTATCTTACTCTCTATAAAATATTAAAAATAGATGAGTAGACAAGAAATATTTAAAAATATATGAATTAACAAGAAATATTTATGCCAGGCAAATATCTTCAAACTTATGGATAAATTGAGATTTTCTCACAATGAAATGCTTTAATTTTCTAGATTTTTTGTACAAGTTTTATTAATTTTTTAATTTTACATTCAGGTATTTGTGAAGCAATACGGTGATTGGGTAATCAAAAGTAAACAATAGCAAATAACAAATTATTTGTAAATAGCTCAAGTTGCGTCAACAAAGATTTCCTCTCTGATTCCCGTAGTTATAACATAATCAAATTAATCAAATTAATACATTTCTAATTGTAACATCGATTAGAAGAATTTTCAGTATATTTTCACTTATAAATATCCATGTGCTCTTTTCAAGTTTTACCTAATTGCAATAGAATATTCTAGAATAGCTTATGATATATAAAAGAAAACTTAATTCTCGGGTAACCCACATTTCCCTATTTTATTAAAAAGTAATTATCCTGTCTACAGAACTTACATTGCTCATTTCAATACTTTCTTATTTTTTACAAGTAAATTCTATTTGTCATCTTAATAGTTCACCAATTATTAGAAAAATATCTTTTGTTATATCCTTCCAAATTCTATAATATAAATCAATTCTAATAGCCAACTTTCCTTTCCCTTAGACACCTAAAAGTTAAATATAAAATCAATTTATATCTGTATCATTACAAAAAATATATTCTATATGCCATCTTAATAGTTCATTAATTATTAAAATAATCTTTTATTATATCATTCCACATTTTATAATATAATTCAGAGTTATGTTCTAATAGCTTAATTTTGTTTTCCTTTAAAAATCTAAAACCTAAATATAAAATCAGTTTATATTTTTTAAAGATTCCCCTTAGCCCATTAAAAGAAATTTTTTAAGCTCTATCCTTACAATTCCCAAGAAAGAGATAAATCTAACTCTTGCCTTTTTTTGTGCCAATCAGGCTTCCATATTGGTGCCTTTAAATTCTCAGATGTGTCTCACTTTCTTCCTACACACATTGTTTGAATCCAGAGAGACCATCCAAATATCAGTTTTGCCAAGAAAGTGTCCCCTTTGTAATCATTGAAGTGTTGCTTTAATAGCTCAATTTTCGATGTTTGGTGTAATATAATTGTCATTAGTTCAGTCTGGTATTTTTCTTCTTCCGATTCCATCTGGCTTAAGTAAGAAGTAGTAACTGGTGTTATGGTTATCATTTGATTGGCTGGGTCCTCAACATACTGTATTTGAAGGCCTTTAATATCTTCCCCCTTGATGTTGCTTTCTTCAGGTACTATTGTTTTTTGAGTTGTAGGTTTTATAGTTGAAGTCAAGATTTGGGCTTCAAGGTTCTCTGTAAATTGTATTTGTTGTTCTTTAGAGTCTGCTATTTTAATGTTAGTTTCCATTTCTTCTGTTTGTTTTTGGATTGTCAATTCATCATTTAATGTCAAAGTTTGATTTGGTAGCTTTAAGCTGTCATATTTATCTTGCGGTTTGGCTTTGATTTGCTCAGTCATTGCCAAGAGTGTGTCAAGTATCAGTTTGTAGTTAAGTGGTGGAATATATTCCTGCATTTTGTTGATGTTTACAGATAGGTCTTTCATGGAGGCTGTTTTAATAAGAGTCAATGATTGTCCACCTCCAGTATTCCCAAAGATTGTTTTCAGTGCTAGGTGTTCCCAATTCTTATCTTTGAAGATAATGTCAAGGACAGCTCTGTTATTCAGTCAGCTCTCACATTAAAAAAAGGGTTTATTTACTATTTTTTTATTTTTATTTTAATCCCATTTATATCCCGCCCTTCTCCGAAGACTCAGGGCGGCTTACAATCTTTTTTTTTTTAATTCCATTTATATCCCGCCCTTCTCCGAAGACTCAGGGCGGCTTACAAGCTTAGCAGTAGCCTTCATTCTATGTATATACCTGCTTATTAGGGCTTTCACACACACCCCAAGCGGCATTATTACAAAGTCAGCTTATTGCCCCCAACAATCTGGGTCCTCATTTTACCTACCTTGGAAGGATGGAAGGCTGAGTCAACCTTGAGCCTGGTGGGATGTGAACCTGCACTAATTGCAGGCAGCTGGTGTTACTTAAGGAGGCATTAGCCTGGGTAAATTTAACATTTCTGACCCAAATTATCTCCCAGGTGTCCAACAAAATTATTAAATTTACCCAAGCTCAAAATTTAAGAGAAAATTTTTATAAAGTGTTTTATAGATGGCATCTGTATCCCAAGAAGCTGTCCAACATGTATCCTAATTTACAGTCTAAATGTTGGAGGTGTGGTAGTTTAGAAGCTACCTATTTTCACATGTGGTGGACTTGTAGAAATATAAAAGCTTTTTGGATTAAAATTTGGTGGAACATTCAAAAGATTTTTAAGAGAAAGATAAAGTTTTCCCCGCAATTGTTTTTATTGGGCATTGTTGTAGATTGTGATGTTAAAGAAACTAACTTGATGTTGAACATGATAACGGCAGCACGGTTACTGGTGGGACAATATTGGAAGAAGGATAGTTTGCCCACTGTAGAAGAATGGGTGTTTAAAGTTTCGAATCTTGCAGAAATGTCTAAGATTTCTGCTTATCTGAAGGATCATTCACAGGAAAGATATATTTCAGTTTGGAGGAGATGGATAAATTATATTCAAAACAAATATGGGACTAAAAAGTATCATTTAGCTTATGAGTAGATTTTAGTGGGATATTGTTATTGGTACGTTGTTTGTAGTTATGTTAAAAGAGAGTTAAAGCGCATTATGAATTTGGTTAATTGTATATTATGCATAATTTTTATTTAGAATATGATTATTGTAACTATAATCCTGTATTTAGCTCAGGGAAGTGGGGGGGAGAAGTGGGTGGGTTTGGGGTGGGAGGGATTTGGGGATATATTGTAAAATTTTGTTTTTGTAAAACTCTTTAATAATAAAAAAAGGAGGCATTAGCCCACTGCTCCACCACTATACCACGTTTCACCACAAGATGTCATAAATATCATATAGAATAAGATGTAAAATCTTTTTCCAGATTAATATGAAGCTTTTGTTCAATTAGTCCATTTCCCACCCCTTAATTCACAGCTTAAGCAGAAAATAGGGTGGTAGATCACCACAAAGATAAAAGCTTTTTAATCAGTATAAATAAGGTTGCTTAATTTTTTAGATTAGCCATTTGATTTCTTTTAAGGCTTTAAGGCTTTAAAGTTTATTCCCCAAGTATGCAGTCGCCCGTCTTTCAAAATAGGGAGAGGAAATTTTCGGAAAAGTCTCACAGGAAAGTAGTTAGGGGAATATGAAAGGTAAAGTCTCACCCAGGTCCTCCAGTTTGCTTCGTTGTGCTAGATGGTGCTTTGGGCTTTTGGCAGGGAAAGGCTTAATGATCGGCCATCTTAATGGCCAATCTCTTCTTCTTCGGGCCAAAGGAACTGCTCTGGATTCGGGCGGAGGGCTGCCACCCTTCCACAATCACAGGGAGGGCCTCCTTGTGGTGGTTGCCCCTCCAGGGCGACTTTTGACCCTTTTCAGGGTCCTCCAAGGAAGAAAGATCGGACGGCAGGGAGAGAGCTCTTCCTGCACGTCCACAAGCTCCGCACGTGCAAACCGGAAGCCAATTTTCTAGATTTTTAACTTTATGATTGGGCTTTTATTTTAGTGTTTACTGTATATTCTTGTTGAATGAGAATTTTTCTGAATCTTTCCTTTCCTCAACCTATCCAGAAAATATCACCCTTCTGAAATTTTGAGAAGATTTTTTTTGGGGTGTGTGTGTCACAAAATAGCAAAGATATTAATGTGATGTTCAATTGTATTTGTAAAGTATGGAATTTGTCAGTTTATGAAGAGTTTGGGCTCTACTGATCCTGGAGCTCAGCAAAATCTTAATTACAGTAGTCCTTGGCTTGCAAACATTCATTTAGTGACTGTTCAAAGTTACAATGGAACTGAAAAAAGTGACAATCTTTTTTCACTGTTATGACCATTGTACTATCCCCATGGTCACATGATCAAAATTCAGATGCTTGGCAACTGGTACACATTAATGATGTTCGCAATGTCCCAGGGTCTTGTTATCCCCTTTTGCAACTTTCTGACAAGCAAATTCAATGGGGAAGCCAGATTCACTTAATAACTGTATTACTAACATAACAACTGCAGTGATTCATTTAATAAGTGTAGCAAGAAAGTCTTAGAATGGGACAAAACTCACTTAACAATTGTCCCACTTAGCAACATGAATTTTGGGCTCAACTGTGGCCATAAATGAGGACTTTCTGTAAATAAAAATCAAAAGGAAAATAAAATCATATGAATCTATTATCTAGTTTGAAAAAGTCTTTATATTCTAAAAATGACAAGATGAAGGGATAGATTTCCTTGTGGCCTAGATTTAATTATAGGTTTAAGAAATGAATCAGACTTCCGGTGGCTCAGCGGCGCCGGAGACAGCCTTCCCGGGCTGCCCGCGGCTCAGCTGAGTGATTTTCGCCCGAAACAGCGCCGATCAGCTGTTCGGGTGAATTTGAAGCCCCCTCCTCGGGAGAAGAGGAGGGGGTGAGGCCCCAGGTAGGGGTCGAGTTCTCCGGGGCCGCCTGAGCTTGCAGCTTGGGCGGCTGAAGGATCAAACTCCCCCATAGCCTGGGTCGCTCCCAGCTGGCCAGCGCCTCTGCTCCTGATTTCATGGAGCAGAGCCAGGCGTCTGTGACCACCCCTGCCTGAAGGAAGGACTATGGATTAAAAGAAGCAGGCAGAGCGGTGCAAGAGGAAAAGGTGAAGAGGATTATTTTATTTTACTCTCGAGCTTGATGGATTTTTTTAAACTTTAAGTGAAAGTGCGTCACAATTGAAAGTTAAAGATGGCGGCTAAACCTCCCCCTAAAACTCTTCGAAGTGGTGGATCTTCTCCGGTGCAACAATCATCATTACAGGCGTTGCATCCTCCTGATGTATTGACACGGAAGGATTTACGAGATGCTTTGGATAAACATGCCCAGGTACTTTTGGAATCAATTAATCAATTAATTGGTGATAAATTTGCACAGATGGAGGAGAAATTGAAGAAGTTGGAGGAGAGAATGGAGGAGAGGATGGAACAGAAGTTCAGGGTGATGAAGGCAGACATTTTGTCTTCAGTGTATAAAGTGGCTGAATGTGTGGAAGATTTGGAGGAAAAAGTGGAAGATTTGACTCAAAAGAATGCCATATTAGAAGCAAAAGTACTGGAGAATGAAGATTTAAGAGATAAAATGGATAGAGAATTGAGTCTTGCTCAATATTTCCAGATGCAGTTTGCCATTAGAATCAGAGGTTTAAAGGAGAATATTAAGGAAGATCTAAAGCAGCTGGTTTCTGAGGCTCTTGAAGTGGTATTGAATCAGCCAGCATCCGAAATAAAAGGAGGCATGGATAAAGTGTTTCGTGTGAATTCATGGATTGCTAGACAGAGAAAGTTGCCTAGAGATGTGGTGGTTTATTTTGCAAAAAGGGAAATTAGAGTTGAAGTTATACAAGCTGCCTATGACACTAAAGTCGTGATTGCTGATCAAGAAGTTCTGGTTCTAAAAGAAATTCCTCCAAAGATTTTAAGGAGAAGGAAGGATTTTACATTTCTTGTGCAAGAGCTCAAGCAACGAGATATAAGGTTTAGATGGGAGATCCCAGCTGGGTTGATGGTGATGCATGAAGGTAAAAGGTACCGTCTGGTTACTGTGATGCAAGCGCGTGATTTTTACAATAATGTTTTAAAAGCAACTCCATTAACACTTCTGGAAGCTGCAAAGGGATCTGGAGAAGGAGAACATCAAGAGGCTGAAGATGGACAGACAGAGGAGAATGGTGCTGGAGGAGATCAAGTTATAACACTTCTGGATGATCCTAGAGAACAGAGGGTGACGCGTGCTGCTTTAAAACGATCAAAGAAGATAAAAGAACAAGAACAGCAGAAGTCTATGGAACTTTCACAACGTACTTGCAGCCAAGTAGTGGGAGGTGGGAAAAGATTTGGGTGAGGAATGTAAAATTTAAACAAGTTTGAAATCTAAGAGAGAATTTTTACAAAATGTTTTATAGATGGTATATAGACTTTAAAAAGTTAAGTATGTATCTGAATTATTAGCCTAAATGTTGGAGGTGCGGTGATGAAGACGTAATATATTCTCATATATGGTGGACTTGCAAAAAGGTTAAGGCTTTTGGGATAAAAGTTTGGTGGAACATACTAAGTTGATGTTGAATTTAATTACGGCAGTAAGACTTTTGATAGGTTAGTACTGGAAAGAGGAACTGCCGACCATAGAAGAGTGGGCTTTAGAGGTTTCCGACTTGGTTGGAATGGCAAAGATTTTGGCCTGTTTGCAAGATTACTTGCAGGAACGCTATATTATGGAAGGGAGAGAAGGGTTTGTGTGTTATATATGTAAACAGCTCATATACTTCATTTAACAGATTGTATAAAGTAAGGAAAACAGTCTGACAGGAAAACACGCGGGAACTTTGACAGCTGTCAAAGTTCCCCGCACAGCGCAGGCGCAGCCACTGACAGCTCGCGGCTGTCAAAACACCGGACCATGCGGAAGCCTGAGCTGTCAACAGAAGATGACGCGGATTGGTCCCGGTTAGACGCGGCGCCAAAATGAACACCCCTGATTGGCTCTCGCTAACAGCTGCCGGCTATAAAAGCCGGACAAGTTATTCTATGTTTGCCTTGTTCTAAATAAACCCTGTTGTTAACTAGCCTGTCGTCCCGAGTGGTCCTTAGGCTACTTCACTGGCGACGAAGGTGGGATCGCTCCGGAGCTGAAGTCACGGCCGAGGAAGAGAGTTCCCGGCAAGAGCTGTCACGGGAAGTTTTAACTTCCATAGGAGCAACCCAGGACCGGACGACATGGCAAACTTCGGGCGTGTGAGGGAATTTGATACCTGTTCTGAACCAGCCCTCTTCTGGCCTTGAGTCACAACAATACCCGCCATCCCGAGAGATGGCAATCACACCTAGGCCAGGTCGAGGGATTCCTCCTCGTCAGTAAAATCACTGACGACAGAGCAAAGGCCGCCGCTCTACTATACATCAGCGGACCTCCAGTGTATGATGCCGCCGT
Organism: Vipera ursinii; assembly: GCF_947247035.1. NCBI lineage: Eukaryota > Metazoa > Chordata > Lepidosauria > Squamata > Viperidae > Vipera > Vipera ursinii. The sequence continues at coordinate 101,739,337 of NC_139516.1, read as the reverse complement.
TGGCCTGTTCAGCCCAGTGCCCATCACAGAAGTCTCCTACACGGACCTGGTGGACCAGCTGAACAAGTACTATATGCCGGCTCGCTCAGAACTGTACTGGCGGGTCCAATTCGCCCAAAAGAAACAGCGGCCGGACGAGCCCGCCAACGAGTTCATCGCCGGGGTCAGACACGCCGCACGGAACTGCTGCTTCCCCGACCTGGAGGACCGCATCAGAGACCAGGTGGTGATCGGTCTGAGGGACGAGAAGCTGCAGAAGAAGCTAACATCCAAAACTGACATGAGCCTGGCAGAGCTGACCAGAGAAATCATGGCCTACGAGCACAGCCACAAGAAGAAGCCGACGACCTCGACCCCAGAGAGCCCAGCGACCGTCTTCCAAGAGAGCGCAACCTTCAGCGACAGCGAAGAGTCGGTGGATTTCACCGACGGAGAAGCCCTGCAGCGCAGAATGGAACGCAGGCAACCAAGGAGAGGCGACACTTCAGACCGCCGAAGGTCCAGGAACCCCCCTCCACCGCCGCCACGTTATGAGCAACGGGCCGCCTGTGCCAGCTGCGGGGGCAACCATGCCCGAGGAAGCTGCCGGTTCAGAAACGCTAAGTGCCACAATTGCGGAAAGACCGGCCACATCAAACCGGTGTGCCGCAGCAAGGGCCGTGACAACATCCATGATCTGGAGGCAAACTCCCCAGGTAGGCCAGCTACCCAGGCCAGCAGAGAAAAACCGCCAGGGCCCCTGGTAGAGACAATTGACAGGGTAAACAGCCTAAGCGCAAAGGTTAAGATCTGGGTAAAAATTCAGGGGGTGCCCTGCCACATGGAAGTGGATTCAGGGTCAGCAGTCTCCTTAATTTCATTAAAAACGTATCAGGAGATCTGTCGGCAAGGCAAGGGACAAATTCCCCTGAGGCAAACCCAGGTACACCTAGCTGACTTCCAGAAAACCCCTATTCCTCTGGAAGGGAGGGCTAAGGTCGTAGTGCAGTACAAGGGGTTCAAGGGCCCCTTAGAGGTCTTAGTTACACCAGGGAACCGCACCAACTTGATAGGGTTAAACTGGTTCGGGCCGCTAGGGATCGCCATAACGGGGGTAAACACAATTCAATCACCCAGCCTAGAAGCCGTTTGCAACAAATATGCAGACGTCTTCGATGGCACTTTAGGAAAATACACTGGACCCCCCATCTCCTTACAGTTAAACCCAGCAATCCAACCAATTAAGATAAGAGCTAGGAGAGTACCCTTTGCCCTAAAGGAAAAAAAATAGAAAACGAACTTGATCGCCTCATAGGTCTCGGGGTGCTTGAACCAATGGAGGGGGGGACCTGGGAGACCCCTATTGTCACCCCAATTAAACCTAATGGAGAAGTGAGAGTGTGCGCAGACTATAAAGCGACAGTCAACCTAGCCCTCAGCCCCCACGCTTACCCGGTGCCAGCGGTAAGGGACGTATTTGCTTCCATCCGTTCTGGCGCCATTTTCGCCAAACTCGATCTCACGCAGGCGTATTTGCAACTGCCTGTCACTGATGACACCGCGGAAGCCCAGACAATTGTCACCCACCGCGGTGCCTTTAAAGTAAAGAGACTCCAATTCGGCATATCGGCGGCCCCGGGTATATTTCAGGGTATCATGGAGAAGACCCTGAAAGGAATACCCGGGGTCTGCCCCTATTTCGACGATGTTCTCATCGCCGGAGAAGATGAAGCAAACTTAGCTGACAGGCTGTCAGCCGTGCTGAGCCGGCTCAGAGAAGCCGGCCTCAAACTGAAGCGAGAAAAGTGCTCTATTGGAGTCACATCCACTGAATTCCTAGGGTACAAAATAGATGGCCAGGGCATCCACTCCACCACAGAAAAACTAAGGGCTATTCAAACTGCACCAAGCCCAAGGAATAAACAAGAGCTTCAAGCTTTTTTAGGATTATTAAACTTTTACCATGCCTTCATCCCCCATAAAGCCACTATCGCTGAGCCCCTGCATAGGCTCCTGGACAAGGGTACTGTTTGGTCCTGGACCAAGATACATGAGAATAGTTTCCAATCATTAAAAAAGATTATCTGTCACAGCTCAACTATCACCCTTTTCAGAGAAGACACCCCAATATGCATCGCTTGCGATGCCTCTCCCTATGGAATCAGGGCTGTGTTAAGTCATCTATTCAAGGATGGTACACAAAGACCCATAGCCTTCTATTCACGCACTCTGACCAAAGCAGAAAGAAATTACGCACAAATAGACAGGGAAGCCCTAGCAATAGTTGCAGGGGTCAAAAAATTTCATGACTACCTTTATGGGAGGCCATTTACTATATTCACTGATCACAAACCCCTGCTGGGCATATTCACTTGGAATAAAACTACACCACAAATTCTCTCTCCGAGAATATTACGGTGGTCCACATTCTTAGCAGCCTATTCCTATCAACTAATACATAAACCAGGAAAAGAATTAGGACACGCAGACTGCCTAAGCAGACTGCCCATGCAAAACAAGGACTCAGACCCAGCCCCAGCTGGTCTGATTCTAGCAATCTCCCAACTTCCAGATTGCCCCCTGACTGCAAACATTATAGCCAACAATTCAGCTAAAGACAAAATACTTAGCAGAATCCTCAAATGGGCCACAACAGGGTGGCCAGCTCAAAACCCACAACCCCAATTCCAACCATATTTTAACAGGAAAAATGAGATTTCCACCCATAGGGGATGCCTGCTGTGGGGAAATAGGGTCATCATACCAGAGAAAAACATAGACCAAACATTACACATTTTACATGAAGGACACCCAGGCATTGTAAAGATGAAAGCGATGGCTAGAAGTTATGTATGGTGGCCAGGCATAGATAAACAAATAGAAAAATATGTGGGAGGGTGCTATACCTGTCAGGCGACCCGAAACGAGCCACCCCAAGCACCAATCCACAAATGGGAAACTACAAGGAACCCTTGGTCACGTATACATTTAGATTTTGCAGGACCAATCCAGGGCCAAAGTTTCTTAATTGTAGTGGACAGCTATTCTAAATGGCTAGAAGTCACTCCCCTTAGAAAAACAACGTCTGGAGCCACTATTCAAGCCTTAAGGAAAATATTCGCCACACATGGCCTTCCAGACACCATAGTTTCAGACAACGGACCTCAATTCACCTCTCGTGAATTTCAGATGTTCGCTATGAAGAATTGTATTAGGCTGGTCACGTCTGCACCGTTCCACCCATCGTCGAACGGGATGGCTGAAATTATGGTACGGTCCACAAAAGAAGCTTTGAAAAAATTCGCTAAAGGGAACTGGCAGAGGCGTCTCAGCCAGTTCCTCATGTCACAACACACAACTCCATGCACAACAACGGGCAAATCACCAGCGGAACTGAGATGGGGGAGGAGGCTAATAACACGACTCGACAGACTGCACCCTGACACATATCTGGAAGAGAAAGAGCACCCCTATCCAACCCGCACACTTAACCCAGGACAGCTGATATGGGCACGGTCATACACGGATAAAAACAAGTGGGTCCAGGGGACAGTACTAAAACAAACCGGACCCATTTCATATCTTATAGCCACACAAACCCATGGTAACATACGCCGCCATATAGATCAACTCAGACCCAGACAACCGCCACACAACTCAGAGCAACCAATGGAACTCGAGCTACAACCACCCCCAGAAATACTTCCTATACCAAACCAGGAAGAAGAACAGCGGGGGAACGAACTACCAGAACCAGACAATCCCCCACTCCCCCGCCGCTCCAACAGGAACCGAAGAGCCCCCGCCTACCTAAAAGACTATCAGTGGGCAGGCTCCAACACCCAAGGGGGAGGAAACGCGCCAGGGGAGGGGTAAGGGGTGTGTTATATATGTAAACAGCTCATATACTTCATTTAACAGATTGTATAAAGTAAGGAAAACAGTCTGACAGGAAAACACGCGGGAACTTTGACAGCTGTCAAAGTTCCCCGCACAGCGCAGGCGCAGCCACTGACAGCTCGCGGCTGTCAAAACACCGGACCATGCGGAAGCCTGAGCTGTCAACAGAAGATGACGCGGATTGGTCCCGGTTAGACGCGGCGCCAAAATGAACACCCCTGATTGGCTCTCGCTAACAGCTGCCGGCTATAAAAGCCGGACAAGTTATTCTATGTTTGCCTTGTTCTAAATAAACCCTGTTGTTAACTAGCCTGTCGTCCCGAGTGGTCCTTAGGCTACTTCAGTTTGAGTTTATCCAGAATAAGTATAGGGTTAAGAAGTTTTATATTTGAATAAGGCTTATTTTTGTTTCTTTTTCTACATTAGTTTTTTTATATATATTTAATATTATTAAGGTTTGTTTTATCCTATATAAGCTAGAGAGTGATAGATTTTAGAGTTTATGGTTGTTAATATATGGTTGTTTATGATTGTTTTTTTTATATATACCTTATATTTAGCTCTGGGAAGTCGGGGGGGAGGGGGGGAGTGGGGGGAGGAAGGGGGGAGGGAGAAGGGTGGGGGAGGGGGGATTTTTTAAGGGGAAAAATTGTATGTTAAAACTTTTCAATAAAAAAAAAGAAATGAATTAATTACATAATAACACTTGAATATTATAGAGAATCTTTTATTAATTCTTTTGGTGATTACATTTGGTTATTTTAATCACTATAATGTATGTAAAATTTTAAAGCTGTATAAGCAGTTTTGTATTTTGTTTGGCTAGTGTTGTATTACTTTGTATATATTAAATGAATAGGATGAAATATTGTAGTTTACATTCATCAAAAGGTATTTTTCTTGCTGCATGGTTCAAAATGTTAATGAAATTCCTTCATATCAGTTGCATCTTATTCTTTAAGACTAACTAGGAGTGCATTAGGAATGGAAGTAGATCACAAATGACCAGAGCAGAGCAGACCAGACCAGAATATTCTTTGTTGGCCAAGTGTGATTGCTGTTTGTTTGTTCATTTATTTGTTTATTTAACATCTTTCCAGACTAACAAAGAACATTTTTTGGGGGTGGATATAAGCATTTGGATCTCAAAATGTTATCATATATTGTGCTACCTCCCTTTTTTGTTTAGATGATTACAGTCTGCAAATAGTTCTATACCAGCAATGTTCAGAACTGGCACTGAGATTGCTGAGGTTTGGGGTGGTATCCCTATGTAGATGCTACCACATCCTCTTTCTGAATATTAATTTTGATAGTGACTTTTTTATCCCCTAAGGAAAAGATAATTTTAGTATGCTTAGCCATTTTACAAGCAGCAGATGGATATTCAAAGTTATTTCAATAACTTCTTATAGAATCTCACAAAAAAGGAGGCAGATGGCAAAGCAAATTGCTTTAATTTTAATAAAAAACTTTCATTTACTCTGATTTTAAGCACTGTCAAATAGCTGTGAGTCAGCTAATGTGCAGATGATTGGAATTTATCCTTCCTAGCACTGGACAGTTTAGAGGGCTTTGGCATATGAAGCTATCAGACTCAATGCTGCTTCAGCCTGATGATTAATTACAACAAAGTGATGGCTCTTTTGGTGGTCTTAGTAGGGATGTTCCCCTCCTGCTTCCTAATAACTGGATTTCTTCCCATTTCTAGAAGAATGGTTAAGTCCAGGGGTCTCCAAAATTGGCAACTTTAAGGCTCGTGTAGTTTAACTCCCAGAATCCCCCAACCAGCATTGGGTTTTTACTTGAAAAATTCTGGCTGGCTGACTCAGGAATTCTGGGAGCTGAAATCCAAGTTTAGAGACTCTTGGTCTAGGCCATAAGGGAAGTTTCTGGAACTGTGAATATGATGGAACCATGAATTAGAAATGCTTTATAATTCTGATCCAGATAGCATAAACTCTCCAGAATGGTTTTAAACAAAAATTTATTGATCAAGAATCCTAGGAAGACTTATGTTTGTTGTTAGGTTCATCTGTCCATGAGCATATCTGTCCATTCTAGCAGTGTAAAAAAATAAAGGTAGATTCACCCCATGTTCATACAGAGCGAAGAAGCCTCGTTGCTTGGATTCATGTGGTTCATTAGACAAAAGCTTTTACAACCTGGCACGTAACAGGATGTCCTGCAATAAACTTTGAAACTCCTTTCACTATTCTAGATAAGCTATAGGATTTACTAAGAACTAGACTACATTTCCCAGAAGCCATCTCTTGAGGAAACAGCATTTAACCCTTTAAATGCTAAATGTTCTCACATACATTTCTCTTAATGATACAACATTAACCCTGTAAATGCTAAATACTCTAACAGAGTTCTTAAGTATATGCTCTGGCCAGATGGTTACATACTGGTCCAGCACAGTGAAAGTCATCAGGGGTTCAGATCAATGAATGGGACAGTTTGCCTGATGATACTATGAATCACAGAGGCAAGAAATCTGCCAAATTTCAGAAGGAAAGATGGAGAGGATAGCGTGGTAGGATTTACTTTTAATATGGTTTAAAATTGGCTCAATTGTCATTCAGTTAGAATTAGATAGATGATGGCTATGGCAGCAGCCAGCATTTTTCCTAGCAAGAACACAATGCCCATATTTTTTCAGATTTTAGAGATTCAGCCACACTTTTAAAACTACATTTTATGAATTTTCTGATACACTCTCTATTAGCATAATTATGAACATGTTTATTTAAGTATGACTTAAATATCTCTGCTGTACCTACGTGGATGAAAAGACAAAGTATGAGCTTGTCAGGCTTTTGAGCTGGCTAGGCGATCAAGCTGATAGATAAACAAATAAATGTCAATCATATGTACAAAGCACAAATGATATATTTAGAAAAAAGAAAACAGATTTCCATTATGTGTCTAATGTCAGAGAAAGCCTCTCTATTTTAAAAAAGTAAAAAATCCTCAAATATGAAAGAAGAAAAATTTGTGACCTTGTAATCTGCCCACTCTGTTAGGGTGGGTAGATTAGAGCCATCTTTGCATTTATTAAGCCTATTATTTGAAAGGTTAGTGAGAACATATGTCCTGCTGAGATTTCAATGTTGCACAGCTTCTTACAAAATCCATACAATAAGCCAAGTTAGAATCCTCTTCAGAATGGAGTTATTTTAAAAAATGTCCCATTCTCTCTCAGCATCAACTCAGCATGTCTGGTGTTATTCTAAGGTGGCAAAAAATTATATGGGAATGATTGTAATTACCTGATTTCTGGATTCTGCTGCTTTGCAGTATCCTTGCATTAGGCTTCCAACTTCACATGCAAACAATCAGCTGTGTGATGTTTTTCACATGAGTCAGCTGAGATTTTTCTCAAAAGTATGAAAATACTTTTCAGACCTGCTGTCATAAATTATTTTGCTAAGGATCTTCAGAGCAAAAGTGAAACATCAAGTAATATTTCTTTATTTATTTATGAAGGCAATCTCATGCATGGGGGGGGGGAGAAGGAATGGCAAAATAAAGTTGAGCTAATACAACAGCTCAGCAACTCAAATAATTATCTGAGAGTTGCTGAGCTGTTGTATTAGCTCAGTTTACACTTCCCCAAGATTGAGATACTGCCATTTTCATTCAAAGGAAGAAAAAGATACTGTAAAATAACATCCTACAAATCTGGTGAGTGTTGTTGTCACCAACTTTATGCTCACCAGCTGAACAACAAATTTCAATATTGGATAGGGGCACAATCAATGATCTGGCCCAATTTTCATAGTTTTCATAGCTGTATTATAGATACATTTTTAAAAATCCCATTTATATCCTGCCCTTCTCTGAAGATTCAGGGCGGCTTACAATTTAAGCACAAATCAATGTGCTTAGCAATTTGTAATATTGTTGTTGTTGTTCGCTGCGAAGTCGTGTCCAACCCATCGCGACCCTATGGACAATGTTCCTCCAGGCCTTCCTGTCCTCTACCATCTTCTGGAGTCCATTTAAGCTCACGCCTACTGCTTCAGTGACTCCATCCAGCCACCTCATTCTCTGTTGTCCCCTTCTTCTATTGCCCTCAATCTTTCCCAGCATTAGGCTCTTCTCCAGTGAGTCCTTCCTTCTCATTAGGTGGCCAAAGTATTTGAGTTTTAGCTTCAGGATCTGGCCTTCTAAAGAGCAGTCAGGGTTGATCTCCTCTAGGACTGACTGGTTTGATCACCTTGCAGTCCAAGGGACTCACAGGAGTCTTGTCCAGCACCACAGTTCAAAGGCCTCAATTCTTTGATGCTCAGCCTTTCTTATGGTCCAACTTTCACAGCCATACATTGCAACTTTGAAGACCATAGCCTTGACTATATGCACTTTTGTTGACAGGGTGATGTCTCTGCTTTTTAGTGTGCCATCTAGATTTGCCATGGCTTTCCTCCCCAGGAGCAGGTCAGGGAGTTTCCTTCCTTCTAAGCACATCCCAGCACTATAATTTTGAATATTGGATGGGCTTGGAAGTTATCTTAGAAGATATATCTATATTGTACCCTCAGTCCATAGTGGTATTATTAGGAGATCTGAACGCTAGACTGGGTCCCTCTCTCTATGAGCTTGCCCAGAAGAAGGGAATCCCAGGGGAGTTCTTTGATAACCATCCTCAGTGGCTCTCGAGAGACTGTAAAAGTAATGCTGCTGGCCTGCTTCTAGTCTCCTTAATTTTTAAGGGTAATCTCAAAATTTTGGGAGGTAAGTACAAGAATTATACATACCCTTATACATACCACTCAGCCAATTCAAGTAGTGTACTGGATCTCTTTTGTGTGTCTAGAGATAAGGCTGACCTCTTCTCAGAGGTCACAGTACACCTTAGCGACAATAGCGACCATCAGCCTGTAAGTGTGACATTGCGAGGCTGCTCAGATTTAAGACCATATAACATGGCTGACAGATGGCTCACCAAAAAGGTAGAGGTGACCCAAAATAAAAGGTTAATTTGGGCCAAAGTTGATACTAAGGCAATATTAGAATGCCTTAAAACAGAGAATGCTACTAAGTGGGCTAGAACAAAGCAGTCATCTACTACTGACTGGATGTCAGCCTTCAATGCATTCTCCAATCTTTGTAACATACTGAAGAAATACCTAACAGCTAAACCTACTACAAAAAGAGCCCAAGTGGGTAGACCTCACTGGTTTGATCCTGATTGCCAGCGACAGAAAAAGAAATTGAAGGCAGCCATGAGGCTTGCCCAGAGGAATCCTACTGCCCATATACAAGCTAAGATGCTGCACACAAGAAGGGAATATAAAAAAACCATAACATTAAAGAAAAAACGTTTTGCCATTTCAATCTGGTCAGAACTTGAGTTGGCTGCCAGAAGTCATAATTCAGTATTATTTTGGCACTCTATAGCAGGTATCCTAAAGGATCTGAGATTTGCATTTGACATACCAATCTCTGCTGCGGACTGGGAGAATTATTATCAGTGCTTGTTTGCCCCCACCAAACCGGTAAAGAAATTATTTTTAAACAGTGATTTGGTAAATCCTAGAACTCTCCCCCCTTGGCCACCAGTCTCAGAAAAGGAGATACAATCCATCATTAAAAGCTTAAAGAGCAATAAAGCCCCAGGCAAGGATTTTTTACCAGCAGAATTATTTAAGAAATTTCCCAACTGGTGGGGCCCTGTATTAGCAGGTCTTTTTACACACATAAATAACACCTTCCATATACCAGATGGGTGGAAGATGGCAATAGTTGTCCCCATATATAAAAAAGGGAATAAAAAGGATCCTAGTAATTATAGGCCCATCAGCCTGATTGACATTGTAGCAAAAATATATGCTAGGTACCTTTTGAACAGAATTGAAATCTGGGTAGAGGAAAACAACATCCTCACAGAAGAACAAGCAGGTTTTAGACAGAACAGATCTACTATTGATAACTGCTTTGTTTTGAACTATCTAATTGCCAAATATGCCTATAAGAGGAGACCCCTGTTTGCTGCTTTTATAGACCTTACAGCAGCATTTGATATGGTAAATAGAGACGTACTATGGAGTAAATTGACATCTCTTAAAATAGAACCCAGACTCCTGGCTTTGATTAAAGCCCTTTACACAAGTACCTGTTTGAGGGTGCGGTATGGGGTTAATGGGGCCCTGACTAACAGGATTCACACAAATAAAGGGATAAGGCAAGGGTGTATCCTGGCCCCATTATTATTTAATTTATACATCAATGACTTGCCAGGGTTAATGAAGGATACCATGGTACACATGCCGATGATCCTAAATACTTACTGTAACAGCTTGCTTTATGCTGATGATATGATTTCATTATCATACTCACAAGTAGGATTACGTAGGCTATTAAGAAGATTCAGCTCTTATTGCCAGGATAACTCCCTAATTATTAGCAAATCCAAATCGAAAATAATGGTGTTTGGAAGAAACCATCAGAGACATAAGTGGCAATTAGACGGTGAACCAATTGAGCAGGTTAATACCTTTGTATTAACTTTTGGAGTAACTTTTTCCAAGACTGGATCTTGGGCCTGCCATCATCAATGAAGTACATTTAGAGCAAAAGCCCATTTGAATTTATTGCTCAAACTAAAGAACCATAGTTACCCAGGGTCCCTAGCTCCACTACTCAAAGTTTATAAGGCTAAGGTTACGACAATGCTCTGGTATGGAGCAGAAATTTGGGGTCTTTATTCAACCACAGCTTTAGAACAAACACAGTCCCAGCATCTGAGATGTATTATGGGTGTAGATCCAAGAACATCTGCTGCAGCAGTTAGAGCTAAATTGGGAATTCATACAATTCAGGCATTATCTAAAATTAGAGCTTATAACTACTGGTGCAAAGTTAATGAAATGGAGACTGATAGACTCCCCAAATTATGCCTACTAGAGCAAATAAAACTGCAATCACAAATCTCCTGGATCACCAAACTAACAAATTTTGTAAGAAGCTCTGGCCTTCCTGTTTCTTGCGTAACAGGAGAACAATCTAAAAAAAGAGTTGCCCAAAGAATTAAGGATATAGAAGCACAAACTGATATAGCTATCCTTAGTAAGGTGGGTAACTTGAAATGGCTGAGTAAATACAAATGTACTTTTCAAGTGAACAGTTTATTTGAAGTTACAACTCCCAAAACATCTTAGGGAGATATTTACAAGAGCGAGATTCGAACAGCTTGATACAATGGTCAGATATGGGAGATTTCATGCTATACCATACAATGAGCGTCTCTGCATTTGCGGAGTGGCAGAGGTAGAGGACCTGGCTCACATCCTATTTGATTGTTGTCTGTATAAGAGGGTGAGAGACAGGTATCTTGGTCTATATACCAAACGAATGACCCATTGGGATCCCCATATCAAAATAACTTACCTTATGTCTGGCCAGAACTTGAAAATAACATTCAACGTAGCAAAGTATTTAAACAAAATGATCCGGTTAAGATCTGCATATGTGGGACTGATTGGGGTAGATTGTAAGGGCGACTCAGAAATATAATGTTATCATATTTTATCTATATCTTAAATTTGTATTTTATTACTATTTCAACTTAAATTGTATTTTAATTCCATTATAAATTGTATTTTATCAAATTCCATTTTGGATTGCTTTTATCAAGTTTTGGTGACAGTTTGTTGCTGAAACTTTGTACTTTGATATGGCCCAAGGGCTAATCAATAAAGTTGTTGTTGTTGTTGTTGCATTCACTAATTGTGTTCAGATTCCTATAATCTATACAACAGCGGTAAGAACCATCCTTCTCCCTGAGCAGAACTGGGGCAGCCGCTTTGGGTCTGGCAGGCTCAATGAAGCCTCTTTCTAAGTTTTTCTTTAGGAATCTTTCCATTTCTGCCATTTCCCTTGGGCTCATGGCATACATCCTGGGTTTTGGGAGTTTTGCCCCGGGTTTGAATTCTATAGCACAGTCTGTGGGGCACAATTGAAACAACCCGTTGATTTTTTGGCTGTGGCTGGTGGTTTTTCCCCCTTGCATGTTTGCTCGGGTGGCAGGCGGCCCCATGGTTTTCCTCTGTGGTGTCTCTTTAGTAGGTATTTCCACTTCCTCCACCAGGATATACCAGTCGCCGAGATGGGGTGGGTCTCCTCGAGGCAGGCAAGCGTCATACAGGTCATAGTTTAGACCGTCTTTGAAGTGGCTAAGAAGGATGTCTTCTGGCCAGTTCAGCTTGCTGGCAATGGCTTGGAATTCTTGGGTATATTCGGCCACTGCTCGCCTGCCCTGCCTCACCGTTTTGATTCTCTCCCAGGCCTTACGGTCAGCCAAAGGATCCTTGAACCGCTGCCTCAATGATGACATGAATCGGTTGAAATCATCGAGTTCTGGGGCATTGGAGTCATGCAAGTTCACCACCCAGTCTGCAGCCGATCCGTCCAGGGCGGATTGCACAATTCGGATGCGTGTTTTGTCACTAGGCATATCCCGGCCGTATTCTTCCATATAGCTGAGGACTTGGGTTAGGAAGAATCCCAGTCGTGATGACTCCCCCTTGAATTTGACTTCCAGGGGCGGGAGTCTTTGGCTGGAGCATTGTCTGCACTGTGGCCGGTATTGCTCCTCATCCTGGTCCCCGCCTGTGGTTCTGGGGGGGTGGGTACTGCTGAGGCAGCAATTCCTGTTCCATTGGATGGCCCCAGGGTTTCAGGTGCTGGATCCCCTCCGTTACCTTTCCAGTTGTGGCCCCAGGCACTGCCTCAGTTGCGGTTTCCAGCTCTCTCCTCCCTTAGTGAGCTCAGGGTTGTTTTCATCAGATCAATGGCTTTTTCCAGGATCCGCTCCTCCTCACTGGTGTGCAGGGAGCTCTCCATCTCTTGCCTCCATTCCAGTTGGCGGTCATTCCATCTCAGGGTCACTTCTCTCGATGCCTTTTCCCACTCACTTTTACTTCCAACGCCCATCGACCACCGGGGTTTTCGGTCGTACTGTTCCACCACTTCTTCCCCGGGGAAATGTGCTGCTTCAGCTTCCCATCATCTCTGGGATTCCATTCGGGGGAAGACTCCCTCTCCATGGGACTTCCCTCCTCTCTTGCTTCATCGCCAGACATTGTATTTGTTGCAAAGCCCCCAGTAAGGTTTTCCCTTCCAGGTTGACTCTTATAGCAGATCCCGTCTACTGTCAGGACCCACCTCAATCCACATCTTAGGAAATAAGAACTCTTGGATGCAAGTTTGTCCAAAAAGGAAAAGTTTACTAGGATGAGATCGATTGTGGCAATACAAGATGGGATCTAACAGAGTTACATTTCAATCCTATATAAAGCATTCCCATTTCAACCCCCTCCCCTCATCCATTTGGTCAGGCTCCCATCATTCCGCTATGCTCATTCCACCGGGACCTGAAGACTTGGCTCTTTGAGCTCTCTGACCCAGGCTGAGAATTTTAACTGGGGTTTTATTTTCAGGGATAATTTAATCTTTTAATTCTCTTTTAACTTTGTATTTTATATTGATGTGATTTTAAAATGCCCTGTAAACTGCCCTGAGTCCCTCGGGAAAGGGCGGTATATAAATCTAATAAAATCTAAATCTAAAATCTAAATTTACTTAGGTGTCAGGCCGTGGGAAAGGAACTCTCCTTGTGTTTATTGTTATTGCTTTCTTCCTTTTCAGTTGTAAATGGATATGCAATCCAGATCTCTCTCTCCCCCTGTCCCCCTCCAGATCAAAAACTTCCCTGGTGTTAGAAGACAGCCTATTGCAATCTGAGTAACCATCCTCTCCCCCCCCTCAGAGAGATGGCAGAATCCCCAGAATAAGCACAATATTCTACCTATACATTTATGAAATGTGATATAAATGGATTCTGACAACAAGTTGGGATCTGGCTTTTGGTTTGTTGGGGTGTTTCTCATTAAACCTTTTGATAAGTTTGTCAGCTTTCACATCAGTAGATTTCACCCAAATGGTTTCAGACAATGGGTATCCCTTCCATTGTACTAGGTATTGCAATTTTTCCTTAAAGATTCTAGAGAAGAACACATTTCACTTCATAATGGGTCTGACCTTCTACCATGAGGGTCCAGGTACTTTCTTAGGGGGAGGTGTTAAAGTGGAGGTTCGAAAAGTTTTCAGCAAGCTACAATGGAACACCAGGTGACTTTTCCCCAAAAGTCTGGGTAGTTTCAATTTTACTGTGACCAGGTTGATGATTTTCACAATGGGGAAAGACCCCAGGAATTTTGGTCCCAATTTCTTATTGGGTAGTTTAAGGCTTAAGTATTTGGTTGACAAATAGACCTTTTCCCCAACTTGGAATGTTCTTTGGGGAGCCCTCTTTTTGTCAGCTTGCTTTTTGTAGGTCTCAAAACGTAAATAAATGTAAATAAAAGCACCTTCTAACCTTAAATGATAAGAACTAGTCTGATCTACTGACTCAGATCAAGAATTACAGACTTATCTCACTACTTAATGTGGATTATAAAATTTTTACCTCAATAATGGCGGAGAGATTGAAAAGATATTTGGTTGAATTTATACATCCAGACCAAAATGGTTTTTTACCAAAGAGACAAATTAAAAGTAACTTAAGAATGATAATAGACATACTGGAATATTGCGAATTACATCCAGGGAAACAAATGGCATTAGTATTTTTAGATGCTCAAAAGGCATTTGATAATCTCTCTTGGCAGTTTTTAATTTATCAATTGCAAGTAATGGATTTTGGTCAGAATTTTATAAATATGGTAAAAACAATATATAGTAAACAAAGTGCCAAAGTGATTGTGAATGGAGATTGTACTGAAAGCTTTGAAATAAGGAAAGGCACAAGGCAAGGATGTCCTCTATCCCCTCTGCTATTCATTTTCACTTTGGAAGTCTTAAATTGAAATATAAGACAAGATATAGAAATTAGAGGTTTGGAGTTAAAAGGTGAAATATATAAATTACAAGCATTTTCTGATGATTTGGTATTTATTTTGGAAGATCCCTTGAAGATGATTCCAAAATTGTGGGAAAAATTGGAACAATATGGTGAAGTAGTGGGATTAAAAATTAATAAAGAAAAAACTAAAATAATAGTGAAAAATGTAACGGATAAGCAAAAAAATCAAATATCAGAGGTGGTAGAGGTACAGATAGTGAAAAAGGTAAAATACTTGGGTATATATTTATCAGCTGAATGCTCAACATTAAAAGAAGACAACTATATAAGACTATTGGAACAAATAAAGTTAGACCTGGAAAAATGGAAGAATTTAAAACTGTCTTTACTAGGAAGGATAGCTACAATTAAAATGAATGTATTGCCTAAGATTTTATTCTTGTTCCAGACAATCCTGATAAAACTTGGGGGACTTTTTTTTAAAGAGTTGGACTCCTTAATTCTGAAGTTTATATGGCAGGGAAAAAAAGCTAGAATAAAAAAGAAACTTTGCAAGATACAAAAGAAAATGGGGGTTTTGGTTTACCTGAGTGGACTTTGTATTATCAAGCATCTGTACTGACATGGGTGAAAGAATGGATAATGCTTAGGAATAAAAGGTTGTTATGTTTGGAGGGACATGATTTACAGTTGGGATGGCACGTGTTTCTATGGTATGGGAAAAACAAAAATCATAGGTATTTTCAAAATCACTGTATGCTTTGATAACTGTATGGGGAAAAATCAAAATGAAAATATATGTAAAAATTCCAGGGTGGTTATCAACAACTGAAGCATTTTCACATGTAAATTTATTAGATTTTGAAAAAACTTGGACATATAGAGACATTTTAAATAATGATGGGACATTAAAATCAAAACAAGAACTGGAACATCAGTGTATCAACATGCCATGGTGGGTACGCTTACAAATACAAAAC